>NC_051194.1:52070195-52385613 GCF_015220075.1 Falco rusticolus
ATGAGTTTGTTTGTGAGCAGTTTGGCACTGTGAATCAAAGTATTTGTGAAAGCCAGTCCCTTCAATTGTTTGCATAGCTTGGTCCTTAAAATCATTTAGGTTTGACGAGACCTTTAAGATCATCAAGTCCAACCATTAACTCAGAACTGCCAAGTCCATCATTAAACCATGTCCCTAAGCACCGCATCTGCACTTTTTTTTGAACATTTCCAAGGGTGATGATTCCACCACCTCCCTGGGCAGCTGTTCCAATGTTTGACCACCCTTTCAGTGAAGAAATTTTTCCTGATATCCAATCTAAACCTCCCCTGGTGCAACTTGAGGCCGTTTCCTCTTGCCCTGTTGCTTGTTATCTGGGAGAAGAGACCAACCCCCACCTGCCTACAGCCTCCTGTCAGGTAGTTGGAGAGAGCAGTAAGGTCCCCCCGAGTCTTCTCCTCTCCAGACTAAACAAGCCCAGTTCCCTCAGATGTTCCTCATAAGACTTGTGGTCTAGACCTTCCCCAGCTTCATTGCCTGTCTCTGGACACACTCCAGCACCTCTGTGTCTTGTGGTGAGGGGCCCAAAACTGAACACGGCATTTGAGGTGCGGCCTCACCAGTGCCAAGTGCAGGGGGACAATCACTGCCCTGGTCTTGCTGGCCACACTGTTTCTTGTACAAGCCAGGATGCTGTTGGCCTTCTTGGCCACCTGGGCACACGGCTGGCTCATGTTCAGCAGACCGTCACCCAGCACCCCCAGGCCCTTTCCCACCAGGCAGCTTCCCAGCCGCTCTGCCCCAGGCCTGCAGCGCTGCGTGGGGCTGGTGTGAGCCCAGCGCAAAACCTGGCAGCTCTCCCTGTTGAGCCTCATGCAACTGGCCTTGGCCCATCGGTCCGGCCTGTCCAGATCCCCCTGCAGAGCCTTCCTGCCCTCCAGCAGATCAACACTCCCACCCAGCTTGGTGTCGTCTGCCAGCTTCCTGAGGGTGCGCTCGATCCCCTCATCCAGATCGTTGGTAAAGACATTAAACAGGACTGGCCGCAGCACAGAGCCCTGGGGAACACCGCTTGTGACTGGCCACCAGTCAGATGTAGCTCCATTCGCCACCACTTTTTGGGCTCAGCCATCCAGCCGGTTTTTTACCCGGTGCAGCGTACACCCATCCAAGCCATGAGCAGCCTGTTTCTCCGGGAGATGCTGTGGGAGATGGTGTCAAAGGCTTTACTAAGGTCCAGGTAGACACCATCCACAGCCTTTCCCTCATCCACTGGGCAGGTCACCTTGTCATAGAAGGAGATCAGGTTTGTCAAGCAGGACCTGCCTTTCATAAACCCATGCTGGCTGGGCCTGATCACCTGGTTGTCCTGCATGTGCCATGTGATGGCACTTGGGATGATCTGCTTCATAACCTTTCCTGGCACGGAGGTCAGGCTGGCAGGCCTGTAGTTTGCTGGATCCGCCTTCCTGCCCTTGTACTGATCAATGGGCATACTGTTGTAGACTAAACTGGAAGTTGCTGCTTTGATTTTTTTCTCTGATCTTTTTGAAGAGAATAGGTTATTGGTGAGCCTGCTATAACCACCTCTCCTCTACCGGAGTTATGAGCTCCGGTGGGTTTTTTTAGAACTTGTTTATTTCATAATTAAAAGGGCTTTTTGCATGTGTGTTCATGCACCATGAAGGCTGTTGTTTGTGGATATGATTAACTGGTTTTCCTGTTACTGAAAACCACTGTTCATTTTAAAAATAGATTTCAACTTTTCTTTAGAATTAACAAAGTAACTTGAACTGGCATTACTGCAATCTTTTCAGGTAAAGGTGATGAAATTTTGCAGAGGCTGCAGTATAACATCAAACCCCAGTGGCAAGGTAACATTTACCACCACCCCCCCCACTTATGACCTGATAGGGCAACCTGTTTTACTGTAGGGTGGCAAACGGTACAGTTTGATGGTAGATCTCTGTATGGAAAGATGTACTCTGTACTTTTTCATGCTCACCAAGCATGGTTGTGTGTCATTGTGTTGTATGTTCTTAAAATAGAATAGCCCAATAAATACACGTATGTTTGGTATAAAATATAAAAAGTAGAATTTTTAGTAGAAAAGTGTTACTTGGTTCAACAGCGGATGCGTGCACAAGGTAACATGAACATGAGGTGTAGAACTTAACAGCAGCAATAGCAGAGTGCAGCCAGCAGCGTTCACATGTCAATAGCCATAGTTTTGCTGAGCCTGGAGTAAGCTAGAAATTGGTATTTATCTGTTTATCTGACTCCCTCTTCAAATTTTTGTATTGGTTTAACTTCATCAGGCTCGTGCTAGGCTTGTTTTTTTGTTTTCTTCTCTCCTAGGTGGAGAGGTCTACAGTTTCGGAAAACTGCCCTGGAGATCAGGACTGGAAGAATCATGTGCTAATAGTCCTATCTTAGAAAATACTTTGCTTGGACATCATGTTATTACAGTGGCAGCTGGCAGCTTCCATAATGGAGCCGTGACAGAAAGTGGTGTGGTCTACATGTGGGGGAACAATTCTGCTGGCCAGTGTGCAGTTGCTAATCAGCCGTGTGTGCCAGAGCCACAACCTATCAGTATTTCTGATTCTGAAACCAGTCCTCTGTTATCAGTAAGGATTTTACAGCTAGCATGTGGAGAGGAACACACGCTGGCACTATCACTAAGCAGAGAGATATGGGCTTGGGGAAGTGGCTGCCAGCTTGGTCTCATAACGACAACTTTCCCAGTGACAAAGCCACAGAAGGTAGAGCACCTGGCAGGACGTGTTGTGCTCCAGATTGCTTGTGGAGCCTACCACAGCCTGGCTCTGGTACAATGTCTCCCTGTGCAGGAAATGAAGCCTATCCCAGAGAGGTGCAATCATTGCAGTCAGCTCCTTATTACCATGACAGAAAAGGAAGATCATGTCATCATTTCAGATAGTCACTGTTGCCCACTGGGTGTAGCACTGTCTGATAACCCACCAGAAAACCACATCTTCTGTCCCTCGTTGGAGACTCCAGAAGGAAAAAGTGTAACAGGTAGCCAAAGTGAAGACTGTCAGAAACCATTTGTGGAAGAGCATACGCTTGTTACATTAGAATCTGATGGAGCAAGTGTGCTTTTCAGCAGTGATGCACAGGAAGACGGTGGAATTCCTAGTCCTGGAAATATTCTGTTCCCAGAAAAGAAGGAAGTGATGAAAGAGTACTTAATCAGTTTATCAGATCACTCATTAAATGAGAGCGTGGAGAAGAACATCTGCACAGAACCTGAGCGGGTTGGTACCTAGTAACTAGCTCTTAATTTGCAACAACTCCTCTTGTATATGTGACAACGTTGTTATTTTCACAAATGAAAAATTCTGTTAGGTTAATTTAGCTGCAGTGTTCCTATAGTTCCAAAGTGTTTCTTCTCTGATGGTTCTCAGATTGAAGTGGAAGATGTTTTTATTGTCCTCCATCCATGTTCAGTTGTAAGCCTTCTATGTCATCAGTCTTGACAGTGCTTATGGTCTCTCCTCTTCATGGTTCAGGGTACCAGAACCACAGAAGCCAATTTCCCATTCTCTAGCTGTTTTATGGTGCATGCATTTCCCATTTGTGGGGAGCAGTAAGCTGGTACTTGTCTAATTTACTTTTAAGGTGAAACTTTCTTTTCTATATGTGGAACTAATCCCTTGCAAATCTAATTTCGCAATCATTTAATTCTAGATTGTAAGTAAAGATTGTAAAGGTAAGGTTAGTGTTGACCAAAAGGCTTCTAATGTTAATCGTGTAGGAGTGGCATAAACTTATAAACAGGGATGGGAAATACCTAGGTACTATGTGTGATCTGGAAAATGGTTCTACAGCACTGTTTTGAAACTATAGCAGAACAACTTAATAAGCATCAGAAAATGCTTGATACAAAAGTTTGAAAGCTGTTCCTAGCTTCCTGCTAAAATATTGCATTCTCTGCTTTTTTGGAAAAAATCTTATTTGGGGTGGGGGAAAGAAGATACAACCCAAAAGCAAGTAGACAAAAAACTAATCCAAAACCTTGCAGTGCAGTCTGGCAGTCCTGCTGGATGGTTTATGGTAAAGGTAATGTCTATAAGGAAAACTGCCACTCTGTGGCCCAATATGCAGAATTCATAGCAGAACTCTGAAAATGTCTTCTGTCATTTCAGGTGTTGTGTAGACATCAATTTCTTGTTACAGGAAGAAATTTTGCACAACGGTTCTGGGAGATAAATTTCACAGTGCCTAATAAATAGTTGGTTTTTATTATCACCTCAGCTTGCAAAAAGAAAAAGAAAGGGAGTAGTATTAAAATCAAACTGTCCAGTAACTTGATAATTCAGCAAGTTATGTTTTCCTATTCTGAGGGAAACTTAATTCAGAGAAATAAACATTGTGTGAACACAGTTGTCCTCCCTTGTGCTTGTTGCTAATACAAAGCATTCTAGCAGTTGTGGGCCCCTCAGACTCATGCAAGAACTCCTGCCATTAGGACATGACTGAAACGTGTAGTTTCATGCCCCCTTTCTCAACTCCTTGTTCTTGGAATATTTCCAGAGTACTGTTTTTCCTCACTCAGCTCCAGGAATAAACAAGCTTGGAACTGATTCACTGAATCTTAACACAATTGAGCATACGTGTGAAGAGCAGAGATGAGGACTACTGTAATGTTTCAGCATTAGTAAAATCCTTTGTTTTTCCTACACGAATCAAGTTTGCTTTTTCGTATTGCTAGGTATGCCTTTTATAAATAGGAATGAAGTACAAGTAAATAGGACCAATCCTTCAGCCTAGCTTTTCACAAAAAAAGTCAAGGGTTGTTTGCCTTCTGGCAGAATAAAGTGAGCTGTAATATTTATAATAGTATTATTTCCCACCATGTATTAGGTGGGAAAATGGAACTTCGCTGTCTTAGTTTTAACATTCGAACTATTTGGCAAATACTAGCTTGTGTGTTATTTCATACCTGGTGGGTAAATTAATTGCTGTTACAGGTGGTCACGTGCTGGTACTAATAATTCCCTTCAGTCAGTTTGTCCCTAGCTGGACTTGATGGTTATTAACTAAGCTTTATAGGGATGCAACAGCAGTGTAAGGGGACATGTAGCCTAGACTGGTCTTAAGATAAACCTTGCAAAATGAATCCATAAATCACTGTTTTCCTTTTAACATATCAAAGAGAGAACCTATCTCTGTAAATACAGCGTACTTGCTGATGCTTTTTAATTGGTGGCAAAGAAGTTAGTAATAAGCCTAAAATTAAATCCCTTTTTATATTTGTTTGCAAAGATTCATGGTTTTGGAATTTTAAAAAGACCAGACCCCCACAGTCTCCTGTGCATGAGCTACACAAGTGCAACAGACAAAGTTCAGTCCATGTAGAAATGATGCTTGGTCCTACCTTAAAAAATAAGATTCTGAGGAATAGATGTACACCTTAGTATAAAAAGCTTCCTCATAATGTCTTGTTCAGAACGGCACATAGTTTGAGTAGCGAATGTGTATGTCTTCATATCATCATCCTTCTGTGATGTGCTGTCTGGTGTGATAGTCTTCAATTTTTTTTTTTTTTCTGGTTTTAGCTTTCTCAAGAAGAACAGCTCAGTGCTTGTATTCCTGGCCCTCCAGGTACCAGCACATCTGCCTTGAACAGCTTGGTGGCCTCTTGTGCGTCAGCAGTTGGTGTGAGAGTAGCTGCTACATATGAAGCTGGAGCATTGTCTCTGAAGAAAGTAATGAACTTCTATGGCACACCTTCAAGTGAACCAGGATCTCAGTCTGGCGGTGGTGGCTCCCTAGGGCCTGAAGCTCTGAAAGACAGTCGAGAAGAGCAGGTCAGACTGGAATCCATGCAGGGCAAGAAGAGTTCCAGTTTAGTAGATATTAGAGAGGAGGAATCTGAAGGAGGGAGTCGAAGACTTTCCCTGCCTGGCTTGTTGTCACAAGGTAAAAAAAGCATGTTGGGAAGACCAACTGGAAAAATTACTATAGTGTGATTCACAATCATATTTGTGAAATACAGATTCACAAATCTAATCGTCTACCAAAGCTGTTTATGAATTGTAAACTATATTTTAGGACTTGAAAGCAGTGGAGGGAGTGAAGACTAGCAGATGTGCATGCTAAGAAAATCAAAAGCCTATTGGGTTTAGGAATGTTCTTTGTTGGTAAAGTAAGGTAATGCAGGCACATTGTAGTAGTCTGGGCGTCTTATTGCAAAATGGCAAAACTTTCTTCTGTCTAGGTTGCATAGCAGATAAAAATCTGTGTGGCCTGTAATCCCTACTGTACTGAGCTGGTTTTGAGCCAGGGACTTAGAAATACTCCAAATCCCACTGCCAGACTAGAAAGTTAATGACCTTCTTTCCTCATACGTTTTAGTGTTGTTAATTGCTCTGACTGGGTACGTGGTTTAGTTCTATATTGATCTTGGATCTGAGAGGAGATTTTCGGGAGTATTGAAATCTTCTAGTCACTGCAAGGAGATATTTTCTTTCAAAACATACCTTTTTTAATGTATGGTTTGTTTTGTTTGATTTAATTAAGTATAACTGCATAGTTCTCATATGGCTGTTATCCTGTAAAAGCTGGTTCTGTCTGCTTTTAGTGTATGTCAGCTTTGCTCTCAATATTAATTAAGACCTCTTTAAGAAGGCTTGATCAGTTATTTCAAATGGTACTGTTACTGTGTATCATGCAGTCTGAGTGATACATTTACCTAAAATGATGAGCAATTTTTCTATCTCTTGGCCTGTTTTCAGTTTCTCCTAGGCTCTTACGGAAGGTAGGCCGGGCAAAAATGAGGACTGTAGCTCTGACTCCAACCTACAGTGGTGAGGCTGATGCTCTTTTGCCCTCTCTAAGAACAGAGGTGTGGAGCTGGGGAAAGGGGAAGGAAGGACAGCTAGGTCATGGCGATGTTTTGCCAAGGTGAGATTTCTTTGATAAATGGGGTTTTTTGTTCAGTAGGTCACTAGGAAATCTTGAGTATTCCGCTTCCTCAAATTCTCAAATTTGGTCAACTGCCTTGCATTGTGTTCTTGTTCTTTTTAAGTGTTGTGATTTAAGTTCCTCAAAGTAACATATTTTATGCTGTATTGCTACTGAATACCAATCAGTTATGACTTTTCCTGGTGTAATCAGTGTGACTTTTGGTGATATTTTGACTTCATCCAAAATTTTGTCCTTCATGACCATTTTGACGTAAGCTGGCTTATTGCCAAAAGACTCCAATTATGTTTGTTTTTCTCTAACTTGTTATTGAGGAAAAAAATAAAACTTCAAATTTATTTTGGTGTCAAGAATACCTCTGATAATCTTTTTTTTTTCTTCTTCCCCCCACCCTTTTATGGGTTCTGGGGATTGACAGGCTTCAGCCCCTATGTGTGAAAAGCTTAGATGGTAAAGAAGTGATTCACCTCTCTGCTGGTGGCCATCATTCCTTAGCACTCACTGCCAAATCCCAGGTACAAGTGATTGTTATCATTTAATTACTTATCTATGACATAATTGTCATGTTTGTTGTTTTCTAGGTTTTTGTTTCTTTTGCTTATGAACTTTTGTTCCCATTTTTGGGAGGCAACTTGGAAGCACTGTGGAATTTTAATTCTCTTTCTGCTGAAGTTCTGCATGTACCATAAACGTTATGTTTAAAGATTGCCATGACTTAATTTGTTGCATTCCATTTCTGAATGCGAGAAGACAATTTGATAATGTAGGAAGACAGTGGAAATTAGGGAAGTGCTTCTTGCTACATGAATCTTATACCGTTGACGTGTGTTCACACAATTGATGCTTAGCTGTATTTTTTTACAGGTGTTTTCATGGGGCAGTAATATCTCTGGCCAGCTTGGTCACTTCAACTCCCCAACGACAGTCCCTCGTCTTGCAAAGGTACTTTGTTTTTGTATTTTTCTTCTTTCAGTCTCTTAACAAGCAAGTGCAAAGTAATTTCTAAAACTTGGCCTTGTTTATGGATCTGTGTGCTGTATAGTAATAGAGCCCTTGATTTCTTTCTTACACTGTGAATACAATCCTAAGATGAGCTTATGGAAATCTGCCAGAGAATCCTTTACAAAAACACTGGGTTTTGACCACATTGAGGTTCTAAAACTGAGAAATGTGACTGGTTGTACCTTTTTGTCAGATTTCACTTCTACCTTATATTTGGTTTCTCCGACACTGATGTTGTGGTGCTGAAACTTTTAAATCCTTTGGAACACTGTTTTTATTCTAAACAATTGCATCTTTAGCTTTTGTCATTTTTAGCTTTGCTAGGCTGTGACCACATTTGTTGCTTGTTTCTGTATTTCCAGAGCTGTTTTGGCAGTGGGTTTTCTGTTTGTTTTGAACTTCTCATCACATTGAGTGAATAACCACGTAATAATTTTGGGGTTAGACCAGACCCTTTCCTGTGTTTGCTGGTGCTTATCTTAGTGGAAAACTAGCTGCAGAGTTTTCTTGCTTAGGCCTTACACAAACGAATGTACAGCATGTTAACTGTTTCCTAAATGTATCGATTTCCCAGTTAAATGTAGAGGGGAAAAGAGTGTCTCAACTTTAATGAAACTCGCCTGATGCCCATTTAAAACAGATTTATAATTTAAAGGCAAAAAACCAGCCATTAGAAAGAAGACTGGAAAGAAAGGTAATTTTCACTATATATGCAAGATATTCATTTATGAGACACTGAAGATGAAAAATTACTGGTTATTGCAATACTTGGCAGGTGTGTGATGTGTGTGTATTGCTAGAGGAGTTAACTATTCTTCTCTGCTTCCAGTTTTGGGTGATGGTTTCTAATGTCTTTTCCTTCCTTGTGAATTTCAGGTGTGTGGTGATGGTGTATGGAGTATAGCAGCAGGACTAGATTATTCCCTCTTCTTAGCAGATGAGGAAGACTTTCAACCTGGATTATATTACAGTGGCCAGGAGACAACAACAGAAAATAATTTGTATGAAAATAGCTGTACTAAGAGTCCGGTTTTGTTACTGTCCTGTAGTAAGGTGAGTGGTATTTCCTTTAAGTTAGTGCAGGCCATACTGATGCTTTTTGAAAATAGAATAGTGCTGGTTGTTCAACTAGCTTTAAGGGTTTCAAGTAAAGTGAGCGGCGCTTAACAGTCAAATCAGCCGCACAGCATACGGAGGGCAGAGAAGAGGCCTAACCAATGTCATTCTCTTCCCTGCCTGCTTTTTGGTCTTTCCTTTTGTTTGAGGGACAGTGAGGTGTTTCCAGTGTATCTAATCTACTTCATTCCATGTGTGTTCTGCAGAAGTGCCTTATATTGTGTTCTGTTTTCACCACAGTCTTCATGTGTTTGTTCTTCACTGCTATTGCTCTTCATTTTACTGTTGTTTCTCAAATGATTGAGGGTGCTGCTTGTCTTACTCTGTTCTGCGTCCTGTGCGTCTGGTTCGTGCGTGGGCGGAAGGTCCCCCTGAGTGTTCTGCACCATCTCTTTCTTCCCCCCTTCCTTTCTTATGGGTATAAAGGGGGAACTGAGCACAGGCACCAAAATGTATGCAAGAGAGGACATGCCCCTACGCAGTTTACTTCACCAGGATGAATCTCATGTCTGCCTTGAAGCTGGCATGAGGTAGAGGAGTGTGTACGCTTGACTGCACATCCTCTTCCAAGCTGGTTGTAGGATTTCAGACCAACCTGAGTCTGAAGTAACAAGGAAGAGATGGAGTGGGTAGAAAGCCGCTCTTTGTTTCAGTTCTTCTGGGTCTCATTGCTACTTCCCTAGATTAAGCAGAATAGCAGCTGGAGAGGAGTGCTGGGGAGAGACAGGGATTTAAGACACTGGGTCTGTGTATGTGTGTGCACGCAGACACGCACGCTTATATTCCTTCTGTAAGATTGTTGCTAGCCATGCTTTTCTCTTGTAAGGTGACTTGTAGGCTCTGGCATATCAGAGTTGGCCTGTGGGTTGCTTGTTGAACTACTCTGGCTCAATGTTTCTAAGGAATTCTCTATTTAACAGCAAAAGAAATAAAAGAAGACATCAAACACCGAGTGTGGTGTTGCATGCGAACCAGAATTAGCGAGGAGCCACAATGCATCAGTGGCACTTGTGCTGACCTTAGAGAAAAGTTTTGCTTCCAGCTACTGTGGAAAGCAAATACCTAGTAATACCTACACCAGTACCACTTGTGGTGTTAATAGTGATTAGTATTAGTCCAGTTCGATGCTGTAATACTACTTCTTAATAAATTGGTGTCTTTCAGGTCCAGAAAGGACTACAGTTCAGAGCACAGTCATAATATTAAAGCCTTATTATTCTAACTTCCTAATTAATAGGAGAAATAGCTGTTGTAATGATGTTATTTAATATCAACAATGTTGATATAAGCATGAAGTATATTGCAGTTCTGTAAGTGACTGAACTCAAGGTCACTATCTCTTAAACTCGGAGTGGTTCTATGAGTCACCTTAAAAGATGGTCTGTTTGTTGGCTTTTAGGCTCTGTCAGTACCAGAAAATGAACAGCATTGACTATAAATGTTTCTTCTACTTTTATCATTCTTGTATTAAGCCAGTATTGAATGGATTGTTAGTTAGTGTAGGTAAATAATACTTATTTTTAGGAGCACTAAGTGATAATATGCTTTATTTTGCATCGCCCTACTTTTAAATTGGAGTGTAAAAAGAAAAATATTAAAGCTGCTGGGTTTTTTTCTCTTTTTTTTCACGTTGTAGGTAGGGTACATAAGCAATGTGATAGCTGGTGGTGACAGCTGTTTGGTCCTGGTAGACAAAAACGTAATGGGATATATTGCCAGTTTGCATGAGTTGGCTTCTACTGAGAGAAGGTTTTATTTCAAACTGAGTGAGATCAAATCTCAGGTTCTTAGACCACTTTTAGGTTTAGGTAAGAACTTATTTTAATATTTTCTTTGATATTATTTTCCCTATGTTCCACAAATCTATTTATGCAATTTTTAAAAGTAATAATTAATTTTTGGGGTAAAGCTGGTGTCTTAATCTTATCCCCTGTTTGGATGAGCTGGTGAAATACCACTATAATTCGACATCTGCGTTATGTTACTAGTATTTTCACTTTCCTGATTGTTTAACTGTAAATAACTTTAATTGAGCTGTATTTAGTCTAAAATTTTTGAATTCCTGATTCTGAATAATGTAGCTATGAGGTGTAATTGCTGATAAAACATCTGAACAGCACCTTTAGTAATGGGTGCTGCTCTTTCATAAGGTAAGCTAAATTGCTTTCTGGTCTGTTACAGATAATTTGGGCAATGCAAATACAGTCCAGTTGTTGCAAGAAATGGCAAGCAGGTTCAGCAAGCTGTGCTATCTCATTGGTCAACATGGAGCTTCTTTAAGTAGCTTTCTTCATGGGGTAAAAGAAGCCAGGAGCCTGGCCATCCTGAAGCATTCCAGTCTCTTTTTGGATAGCTACACTGAGCAAGTATCCAATTCCCTCTCATCTTCAGTCTCTGTAGCTTATTGACCACAACAAGCCCTGAGTTAGAGGAAGGTAGATCATAAGAAAAGCCACTTAAGTAACTGTTGTGCGAATTGTGTTCTTGCAGTTTAAAATGCAGATTAAAATGGAGATTTTTACCCAAACAAATTAATATTGTAGCAAGCTATATATTTCAAAGTCGTTGTGGAGCACACTGGACAGCTTCAGCTTCCCTAATGTAAAACTGTGCACGAACTCTTCTTTGATTGCTGCATATATACCTGTAAAAAGTGACGTGTTCATTACTTAAATAGTAAGGATCTTGAAACATAATGTAATAGAGTTACTGTGGCTAGGCTACTAAGTAAAGCTACCTTTGGAGGTTTACTGTAGTTACAAAATGCCTTTTCAGTAGTCATTAACTAAAAATTGCCTGCCAGAAAAGTGGTTCGTCTGTCCTGATAACTGCTAAACAGCCAGTATTACACCTTTCACATGAAAAACAGAGCTGCTTTAGCGCTCAGAATTAAGTCTGAATTATACTGGTTACTATTTTTATGAGCTTAATGGTTTTGGGAGTGGAAGTCTATGCAGTCCCACTGTTTGCTATCTTTCTCCTCAATAACTTTTGTAGTTGCTGGATAGTTTAATGCAAATATAGAAGTCTCATCATACTTAACTACAGGCTTATGTGAAAAATAGTGGCTTGACAGGGGAGAGAGTCTAAAAATGGCCTTTCTGAATATAGTCTTGGTTACTAGACATCTGAAAATCTCTAAGGGAACAAGACTTCATGATGATCAACTTCGGTTGTTAGGCAGTTGCATTTTCAGTTTGCAGCTAGCTACACTTTTTTTCTGACACAAGCACAACAGTTACCACTTCTGCTGGGTCAGTGATCTTAAGCTGTATCACCCTAGACGCAGCTTTCTTCCCCATTTGTCACATGGGTTGTTCATAATTGTAAATACGTATTTTTCTCCCTTTTTTACTTAGTCTGTGACTTCAGTTTTTCTTGTAACTTAGATTTCCAGAACTGGTTCTTATTACCCGCTTTAGAAGGGCTTCTTAATTTCTTCTTCCTCCCTGTGAGACTGAAATACTTAAATTTCTGTTCTCATTGTTCCTGCCTGTCTTCTGCTTTCCCCCTTTGCTTTCTAATGCTTTACAGTTTTCTGTGTATGGCATCAGAACCTATGCATGCTCCTTGGCATGGTGCCATGAGCATCTTGCAAAGATATGTCAGGCAACATAAGTATTATTTGTTAATTGGGCTAAGCTGAGACCTCTTCCCTTGGAGAAAGGTGGTTTTTGTTGTTAGTTTTTTTTAATGGTTTTCTTTTTTGGTAGGGAAGAAGTGAAAGTTAGAATGTTGAGTAGCAGGAAAATAGAAATTACCATCTTGATATTTCAGTCTTGAATATAATTAAAAGCTAGCAGTATTAAACTATTGAAACAGATGGCCTATTCTGTACATGCCCAAATTTGGGGGAAAAAAAATGAAATTACAGTTCGGTTTGCAAAGCAAGCCCTCTGCATTGTGCTAATGTCAGCAGAAATGTGGAATAGTAATGCATGTTCTGACCTCCATGTGGAAAGTGAATACTAAGTGTTCAGTAACAAGGAGTGTTTCACTTCAGTATTTTCTCAAGTACTTAGATTACTTGTATCGTAAAAGATATCACAGATCTAATTGATAAACTGTTGGAGATTACAACAGTTGCTGTTTCCAGGGGTGTTCCTACTTTGTAACTGAAGCTCTTATTCTTCCATATTTTAGGTATTGTACTTCAGTAACAAACTTCCTTGTAATGGGAGGATTTACGCTTCTTGCAAAGCCAGCAATGTAAGCAAACCTTTACCATTTTCTGGAATTTTTGATCAACTAGCAAAGAGGTGTACTTTAAAGAATTGTGTGTGTATGTGTGTAGTAATAAGCATGTGGAGGCTTGGTCTCATTCCATCAGAAGAAGAAAAAGTAATTTCCTCTCAACTGTGATAAAAATTTAGGTTAAAATGCTGCTGAATGAGTTCGGTTACTTTATCTTGAAGTTGATGAAAGGAGGAAAAATCATAAATTATTGTAAATACCTTGAAAGAAACATAAATAAATTTCAGATAGTGATTTTTTGAAAGGTTAGTCTTGAGGTTAAATTATCATAATCTATTCAGTGTTAGTGTTTTATTCTTTCAGATGTTGCTGTCAAAATACAGAACAGCACATTTCTAAGAATTAGTAAGAGTAGATAATGCAAATTCATTTTAATCTGAATTCTTTAAGTTTATGGAATTGCTTTAAAATGATGCAAAAACACGTGAAGAAGTGTTGTTATATCTGCTCTGCCTCTCAAGGTTGCTTGACTATTTCATGGGTAGTTGCTCTTAAATGTGAGGAAGGAATTGTGTGTTAAGGCCTGAGACATATCTATTTGAAGCTTATAGATCATAAAGTAAAGCTTTTTTCTCAGTTCAATAGTATTTTTGTCTAGGAAGTAATGACACTATGCATCTTTCACTTTGGTGCTGTGAAGTTGTTGCAGTGAGGGTATTTAACGCACCTGAGGAATTGCCAGCTTTCCTTCCTACATTCTGTAACTTGGGAGTGATTCTGTTAGAGCTGTTCATGGAGCACTTGAACGTAGTGTAAATGATGGTGTTGGAAGTTCTCTGAAACAGCAGGGTACCGAATGCAAAGAATCTTCTGCGCCTGAGGAGCAGTGCCACAGAGTAAATACAAAATACTACTGGAGAGAGAGACTGAGAATCTTTCTGCATTGGTCAAGATTTTTAGGGTGACTTACAGGAAATATTAGTTCATATAAGCTTATCTATAATCAGTACTGAAAAGTTCTGGATGTTGAAATCACTGGTACTGAATTCATCACATCAGTTGTCACTGTCAGGTGTCACAGCTTCTCCTACAGCAACCAGGGTCTCATTAGGTGAATAACACTTTTTAGGTTCTGGAACTTCAGAGAGGAGATGTCTTAGAGGTTTTGTCCTGTAACTTGCAAGGGGAAGTCAAGAATATCCTTGCTGATAATGATGAATTTCTTTGCGCGTCCTCCCCGAGGGATACTGTCTTAAGTCCATGGTTAACAATGTCAGTCTTCTAAGGATATCCTGCAATATGAATGCATTAGAAAGTCCCAACTTTAAACAAGTGCTAGCTTCAATAGATGTCTCTATTGTTGGCAGGTTTTTGAGCGTGTCCTCTGAAAGAGCAGATGAGCTATACTCGGTGTTAAGAATGTTATTATTTGACACTTTTCTACAAGTCCTCCATGTGAGGATCTCAAAGCACTTCAAAAATGCAAGCCATGCAGATGGTTAAATTTAAAAATTATTAAATATGGTCTTCTCTCTGAGGAAGACTTTATTCTTAAAGATTATTGAACCAAAGAGTTCTTAAATATCATTAGCAGATGTAGACAAGGTACGTTATTTTGATGTGTGAAATGGCATCTTACTAATCGTGTAGAATTCTTAGGGACCCTGCTGTGCAGTTCTCTGATCTGTTTTGCTGTCCCTGGGGCCTGCTTTCTGGGCCTCTCCTGATTCTTGCAGCTTGTGTTTTAATGCTTCCCAGCCTGATGTGCTTTAATGCAGATGTGTCATATGTGTCAGCACATGTGTGCACACAGATATGGTGAAGGAGAGGGAAAAGTAGGTTTGTTTTCCTTTTAATGAAGAAATCCTGGGTTTTGTGCTAATGCATTGTCTTCAGAACCATTTCCCTCTTCTTCTCTGAACTAGATTAGTTCCCCCTCTTGGAAATCAGACTGAGGATTGAACAGATTTCCTGCCTTTCTTTGAGGTAGGATGTAATTTTTCTAGTTAGGGGAGAAACTGGTCAGTTGCCTTGAACAGCAGGGGTGGGGAAGAGACTATTTTGATGTATTAGGGAAGTCCACTGGAGCAAAGTTATAATTCTTTCAGGCCTTCTTGTATGTGTTAGTGTTAGAAACTTACTTCTCTAACAGTAATGGGGAAGTCATTCCACCTGTTAGCTCTTTTACTAATCAAGTGTTAAAGGGGGAAAAAGGCAACTAGTTACTCTCCAAGTGGGGCAACTTAACTTTCTTCAACCAGTTTAATGACTCAGCATGTGAGAGTAGAAGTCGTCCTGTGTTGCAGTTGTTAGGGAGCTACATGTCTGTATTAATGTATTTCCTTAAAATAAATTGGGAATAGATTAATAAGAAGCATGCATTTGCCTCTGTAATTTTCACTGGTTTATGATAATCCAGAAAGGGGCATTCTGAGCTCATCTACATAAAACATCACTGACGTCTTGCTGTTTTTTTTCTTCTCTCCTCCCTCTGTTCCCCAATGGTCCCATCATTTAGAGACTTCTTGAGTAAAAACCAGGAGCTGTTACAGAAACTGTCTGAGAAGAATGAGGAAAACCTCCAGCTAGTAGAAGTTCTCAATGCTCTGTTTTTCATGCCATTTGGACGACTTCATAACTATGCTAGGACTTTGCTAAAGCTTGCTACGTGTTTTGAAGTGGTAAGCTGGCTTTGTTATCTGTATCTGAACAAACAGAAAATTTATGGCTCACAAGTAACTGTGTGAAGCAAGTGCCAGGTAACTAGAAATAGCTTAGTCCTCAGAGAAGCTACCTCAGACTTGTATTTGCTGCAGGGAAAATCATGCATATTTATTTGTGCAGTCTGATACCACACCTGCACAGATCACATGATGGTAGAAACTTACTACCCTGCCAGAACTTGTTTGTGTGCCTGAGCACTCGATTACAAATACGTTATTTTGATGTTTGCCTGTTGGCTTTCAGTGCCATCTGGCATCATTACTGTAGCCATCCTTGGCTGTAATACTCTACTAAAAATACTACATAGATACTAGGCAGACTTTTACCACCCATTTAGATGTATACAGTTGCATTCTTTTGAAATAAAAGATGACTAAAAGGCAGCAATAGCTACTTGTATGTTTATCCCACTAAACATTTAAAGTATTACTCCTGCAATTATTAGCACTACTTCTGCTACAGCTTGTTAAGCTGCGAGAAGGTAGGTTATGTAATTGTATATCAGTCATTCTCCTCTTACGTTCATGGAACTCTTGTATTTTAAAAACTCTTGGCACACCAACAGAACATGTGACCAAGAAAATAACTTAGCCTGCACTGTTACTTTACTAACCAGAACAACTGTCATGCATTTGGTGCTGATTTAGCAAAATGAGCAGTTGCACTGCAGCTTGGTTAGTCGTGTTGGTACAGGTGTTCAGAAACACTCTCAGGTTTGTCTTACCTTATGCCCTGTAGGCATCTCCAGAATACCAGAAGCTACAGGATTCTAGCTCTTGTTATGAGAGCCTTGCTGTCCATCTTAGCAGAAAAAGAAAAGAAGCAGAATACACACTGGGCTTCTGGAAGACCTTTCCTGGGAAAATGACGGTATGACAATTGTCTGTCCTTTAGCAGCTTGAATCTCTTGTGGTTAGCGTTATACCCTATGTCTACTACTGGTGCTGCTGTCCCAGTTGCACTTCTCGTATTTCTGATTTATGTTGCTACAGTACTTTTAACTTTAGGAAGGTTGGGCCTTTTTTATGAAAGACAAATAGCACTGACCTTAAGACACGATCAGTGAGAAGTAAGCTTCTGTAATTTTGTTTTTAATCCTGCCTGTAGGATTCCTTGCGAAAGCCAGAGCGTCGTTTAATCTGTGAAAGCAGCAATCGAGGGCTGTCCCTGCAGCATGCTGGAAGATTCTCTGTAAACTGGTTCATCCTCTTTAACGATGCTCTGGTGCATGCTCAGGTAAGCCAGCTTGTATCCAGGAACAAAACCTTTTCTGTGCTTTAAACAGCATGACATTTTTCATATAGTGAAGATAAGGTTTTTGCACTGTTCACTGCAATGTTGCTTGAACACTTAAAAGTGATTTTTTTTTTTGTGTGTGTTTACAAATGAATTTGAAATGATGTAATGTTTGATGGCTGTTGCCCTGTGCCTGGAGTAGTTTCTGTTGGCTGTTTCTTGGAGCGAGGTGCGTATAAGGAGCCTGTAATGCTCAGTTTTCCCTAGTCCTCAAAGAAAGGGGAAAAAATGTTCAGAAAAAGCATGGGGCAGAGGTAATGGATCAGTACCCAGTGAAGTTTCCCTTCTCCTTCTCCTTGCCTACAGTTCTCAACGCACCATATTTTTCCCTTGTCCACGCTGTGGGTAGAAGCTCTTTCAGAAGAAGCTGGTAATGTGTGAGTATTCTTGCTTGTGATGCTGAAATAGTCAGATATCTTGGGAGGGAGGATGAGCATTTTGTAACTGGTTATTGTAAACGAGGCACAGAATAGGCTGGATGCAGTCATGTCTACTCCTCTTTCTGGTTTTGGAAAACTTACAGTATTTCTGTGTCTTTAAAAAAATAGTTGTATCAGTATCTGAAAGAATAAGGTAGTAAAGAGGGAAGCAAGTAGTCTTTCATACTACTTCACTGCTGACTTTAACATTAAAAGTGAATGCTAGCTGGGGTGGGGGAGGGAAGGTAAAATATTCATGCTCTAAAAACCTTGCCTTTTTCAGGATGAAATTTCACTGAACTATTTCCCCCCTCCCCTGTGTAGGAATGGATTGAAGATAACAACACCAGAAGAACAGCTTGTTCTTGTTTCTTCAACACCCCAGGAAAAGGTAGGCATATCTACAAATTTTGTATGGCTTCAGTGGTATGAATGAGTTCGTCTCTCCAACTGTGAGACCAAATAGGGAGAGTTGTTACCTAAGTGTTCACCGAGGAGGAAGCCTTCCTGCAACCTGGTATGCAGCTTAACTGTACCCTGTGCTTGCCTGTAGAAGCGTTCCAATTTATAGCACTATACTGAGGAGTGCAAAAGGATATTATTGTAGTTGCTGTAAATGCAAAGGTGTTAGCTAAATTCTGTGATGAGACACTTTCTGTTTCAGACCAAGTGGCTGAGGGCAATAAGCCAAGCGGTGGATCAGGCTCTTAAAGGGACTTCTGACTTAATTCTATATGGAGCTGGTGGGAATGTGCCAAGACAGGAACCTCCTATTTCTCGCAGTGCCAAATACACCTTCTATAAGGACCCTCGATTTAAGGATGCTGTCTATGATGGGAGATGGCTTTCAGGGAAACCCCATGGCAGGTAAAAGCATTTCAGTGTAACAGCTGAAAACAAAATGAGGTGGTTGCTGTATTAGTAAGTAGGCTCACTCATAAGAGTCATGTGGGAAGTGTGAACTGATTGTCTTACCCACGTGTATGGCTTTGCGTTTTTTCCAGAGGGATCCTAAAGTGGGCAGATGGGAGAATGTATTCTGGGACTTTCCGGACTGGGCTGGAAGATGGGTAAGATCCTCTCACTATTTGTGGAGCCAGAGGGCAAGAAATAGCTTTTGTTTTAGGAGGTGATAACAAAAGCTTTTTAATGAAAGGTTTTGCAGTGAATCTTCCTGACTTAGGCTTATATTAGCAAGATATATCTATATCTTGATATATAATCTCCCATTTATGCAGAGATATGGTAGT
Organism: Falco rusticolus; assembly: GCF_015220075.1. Classification (NCBI taxonomy): domain Eukaryota; kingdom Metazoa; phylum Chordata; class Aves; order Falconiformes; family Falconidae; genus Falco; species Falco rusticolus. Next base: position 52,089,130 of record NC_051194.1, read on the forward strand.
TACCTTTACAACAGACTCTGCAATTATGTGATTAAGACCTTGCTCTGAAGCAGATGAAGCCAACTGAAAAGTCTGTGGTGGATTTTGTGTTGTATAGCACAACATACGTATTTTTTCATATATGTATATATTAACTTTTTGTGTTGCAATGTTTTTTCGAGAGTTCTGGTGGATTTTTATCTCTCTAGAAAATGCAGTGTCTTTCATACAGTGTAGTGATGTATCTTCTCTAATGTTTTTCATGCTGTATTTCTGGTAGAGCAAGGGTTTAATAATGCAGGAAGGAGATAACAAAAATCTTGAATTGAGACTTCAGGATCTGGGTGATGAAAAAACTAAAGGGAGTATGTGATCCTGATGATTAAGATGACTAGTACAGAGGAGTTTGAAAATAGGATAAACAGAAGTTCTAAACATTATCAAGTTCCCGGGTGAAACAAATAAGACCACTCAAAAGTAACTTAATTTATTACACAGCTTTGAATTAATCTATGGATTTCATTGCTACAGATCTGCTTAGGGCACTCTTGAGGTCAAGAGGTTAACTTCTTTCCAAAGGCATTTTTTAATGAATCTTGTGAGCAGACATGTCTGTACTGGGCAGGATAAAAATGTGTGAGTAGTGCTATTGGCTTCCAGATGTATTTTCAAAGTATTGAGTTGAAAGGGAAACTGAAATGTGGTCTAGCTGGAGACAGCTTTTTAAAATGTGCCTTAGCTATTTGTGTAGTATTGAACTATAAAACCAGGTTAGAGCCTTGGTTATTTGTAATTTATACTAAGTGTAACTAACTTTGATGATTTTAGGGTTGTTGAAGATGGAAATACTGCAAACAAATCCCCACGAGAAATCAGTGTATGGGTATTTAGCTGTAATTGCATGCTATAGTCTCAACACTTAACAATAGTAATGTCTTGTTGGGGTAGGCATGCTCTCAGGAGAACATTCATGGCTGGATTTTAATCTCCTCAGAAGGTGGAAACCAATGAATAAGTTGTGTGTGTCATTCTTTTCAGGCATACTGAAATTGTGCACAATTTTGTGCCACTGAGCATAATTGGAAGCTAACATCTTTTTTTTTTTTTTTTTTAAATACTATCTGTGGCAATATATGTTCTCATCTTTCCCTGGAATAAAGGTGTGCTTGAATTATCAAGACCTGAAGAAGGCAAAGGTAGAAGCAGTCTTAGGATGTGAGAAGACTTGTGGCCTTCAGAAAGCATAGAAAAATGCTGCGGTGTGGTAGAGGGGGAGAGCGCTTAGTGTGCCACAATCAAACAGAAGAAAACCATTACAGCCTAAATTGACCTAGTGATGCTGGAATATCCTGCTTTCTCTTGAAAAAAATTAATAGTAATTAAAAAAACTTCCTGTAACTACTGTAGTTGAAGAGATGCACTAAAAACTATGTAGAGCATTCTGCTTTATGGATGGGTCTGTGAAATGTATCTGCCACTGTTTTAAATGGAATGTGTTGGCGTTACAGCTGCTTGTGTTCCTTCTGTGCATTGACAGGTATGGTGAATACAGAGTGCCAAACAAAGCATTGAATAAGGACGACCATTACGTGGGGTACTGGAAGGAAGGCAAAATGTGTGGGCACGGAGTCTACAGGTAACGTGTAGCACCTCTGTTGCTGTCATTGCAGAAGGGCGAGCAGGGCTGATGCTCTGACACACTGCTTACCAAGGCGTGCTATGTAGCTTTCTTGTTATTTTTCAGACTTGTGATAGTTAGCTTGGTTTATTTTCTGCTTTGCTCTTGGTAGGTTGCTCACAGTGCGTACTTGTACAGTGCTCTGTTACCAATATCTATACTAATGTTGCTACCACCTTTCAGTAACAGAGGATTCTTTCTTCTGAGAGATAAATATGACCTTTAATGGCCTTGCTTGTTGGGGGGAGAGTGGCTTTAAAACAACACAGCATCAAAAGGCTTGTATTAAAAGCTCACTTTTATCCCAAATATACTTTTACTGTAGTTCCTGCTTGGTGTGGCTGTAATGCAATTCCTAGAAGGAAAAGGAGATGGATGGGATACGTTCTGGAGAAAAAAAAACCCCAAAAATGAACCACCACCCGACAAAATACAACCAAAAACCCCAAAATACAACCAAAAACCCAAACCACATTATAGGAGTTTTTTTCTCTTTTTCATTATAGCTATGCTACTGGTGAGGTATATGAAGGGTGTTTTCAGGATAACATGCGTCATGGGCATGGACTGCTGCGCAGTGGGAAGCTGACCTCTTCCTCTCCTAGTATGTTCATTGGTCAGTGGACAATGGATAAGAAGAGTGGTTATGGAGTTTTTGATGATATCACAAGGTAATGCTTCAGTTCCACGAATCCTTAAAACACTAGTATGATGTACAATTGGTAAAAGAGGAAGAAAGGATTTGATCTGTTAGTAGCAATAGTAGTGCATGTCTTTTTTTTTTATTATTTTTCTTTTTTTCTTTTTTCCTTTCCCTTTTTTATACTAGGCTTTCTGGGTTGATCTAAGGAATTAGTTCTAGAGACTGCTTTTTGTTGTTGCTTCGGGACTAAATGGGGGGGGTTTGTTTTGATTTTTTTTTTCTGCCTTGCTTTCCTATTATACTCTTGTCTGAAAACTAGCACTGAATATGGTATCTTGTTGTGAGGTATCTTATGTGAGTGCTGAAAATTTTATGAATGTCACATGAGAAGTATTCTTTCATCTCAGGCCTACAAGACTGGGTTGTTCAGTGATAGGATATACAGAACTTCAGGTAAATTTCAGTTTGTGCTCAGGTTTTTCATTGACACTTTCTGTCAGTGCAGCGGAGGGAAGATGTTTTCTCTCGGAGCAGATTAGTGAAATGATGGTCTTGCAAACAGAATTGCACTGAATTAAATTCTGAGTGCTGACAATATAGTTTGCTTTTTCAGTCACCAATTTAATGCTTTTTTTTTCCCCTGAAAAGTGAGCTTGTGATGAAACCACTTCTCTTGAGCTCTCAGCTTAACTGAAAGCCAACTTAAAAGTAAAAAGTCTGGAGGTAAAATGTGGTGGGGGGACTGTGTATGTGGGTATCTTTCCAAAAATGAGCTATTGTAGCGTGTCTAGGTATTTCCTGATGTTAGTTCTGCATCTAGTCTTATTCAGTGGTAGTGGTTGTTCTTACACTCTAGCGTTAAAATGTCTTCACATACTTCAGTCATTCATTTTCCTAGGACAAACTGAAGAGATGGCAGGTTTCTTCGCAGAATCTCTCACCTCCTGAATTTGTAAATGCAGTGACAGTTCATGGTGGGGGAAGAATGTGGCATTTGCTGTCAGTTCTGAGGTTACTCATGTTTGAGTGGGCTGTCCTCACAGTAGTTTTCTTTCTGGTCCCAGGGAAGGCAATGTGCATGTGTTTGTGACCTAAGGATTAATTTTCTTCACTGCTTGTTGTTCAGCCCAGACAAATAAAGAATAGCTGCAGGCACTCTTTATAACTTGCTGTCATTATTGCAAACCAGCCATTTGAGCAAGTGGGACTTCTCCTCAGTTATGTTTCCATCCTGGTAACTAAGTATGCTGCATCTGTCTCTTCAAGAAGCCTTCACCCAACAGAGACCCCTGTAGCTAGTGTGATGAATCAGACCAGCATCCTGCTAGGTTATGGGTCCAATCAGGTGGAAGAGACCCCTGAATTTGCACTAATGGCTGGGCTTGCTTTACTATGACCATAATTTTTCCTGTGTACTAAAAGGAAAATGCTTGGTAATAAGCAGAGTTCTATTAAATCAGTCGCTAGTTTCCCTCTAAAAGCAAACAAAAAAGTCCCTTGGCAAATTAATTTTTTTAAAATTACTTATATGGTGAAAACATAATTCTCTTTCAGAACTGGAAAAAGAGATTGTTTCAGAATGTTTGGGACTTGCACTTGGTTTCAAATACTAGCCTGACCTCTGTGGGCTTACATTAACAAAAGAATATTTTAAATAGTAGTCTGAAAGAGTCTGATGCTCACTTGTGAGCAGTATTTAATAGTCTAATACGTTTTTTATGGTACAATCTTTTGTTAGGCTCTAAATCAGAAACTTTCTACAGTATGATCTATTGCCTTATATTTTTTGCACTCTGATATTTTTGAAAATGTTACATACAACTTTGTAGGTGTCCCTGCTATCCCCCAAGTAGAACAGCTTGGTTTCTTTCATTTATTATCCTCTCAATTTGAGTCATCTGAGTTTGAGTAAAGAAATCAAAGGCTTTGGCAAAAAAAAAATAAATTGCTAAAACAAGCTTCTTGCATCTTTTCTAAAGAACTGCTAAATACATCAGGTAGATGCCTGAGGAAGCTGAACGTCGCCTTTCGTAGGCAACTTAAATCTTAGATAAAGCTGATGTGGATCAGCTCACACGTTTCCCTTTTTCTTGTGTGCTGTAGCTTCTGCTTAGGTTCCGTTGGATAGGATTGGGCTTAATGTGGCTTCAGCACTGTTTCAGATAATCAGGAACAGCTTGCTTGGATGTGGCCAATTTGTAATGTGAATTGTGAAAGGAAGTTCATGATAGTGTATTTCTATCAAAAAAAAGAGTTTCATTTTGATGGCGCTAGCGAAACCAAGTTGACAGACCTGGAGCAAGTGCTGTATGACTCTCTTCTAAAGATTTCTGTAATGGTCAAATATCGCAATAAAGCCAAAGAAAAGATATAAATATACTACTTAAACTGTATTCTTCTACTTCATTTTTCTTCAGAGGAGAAAAGTATATGGGAATGTGGCAAGATGATCTTTGCCAAGGCAATGGTGTTGTGGTTACTCAGTTTGGACTGTATTATGAAGGAGCTTTCAGCACCAACAAAATGATGGTGAGTTGAACACTGGACTTTGTGCTATAGCAACTTTTCCTCTAAGTGTGGTAGCTTTTTAGGGTAGATGACTATGTTAGGCTGTATAGACCTTCTGTTCTTCTAATCTTCTATTGTCCTGGCTTTTTAAACTGTCTTTATAATCCCTGCTCTGTTATACTTAGGGCTACTTCAGAAGCTGCTTTTAAAAAGTTATTTGCTAAGAATTAGTGACAGGTTTTTCAGTGTAATACTGATCTGTGGCCTGGCCTTCTGTTGTAATCACTAGTTTGGGTTCTTCATAATTCTCTTTATAGGGGACTGGAATTCTGCTCTCTGAGGATGATACAGTCTATGAGGGGGAATTTTCAGACAACTGGACTCTGAGTGGAAAGGTTGGTCTTACAGTTGTCACTTGTAAACTGTTACCATCTAAACCAAAAAAAGTCTCTTTCCTTGTCGTTTGGTTCCAAATGGATTTCAGTTAAATTTTTTACTATCTTCTCTCAAGGGAACACTGACCTTGCCAAATGGAGATTATATTGAAGGTCTCTTCAGTGGAGAATGGGGGTCTGGGATAAAAATCACAGGAACCTACTTCAAACCTAGCTTGTACGAGAATGAGAAGGACAAACCTAAAGCATTGTGAGTGTTGAATAAGAAATAACTTCTCACATTGTTCAGTAGTAGTTTGGAATATAACTATTGTCTTTCTTCAGAGGCCAATTAAATTTTTTTTCCCAAAGAAACAGATTATGAAAACATTTTTGCTTTTTCATTCCTCTTCCCTCCTGCTTAGGAAGTAAAATAAAATAAAAATCTTAATAGCTGTTCTTGCTTTAATTACAACTTGAATGCACAAATAACAGTATGAAATTTCAGGATAGCAAACATGCTGCTACTGTCCTATAGCAGTCTCAGAGGTTTTTTTATTTATATTTCAACTGACTGTTAGAACCTGAGTTTGTAGCTGCTGATGACTTTTGAGGTACTGAGAAAAGACTAAGTTACGTTTGAGTGATTAAGTCAATCACAAGCCTCTCTTCTGCCAGTTATTCTGTTGGTAAATTAATGCATTTAGTATGACATTTAATAATGCCAATGGTGATGTATTTGGACAGGATTAGCTAGTTACTGCACCTTTTCCAAACAATGCATAGGAAAGTAGTAGAAAGATCTGCTGATTTGCAAAAGAGCATTTTAACATCTTGGCAAAGATAATTTTGAAAAGTATCCATGTAACCCTATTTACAGCAGATGCATTAGGTCAGTGTGCTTAATTGTCTTGGGGAAACACATTTTTATTTAAGTCATAACTGAGATATCCTTGAGTAAAAGAAACTTAAGTAAATTAAAAGAGCTATTAGTGACATTTCAGTATTTGGTAGCACTATGTACTGGTTTACAATAGTAGTAATTGTTGTACCATACTATAGAATTTCAGATTAAAATGGGAAACTCCACTCTTAACGTTTTTACGTAGATTACTTCTCAGTATGCTTTCTGAAGCATTCACTGGTAATTTCTTTTGACAGTGCTGACACCTACAACAGGATGCAAAGTTAAGCAGGCCTCCCTGCTGAACTGAACACTTGCAACCTTAGCAGCTGTCTGCTTTTTACCCCAGTAGGGAGTCTATGAATAAATGTATGTACATATTTGTGAAGACTGCTTGTGAAATAAGGGTTTCACCTGCCCTTTTCAGAGTCTTGAAGCTGAAAAATCTTCTGGTATAATTTGTGAAAAGGCTTAGAGGCTACTTTTTCTGCTTTGTGAAACTGTGGAAGCATGGGGAAATACCAGTGTTGCTAGTTCTCATCTCAAACATGGTGGGGAAAAATATTAATGAAAGGTCTGACGATCTCTGATACTTGTTTTAAATAAAGATAGAACTGTTAACCCTGAAAGCATTTATTTGCTTTACAAAAGCTTTTCAAAGCCCTAAATTTCATTGTATATCTGAGATCTATATCTACAGAACTGCATTTTCAGTTTTCTTCTGGTTATAGGGCATCCCTGAGCAATGCCTCTGAGTGAAAAGATGCCTGAGCTGGTTTTGCTTTCTACCAGCAAATCCCTAACATGTCATGCAACACCGTATGTAGGTACTACTTTAGGAGCAGAAGCCACATATCCATTCTTGATATTTATCTGTGTAGCCATGCTGTTTGTACATTCCAGGATAGTGAGATATTTGGGACATACTTGTACTGTGTCCTTGCTACATGAATGTGTCCTGAGTCTTCTGAATGAATACCGGTGTGAAAATAGGCCCAGTCAAGTGCAGTATGTCCGGTTTCCTTGGAAATCAGTCCCTTTCATGTTTAAGCAAACCATTTCCTGGAAGACTACAAGAAAGAGTATGACTTGTCTAATATAATAAGGTTTGTAGTTGTTCCCACATACAGGTATTAAAACCACCTTTAGTCTGGAACATTGGAATATGTTACATGGATTAATGTATGTTAGTTAGCAAGGAAAAAAAATAAGGAGCAGTATTTGTAAGTTCTGTTTAAAAGGTGTTGAAAGTCAACACAGCAATTAAACAGTAGATTCTAGGTTCGTTCTTAGTGGTAAACTTACACGGTAGAGACTGTTCAGTGTATCGCCTTTTGGTAAAATAGCATGAGATATTAGATTGACGTTAGCCGTATATGGTTTTCATAGTTAATTGTGTTGTTTTAAGACTGTTTGATTTAAACAGACTAACTGATCATTTTATTAGGCGGAAACTTGGGATCCTGGCAGTGCCTCCTGATGAGAAATGGAAAGCAGTATTTGAAGAATGCTGGAACCAGCTTGGTTGTGAGAGTCCGGGCCAGGGGGACAGATGGAAAGCTTGGGACAACATTGCGGTGGCGCTGACCACCAACCGACGACAACACAAAGACAGGTTGGTTTCTGGAGAATGTAGTCAGCAAGACAAAGAAAGTCTTAAGAAAGAAACTGGAATCACACTCTGCTCTAGACTAGAATCTCTAACTGTAAAAGTTCACTTAAAACAACAACAAATGCTAAACAAAATCAGACTCTCAATACTCTGCACTATAAACCCTTTCAGGGACATACTGATGTTTACAATGAGTTCAGTTGTTAGCTTCAGGGTTTTTTGCCTTACTGTATGTCTCAAATAATCTGTACGATGTCTTTGTCCTTTTTATAACTGCAGCCCAGAATTATTGAGCCGCTCACACACTCAGACACTGGAAAGTTTGGAGTTCATTCCACAACACATTGGTGCCTTCACTCTGGAAAAATATGAAAATATAAAAAAATATTTGATAAAGGTATTGTGACTCTCAAATGCTCACATAGTTTGTTGGTAAGGCGTGACGTCAAGCTCATTTGTAATAGCTTTCGGTAATTCTTTCCATATTTGTACTCTTGTAATCCGTGATGTATTCATTCATGTTTGCTCATAACTTCCTAACGCATTGAGTTAAAATCCACAACTAAGACTAAAATAATTTCATACCTAATGGATACTGCCTTAAAGTCAGTTTCTGCTCATTACTGTTTTAATTCTTATATGTTGGATCCCAGCAAAGCATCTTGAAACACTTTCTAATTATTGCATGTTAGACTATTCCAAGCAGTAGCACAAGTTCTTGTACTGCCTTGAGTCTTCTGTGAGCTGTATTCAGCTAATACATACATTTTATAATCCAAATGGCCATTTGTTAAATACAGCTTATTTTTAATATGTTTGTACATTTGGGGTTTGAAATTTTTTTTTCCAAAGCCTGTTGTTGGATCTCTGACCCATGCCTCTTGAATTCCATTTTTCTTTCTTTAACTTGTCTGACATTGACCTACCTGACTGGCTAATTAATATCTTTCATCTCAGGCTTGTGATACTCCTCTCCATCCATTGGGCAAGCTGGTGGAAACACTAGTAGCTGTCTACAGAATGACCTATGTTGGAGTAGGAGCTAATCGACGATTACTGCAGGAGGCTGTGAGAGAGATAAAGTCCTACCTCAAACGCATCTTCCAATTGGTTAGGTAATGAGACTCTTAATTTTCAAGTCAGACTACTGCTGAATTAATTAAAAATAACTAGTGTTGATGCAGTCCAAGTGTGCCAGTATCTTTACTCTCTTTTGGGGGTTGCTTATGTTTCCTTAACCTTGAATATTCTGTTCAAAATAGGAAAATTAAAATCTTCACCACAGTGTATTACATCCTACACTGTACTTCAAAATGTGGCTGTAAGAAGTGTCTTGAATGTGGATTTCCACTTTAATGCCTCCGGATATCCACGCTGTGAAAAGAGTGTTCAAAGGGTTTCTAAGAATAGTGAGTATGGGGACTCTGAGTGTATTTCATTAAAGTTCTTACCAACATGGATGAGCAATGTTCCTATGAAGTGTTTGCTTAAATTTTTGAGAGCAATTATAGCTTTAATTGGGTCCTGCCAATATGAAAGCAGAAATACTCCAAATAATGAATTATTAGAACCCTTGTCTGGAGGGAAGTGATGTCAAGGTCAGAAAGGTACCTTTGGCACTGGAGGGGTGACCTCCCGAAGTTTTCCTTCAGGTAGGTGGTATTGTAGGTCTGTTAGCTATGCTGTCTTAGTCCACAGTGTGTTATTTGAGCTGGCTTTTCTCTTCAGTTGCCTTCTAATGCTGTAATTTTGGGAAACTTCTTGAAGTTAAATCGTACGTTGTTGTATGTATTGCCATTTAGGTTCTTGTTTCCTGATCTTCCGGAAGAGGGCAGCACAATTCCATTTCTGGCAACAGAGACGAAAGGGAGGCGATCATTTTGCAGTGGGAAATCTGACTCCAGATCGGAATCTCCTGAACCAGGGTACATAAAAGAAAAATAAGTGAACTAATGAAGGCCTCACTTTATTTCTGCTTGCAGTTTTTCCTTGGATGGGGGAAGAAAGATAGGAACATAGTGCATTTATTATCTCAACTGATGGATATAAGCAGATTTTTTTTCCCTTTTCTTTGTGATGACAGATTCTGATGAGCAAACTTCCTCGTGGTGGTTTTAGTAAGCATTTCATCCACGCAATGGTTTTTTACTTAAGCCCAAACTTGTTTTGTTTGTTGTGTGTAAACAAGTTCAGGCTTGGATCTGGGCTTCAGATAACTATTTGGGATATGAGCCTTGGGGGTAATGCAGGTCCAGTGCACATATACTGTATCACAAATAGCCAGTCACATGAAGCTCACCCTGTGTCCATTGTTGTGCTGTCCACAGCAGACTCAGGTGTGGGCAGACAAGGAAGAGGGAGCAGTAGAGATAGTCTTCTGAGAAAGGCTCCAATGACCTGTGCAGATGGTATTAGTAGGCACCTTGAGTTCAGCTTTCCCTGTTGGGATTACAGCTTGGTGCCAAGCAACTGCTGACTTGACAAAGCCTGAAGCGTGAGTGTGTGGAGCTAGGTCAGATAACTTAATGGGTTTTAGCTTATTTTCTAGCTTGTGCTTTGAAGGTAGGGTTCAGCTGTCAGCAGAGCGGCTCAGAATTGGGGCTAAATGGTTAGCCTGAGGATACATGTAAAACCTGAGCTAGAATATAGTAGAGTATTCAGCTTTTATGTTACACAAGGAAGAAAGCCAGTGTTCTCTTTAAAACTCACAAACCTCAAAAAAACCTGCACCACAACCATTCCCCCCACCCCAAACCCACCCGTATGTGCACTGTAAAGGGAAATTACTTCTAAGTATTTCTTAGCACAGCTACTATTTGATGGATTTGTACTTATTTTGTTACTACTATCCCTCATAGAATAGGCTTATATTAATTAAAAACTTGTTCCAACATTTTTTTCACTCAATTTCTCAAGATACTTACGTTTTTAAAATGTCTTTGTCTTCAAACTGTCCTCCTCTGTTGTTTTGTTTTTGGCTTTTTTATAGTTATGTGGTAACCAGTTTTGGCTTGCTGCTCCCTGTGTTACTGCCACGGCTCTATCCTCCTCTGTTTATGTTGTATGCCTTAGACAACGAGCGTGAGGAAGATATTTACTGGGAATGTGTTTTACGTCTAAACAAACAAACTGATATGGCTCTTCTAAGTTTTCTGGGAGTGCAAGTGTGAGTATGATTCAACAAGACAGAACTTAGAAAAAGATTATGGCATGTAATTAGATAAAGCTAAAATTAAATAAAACTACCCCCCCCCTATTTTCTAAGTAGTTTTATTTGATTGAGAATTCATCTGAACATATCTTCAAGCTAATTAGTATGGTTGAGAGTGAATCAAAATTTTCCTCTTTGGAAGCTGGAGGTGGAGAAGAAAAAAAGATTGGCATTGCTACAAAACCAGAGTGCGGCATTTTAAACTAGGCTATTTTCCAGCTGTTGTTGCTAGATGTAGTTGATCCTGTAGGAAGAGCTGTTGTATCTCATAGAAGAACACGATAACTTAATTGGCATAACATGAAAAATGCTATAAGACTATGCTTTCTTAATTCAGTGTGTTGGGTTTCTTGCAGGAAATTTTGGCCAGGAACTGTATCCATCCTTGGAGAGAGTAGAAAGGTATGTTCATTCAGCCTTGACTTAGTGTGGTTTGCCCAGTACTACTTCCAAGAAACCTGAGATCATGAAGAAGCAGTCAAAGAATTTTTGACCAGGCTTTTTGCTTAAGAGATGCTGTGCTATCTTGTTTCCTTACATTTTGCCTGCTACTTAAAGGCTGCACTAGTGATTTCTTGCAAAAGCTGTCAGTTCAGCTTTATCACTTACTGTCTTACTCTGAAGTGAATTCCAATTCAGGAAGACATTTGCTTGGTCTCCAGCTGTGAAAGTAAAAGTCTAGCCAAAGAAATTTTCAAGCTGCTTGACTTAGAGTTATATCATTTTATACTTTCTGATTAGGAGAAGAATTGCATCGTTTTTATTCTTAATCGTTATCTTGCCTGAAAGTGGTTGAACGCTAGTCTTCGATGGTAGTAGTGTAGTACTCAATCTCTGAGCTCCCAGTAAGAGTGGTTTAATAATCATAACTTTGAACAATTTCAGTGTTAACTGTATACTTGAAATATCATGTCTGTTCATGAATCAGTATACTTTTGTTGGAAGTTTTCAGTTTCTTATAGTGATTTAGATACTCCTGCCTTCAGGTCCTCTCCTTCCTATTTATAACTGTGGTTTGTGCGAAGTCTGTAATAATTGGAAGCATGGCTTTCATTGTAGTAGTTGCTGCAGGCAGGCAAGGTGATATTCCTTGGTAGAGATTGTTACAAGTTTGTAGTAATAACCAAAGCTGCTGCTGAACCCCACCCCTGAGTGTATGGATTCCCAGGCAAACAAGTCCCCTTTTTCCCAAATCATAAAGGTTTTTCATACCTGAAAAAACATGATGCAAACCTCCACTCAGACTTCACTGTTAAAAAATGCAGCAGTAACACATTTCTTGAGTTACTTCATATCTTCTGTATTTTTAGGAACTAGGCAAATTTTTACCAGCTGCATGAATCCTTCACACTTTTGTCTTTTTTGGGTTACAGAGCAGAGCCCCTCCGCTGTGAAGTACTTTGTGGCTTGTGTCTTCTCTGAATTAGGCAGCATGTGATGCTCTTTGCAGCCATTTACCTTATTTGCTGGGTCATTCCTTCAATTAAACAGGATGTTTTTGACAAAGATGACATGTTTATCTGCTTCTCTCCTCTGTCTAGTTTCCTCATTTCTGTGAATTCCTCTAGGTCTTTTTGCATCCATTCTCTACCCGTTCCATTCAGAAAGACGTAGCCTCTGTTGCTATTAAGAGCTAATGTTTATATTTGTTCTTTTATGTTTGCTTCAAACCAGAGTCTGTGATTGACTGCTATGACTTTTCTAGGTTTCAACTGTTCCTGTCTTTAACAGTTCCATCTTGATTGTTAACCATTAAGATATAATGATTCTCAATCTTACTTGACCTGGAAGGTACCCAAACCTGTTTCTCGTAACATACCAAGAAAACATATGTAACATACCAGCCTCCAGCTGGACTCTGCACTTGTTGATCATAACTGAGCTTTTACGCCAGTGTTGAATGATACTGTGCTTTTCTTCTTCTGCTGAGTAGTGGGGTGATTAAACCTGTGTGATAAATCTTCTCATGATTACACAGGTATCCTCAAATACAAAAGATGCCTGCTTTGCCTCTGCGGTTGAATGTTTACAGCAAATCAGGTAATTCTCTGAAATTTGCCTGCTAGTGTTTTAATGTTCCTGCTATAGTAGTATCTAGCTTACTTGATTGTGATCCTTTATGTGTTATTTTTTCACATTCATAAGAGAGGTCACCAAGAAGTTTGAGTTCCTACTAAAAATGTTACCAAATTCTCCCAATGGGGAATGAAGTATAGCCTCAGGAATGCAGTGGAGAGATGTGTCCATAGGACACTGTTCAGAAGCAAAAGTGTGAGGATGTCTAATCAAGTATGCATGTGAGTTTCTAAACAGTTATGGCAAAATGACCTGTGCATGGAGAGCTTTTCTGTGTCTGTTAGCTGACATAAGGAATTCTGCTGTTGGAATTTAAGTAGAAATTGAAACTGTTTTTAGAAATGAATTTTTTTCCCCTTTACCACTATGCTGTAATGTCTTAAAACTCTGGCTTGTGGTACTGTGCCTTGGTCCAGTAATTATAGCCTGGGGTACTACACAGCCTTGGTAGCCGGGGCTGCTGTGGTATGGATGATCTAGTTTAGCTTCTTGGGCATGGGGGCGTGCTAAGCTATCAAATTATCTTCCTAATTTAGATGCAGATAGGTAACTTCTTACTGTTACCCTGTTTTTCTTTTCTTCTCCAAATAGTACCACATTTACCCCAGCTGACAAGTTGAAGGTAATCCAGCAGACTTTCGAAGAGATATCTCAGAATGTACTTGAGACTCTTCAGGAAGATTTTCTGTGGTCCATGGATGACTTATTTCCTGTTTTTCTCTATGTGGTGCTACGAGCCAGGTATGCGCTAAGAGCAACAGCAGTCATAAGCTGGCCATAGGCAGTGCGAGTACTTTTACCTGTATTAAACAGTCCTGCTTCTCGTTGTAGGACTAATTGCTAGTTTTATGTAACTTTGTTAATTTTCCATTTTGGCTGTGTGCTTTGGCCTGAAAATATTTTGAACAGTTAACTGTCAAATGGCTGTGACTTGAGAATGAGGTTGGGGAAAAGCATGTTCTTTGCATAACATCATGTGCAAAAAGTAAAAAACATTATTATGGTATCTTTTGTTCACCTTTTCTTTCCCTCTCCCCTTTGTGACAGGATAAGGAATTTGGGATCAGAGGTGCACTTAATAGAAGACCTGATGGATCCTTATCTGCAGCATGGGGAGCAAGGCATCATGTTCACTACCTTGAAGGTATGAAAGTTATTCAGGGTTATTAAAAGTTTGCTTGCGAAATGAGTCACCTTTGGGCAATGATGATCACATTAGGACATTTCTATGCACATTAGATTGTAACTCCTTTTGACATTTTTATTTGCTTTTTAGCTAGAATGAACAAGGAAACTTAGAGCTTAGAATAACCTAGCATTTGTAGGTACTGCTAATGAAACAGTGCAATGTACAAATGTACTTTATTCAAATGTAATATTGGTTGCTGTTGAGCTGTTCTGAATGCTCACCTGGAACTTGCTCCCCTGCAACTTACTCCCTTTATAAAAATTTAAATGAAGTGCTGTTTCGGAGATAGCCATTTCAATAATGTTTAAGTCTAACATTACATCAAGATGCTTCACGGATTAAATTTTGAAGGAAAAAAGTATAATTACTGTGTCATTCTCCACATTCTATTTCACATTCTTCTCAAATATGGAAAAAGGAAAAGAATCTGTTTTGATGAATATCCTATTGTGTACACTAGGACCTCCATAATGGAAATAGGTTGTTCTGATACCTCAAAACTGTTCAAAAAATGGGTCTTGTGACAGTTTAGCTGCGTGGAGCTTTTTTGTGGGGTTGTTTTAGAGGGAGGCTGTTAATCTGAAACTTAAATAAAAATTGTAAGCTGAGCTGCTAGGTGAACATGATTGTATTTTCTGTCTGTGCAAACTGGAAATAGTGGATGCAGAGGTTTATTCATACCTCTCATTTTTATAGTGCTGTAAAAAGGGAAGGTTCGAGTTAGTTAAAATTTATCAAAGAATCTATGTATTAGTAGAATCTTACTTGCTATGAGTGCAAGTGTTGTCAGAGACATTTATATTACGTTTCTGGTCATGACTGACCCAATGGATATTTGAACCAGCATCAAGGAGTAAATAGCTATCAGCAGCAGGTCAGGGTATTTAGCTAGGTGATAGAAACCTTTGCTTTTCAGTCTGAGTGCTTTTGAAACAATTCCTGTATCCTTGTGCTGTAAGAAAGTATCTTCTTTCCTGGGCCCTTCTGTCAAAGGGCAAATAAAGACTTGTGAGCAAAACCACGTCCTTCATCTTGGCAAACCTGGGAGCTGTGAAAGTATTCAGTCCCAGATTATGCTACCTTGCTTCATTAGGAGTTGGACGTAATTTGTAACTTAAAATCTTCTGTTCTTTTTGCTAGTTTACATATCAGAACATTCTCATGTATTAAGTGTCATTGTGTCATCACTGCTTGTAGAAAGCCTAGTCCTCTGTTTTCTCGGGTAGAAAAAAGTCAGCCTTTTTGTGTGTGATGCTTTATGAGCTTGCTGAGAACTGGTATGTGTGCTAAACTGAACTTTGTTTTAATTCAGGCGTGTTACTACCAGATTCAACACGAAAAGCTTACCTAGACTGTCATTTACGACCCGGCTCTGTGGGATAATCTACTCAGTGGAACTTCACTAATACCCACTTTCATCCCTGAAATGGCACTTAGAAAATACTCTGTTACAGTTCTGTTGTTACAGATGAAAATACTCAGTTGTTTGTTCTGAACTTTCAGTTTTAAGATTGGAAAACTGTAGTCAGAGGCTGTCTATGAAACAGTGACGAAGCTAGAGACTTGGTTTGTCAAGTACTTGCCAAGAAGAAATGATTTCCTATTCTAACAGAAAGATTGTTTACTCCTTTTAAATTAACAATGCTGCAAAAAGGCATGGCATCTACATAGAATACATGTGAAAGTCTGGACCGCATGGCTTCTAAAGCAGTGGGTTTATTTTTATTATTCCTGGTTTGTCAACAGAGATACTTAAAGAGAATGAATTGCACCACAGAACCATTCAGTCTTCCTGATTTAAGCTATTATGTTTGTTTATTTAAAAAATAGAACTAAGTTAGTATTTATAATGGGTAACCTATAGTGTGTTTGGCTGTAAAGGTTTTGAGGCATCTGTGTTCAACAGCATAGCTGAATGCAGTATTAACGTGCTGTTGTGGAAATAATGACACTGTTATGGACTTCCCTGTTTACTGGAATTATAAATATACAAGCGTTCACCATTCTTTCTGTTTATGGAATAAATAAAAGGCACTGAGCACTTCAGATTATGGCACTGAGTTAAATACTTGAAATCTGCAGTGTTCAATTTCATTGCCCTGAAGTCAGAGGACAGATGCTTTCTCTGGAAGCCCATGTGAGAGGAGAATGGGGACGTGCTTTTGAACAAGCTGACAATGGATCAGGTTTGGGACTTTTGCCTGTGAACTTATGTGTCAGAGTGAAAATGCTAACCTTGTCGCATTTTTGAACATGTAGAGAACAAGTAATTTCCCTGGGGGATTTGTGTGTGTATGTATTCTTCTGTGGTTTATGATTAACTTCATACCAATAACACTAGTGGATAACTTGGGTATTGTAGATGCTGTTCTTTACCATGACTGACTCAAAAGGGGGAGGGAGGAATGGATTATAGAATGTTATAATAGCTTAAATTATGTCAAACTACCATAGATAATGCTAATCATATTTTTGAAATAGTAATCATGGCTTGTGTATTGGCACCTATATGGAAAGAAACCGTATGTCAAAATACTGTTTTGAACAGTGACTGTAATGTAGCAATTTTCATAATAAAGTAAAAATGATTGGTCTTTCTGAAGCTATTTTTAGTTTTATCAGAGAAGGGAAAAGAGTAATTCTGACAAGACTATGTTTAAAACCATTATTGTTATACTTGCAACACACTACAGTGTTAATAGACTGTAGAGATAAAGGGCTTCTTCATGTTTGTAAACCATATTTTGTTAGCTTAATCTCATTTTTAAATTTATGCAGACTAATTTGAGGAGAGAGAAGCAACAATGTGAATAAAAGGGAAGCTAAAGAAGCTAATTTGAGAAGGGGGGGAGATACACAACTAAGGGTGGAGAGTATAATGGAGTATAAGGCAGGAATAAGAACACTTAACCTTTTGTGCTAGATGCAGCCTTTCCGTGTAATCATCTCTTAGAACTCAAAGTGCAAAAAATATTTAACTGAAACCTGTAGGAGTACAACTGTTCTTTGAAAAGGAACTATGCCGAAGAGCTGAGTAAATAAATAGCAGTAAATTTTATCTGCAAAGATGAATTCAGGATTTATTTCAGATTTTGTAGGAGTGTAATCATAAAAAAAAGTTTTGTTGTTTTTTCCCCTGTAACTGTTCAGTGTTAGTGTGTGTGTTGTCTTCAAATGTTTCAGAAGAAAGGAAGGATTTTAGTCTTCAGCTTTGACATGTGGAAAGCTTTGTTTCATATGACCTTGCTCCCACATGGATTCTGTGCCTTAAACCAAGATTGTAACCAGAGAGAGGACATCTTCCCATAGTCTTCCTGCCTTTCAAGAAGGAGGTATATCTACAAATACGTAGCTACCTCAAATGTTTAACTTCATTCACTGTGAATGTGCAAAATTAAGAACTAAAAACCCTAAAGATTACATCTGCCTTTCTTTATATATACACACGTGCATGCATATATATATACACACACAAACTCTTAGAAAAAGTAGTGGTATCAGATATGCTTTTAGCTTGCTGATTAATGGAAGCAGGCAGCCTGGGCTGGATTATTTTTGGTCTTTCTGATATGTAGCTCTGTTATTAGCTGGAGAGAATCCTAGGATTAAATGTGCTTCTGACACAGATTGCACTTTACAGCCTATGTGGGTTGTGATGCATTAGGAAATCAGCACAGAGCAGCTTTGATTTGTGTATTTCTGTAGCTAACAAAGAAATTAACCTGCAGGACTTCTCTAGCTGTATTGCTTCATGGTAGTTACTTTTTTATCTCTTTGTTTTGTTTTGGGGTTTTTTTGTTTGTTCTTAAAGTGAAAGCTGGGCATTTCTTATGCTACAGCAGAAATGCTGTAGCCAGCAACAGAATACCAGTGTTCCAGTATTACAGATTCTCATTATAATTGCAGGCATGGTAGCTGAAGACAGACCTTAAGGGATGAGTGCCCTATTGACTGGGAAAGTTGCTGAGAATAAGGAACTGCTTAAGTGACAGATAAAGTAGGCTTTTTACGCAAGAAAAGGGTTAAGGGGATTTGTTCTCTTCTCCCTGGTAATGAGTAGTTCTAAGGTTAGGTTTCTGCGGATTAGAAAGGAGAGGATGTCCGTAGATTAGCTAGGGCGGTGGGGTTACTTGCTCTACTAACGTCCAGCAAATAATTCTTTCCCTCTGGAAGTTCTACGTGAGCTGAACGTGGTGTATACTGTGGTGTTTGCAGGTAAGAAAATACACACTGTACTGAAACCATTGTACTGCACAGGTGCATTTCCCCCATGCAGCTGTGAAATTAGTTTTGTCTCATAGCTACAGCAAAGCTCACTAAACTTGTGATAGCCACTTAATTCCCATTAGCTAAATATTAGAGATATGTATGAATGGGGAGTAGGAGCTCAGAAGAGAATTTTTTCCTTACTCATCTTCACAAACTGTTCTGACTGGAATGCAGGTGCTATACATTATTGAGTTATTTTATCAAAAGTAGGTTCACTTCCTAACTGTACTGGTTTTTGAAAGCAGTGTTGAGATAATGTAGTGGAAAGATATGGGACTGTAACACAAATCCTTTCTTTTGAACTACCTAGCCATGTACTTCTAAGTTGATTTAGTATCGATGTGTTTATGTTGTCAGATGGTTGGTTGTTTCGTGTGGTGTCTTGTTTTTTTTTTTTCCTTTAGTAAGCCCAAGCTGTTGGCAATAAACAGCTGGAAGTACAGCTGGCTGCCTCACATGACTGCAGTGTGCTGCACACAAGTATTCCTCTCTGGATGCACTGCTCTTCTTAGAAGTGATGCTTTAGTGGCATTTACCCCGATGTAAACAAGGTACTTGTACCACTACTAGAGCTGTAAGCTTTTGTTTGAGGAAAGCAGAATGAATCATCACCGAATGTATCTGATTACAAAGAATAATAGCATAAATTACTCCATCAGCAACTTTACATATGCAGATGTGATTAAATCTCACAGAATGCCTTACATGAACATAAAATTTATTCAGTCTTTTTTTAACCTGTACCACCTCAGCCTTGGAATAAGTGGTTCTTGGGTTAAGATAAGGATATACGGTTTCAAAGAACTGGTCTCTTCCTTCGCTTAAAATGTGTCTATTTATGCCACTAATACTTAGGGTTGCTTTTTAAGTTAAAATACTTAATAAGTCTCCAAAAGTGTACAAAAAAAGATGCTTTTTTACACTGACTAGAAGGAGAAGCTGACAGGCTTCAGTGATGAGACTAGCCTAATAAAGTTTATTTAATGCAGCACAAAAAAGCCCTGAACAGGGCATGTCGCTTGAGATGCTGAATGTCTCGTTACCATTTTTTGCCTACTCAGTTTGTTGATTTATAGTGGCTTATTTGCAAGAAGAGCTTTCTCAGAGCGTTCCCTGCCCTCGAGCTAGCTAATTTGCAGTCTTCAATGTGCCGGATCACTAATGTCGACAAATTCAAAGGTATGAGAAGTTCTCCTTGTTAAAAGTGCTCAATAACCTTGTCAAGCATCTTAAATTTAAGTTTATAAGAGCAGGGGGGTTGATGTTCTGAATGTCAGGTGCTGTGGTGTTGTCCCCTTCAGAGACTTGGCAGCATCCAAAATTTTCCTTTGCATCCAAAATCGTCCTTTTAAAGACAATTCTGAAAAGTGTTTTAAAAGCAGGACTTGGGTTCCCTTGCAGCTCTAGCCTTGCATCAGTAAGACCTTCTGGTCTGCCTGACAAATAAGGTCAAGGAGTTTCGTGTGCTGCTGCTGAAGGAAGTAAACCCTGCAGCCCAAATCTGGGGTGACTGATGTTTGTAGACATGAGGTGACAGACTCCTTTTGACTCTAAATTCTGGCACAGTTGGCGTGGATATCCAGCTCTGTCCCTAATAACAGGCAAAGAGAAATGACTTCTCTTAATGAGCATCTGTAATTGCACGCAATACGTGAATGGGAAGGACCTTACACTGGCTGGCAGATTAGTCAGGTAAGCCTGTTAGCAAGAACTTGCATCTAATTTATGTAGATCCCTGGGATGAGGAGACCCTGAGCTCTGGCCTTATAGTCTGCATAGATATAATTCTTAGGAAATGAAGACACAGTAGCAGTTAAAAGTTTGTTTGAACCCTCACCTTTCCACTTAGGCAAGCGATTTAGTAGGTCTTTTTCTAAAGAACTGCAGAGAAACAAGATACTCTTTTTTTTCTCTTCTGATAATGACTTGCTCATCATTTATTGCTACTGACAGCTGCTGAAACTAGGCTTCACAGTTGGAAGCTGCTTTCCTTTTGTTGTGTGAAAATATGAAACAGCTACTACTTTATGAATGAGGTGAGCTGTGTTGTTAAGAACTTGGCAGATTTTGATGTTTAAATGCTGCTTCTGTCAGTGTGAGCATAAACTGTAGTTTTAAAAAGCAACAATGGATGGAAGGGTTACTAACTCAGTGTTCATTATTAACCCTAATAGCTCTCCGACAGCTATACCTGAGGGTTTCACCCCAAAAGGCAAGCAATCAGCATTCAGTAGCTTTCCCACTTTTTCTTGGAAATCCAAGGTCAGCTTTCAAGACTGTGTCTAAAACTTCTAAACATACTCAAGTTAATCCCACATCTGTTCTCTGTGGAAGCAGTAGTGATACCAGAAGCTGCACAGCTCCGTGGGGGGGAACCCCAAACAAAAAAACTCAAGTATTTTAAAGGGGTAACAGTATTGTTAGTATTTTAGCAGAATCAGAAGTATTTGAGCACTGTATTTTCTCTACAGGAAATACAGATCAGGAGTTGGCTCCCTTTATAATAAGTACATCTGAAATGCTTGGACATGTTCTTTTGTCTTCAAATGTCCTTTACCACACCATTGTAATGAGGATTCTGAATTGGCAATGTGCTGTTGGAAGTCTGTGTAGCCTATATAAAACCAAACAGCCATCGTACATGGGAACCAACAGATGTCAGCAGGGTCTGTCTTGAGTTCTTGAAAAATGTGAAAAAAACCATGGATATAAAAGCTAGAGAAAACTTAAAATTGGTAATAATAGGAAATGGGGCTTCTGAAATGTAGCTTATGGGATAAGCTGTCAGAAGTTTCCTTTTAGGCCATAACTTGCAGGTTGGGTACTATCTCCTTGTAAACGTTTCTGCAACTGAATTTGGAGCTATAGACTCTTAGTTTCCAAATGGGGCAGGGGGGTGAGAATCAGCCAAGCTGAGGGTTACTTGTGTTTTCATATTGCTGCTGTTCAGTGAAAACCAGGAGTGCTGCTGTCCTGAATGTACTTGGCAACATAGGGATTCCTCTTCCCATGTCTGTACCATCTCACAGTAAAGATTTCTGTCCTATTCCTGATGTCTTTGGTAAATAAGAAACAGGTATTCATGACTAGATTTATATGGCCTGCTTTAAATCCATCATTAGGCAGATCAGCTAAGCTTAGCAAAGGGGGGAAGGCAAACTATTAAAGGAAAAGAACTCAGACTATTGAAAAAAATGAAATAATTGCAGCTCAAAACCCAAAAAATTGGATATTGTGGGAGGATCAAATAATATTTTTGTTAGTCTTTAAAAGAGGAATCCATAATTTGAAAAGCAGTCTTCAGATTAGAATTGCAGTAAGATGTATCACTCGGTTTCCTGTAGAGGTAACCTGTAATGAATTGCCAATACTCGGTAATAAAATACTTGAATCATAATGTCGTCACTTTGATTATTTTTTGCTCCTGCAGTAAAAGTGCCAGTAATGCCTTCTGCTTTTATAAGTGGATCAAGATACTACTTTTCCTGCTTGTACCTTTGATGTTTTCTGTCCACAGAACAACCTAGAGGAAAACAGCAGCTGCCTTCCTCAATTCTAATCCAGGAGACAAACTACTGTGTATTGAACAGAATTTGGTAAGGCATTCACTGTTCACGCAGTGTCTGTCACGCTGTGGTTCACTGTTGGCTGAAGTCTTCAAATATGTGATGTTACAGGTTTTTTTTAACTTGTACACTGAATCATCTCTTCAGTGATCAGTTTAAATATTTAACTTTTTAGAAGCAACCTTAGAATACTGCTAATGACAGTAATGACAGTATCTTCAAACTTTAATCAAGTGTGATTTGAGGATAGATCAACTAGGATGTAATGAAGATTCTGAATTGATTCAGAGCTTTCATATACAGGCTCCTGATGCTTTGGGGTATAAATGCACCATACAGTGTTCTCTGGGGGATTTCCATACTTGTTTGCAAAGAAGAGTTCTGAGAATTCTCTGAAACAATTTTGTACTGCGTTGTTTCTTATTAGCAGTAGATTGGAGAGCTTCCTCTGTTTTTAGTCTAAGGGAACGTTACAGGTTAGTAGTAGGTTGTCACAGAATTCTAAGAAAGGGAAGGATTTGGGAAGAGAATTTTAGAAAAGGCTTATTCTTTTATATTCAAAAAGCGCAGCAGGACATGGATACAGGTTAATAAGTGTAAGTGTTGGCTTCCTGCATTACTTAAAAATTCTTGTTTTAAAAGTTAAAGAAAAAATAAGGTAGTATATGCTGTTTCTTATAATGAAAGCTGATAGAGGAGGGGATTTTTTTAGATCAGCAAACTTGGACTCTGTCTCTAAAAGCAGCAACCAATTATAAATTGTCAGAAAGAGATGATGATACCGGTAAGGTAAGCTGTGGGTTTTTTTGAGGGGGTTGGCTTTTTAAAATTTTAATTCACAGTGAGGAAATACAGGAAAATAATGAAATCCATGTGGAACAAATCCTTCAAAGACCTTAAATTCTAACAGTGATAGAAACAGGGATCCCTTTTTTGCAAAATCATGTCTCTGCTCAGTGAAAATTCAGTATGAAATCCAGAGCCCTTCATTTTAATACTGTGTCAATAACAAGAGGAATTAAATGAAGTATATTCTTGAATATTATTATTTTCCAAGCTATATTGGTATAAAAAAAGCTTTAAAAGTCTTTGCAAAAAAATACAACTTTCCATAGTAGTGCACTTAAAGATGAGGAACAGAAGATGTACCAAATAGCTTCTTATTTTAGATGGCTTAATGAAGCAAGCCAGTGACAATTCCATGAAGGAAATAAAATGTCATATTGCAGTTGAGGTTTGTCTGTCTGCATTTTGGATGCTGGTGGGTAACTGAATTTATAGGTGGGACTAATGTATTTAATTTATGCTTCCAACCTGTTGTACACTTAAATATGAATGGTTGCCCCCTTCTTTAAAATTCTGCTGTCTTATCAATCTAAAATACCTGACAGTACTCTGTGTACTTTTTTCCCTAGTTCAACATCTCTCTGTGAAATGTACTTGGTGTGAATGCAGTGCTCAAAGAAGTGGGTGGAATATCCTTGAGTAAAGGAAAAGATGGAAGTGCCAGCAGTCCACAGTCAAGATAATGGTACTCATAACTTTTGCATTTCTTTTTCAAAGAGCAAGAAAACTGACAAAAAGTTTTTATTCCTTAGTCTGTAACTCTTCTTCCATTGAGTCATGACAGAGATGAACATGTCTAGACGTATTGCTACTTAATAATTGGAATGATTCTTGATTTTTAATGGTGGTATGCAGTTAATTTCAGGAGTGTCAGAAGAGAATAGCTGATGTTTGTTTCTGGCTTATAAAGTCAAGAGTCTCTACAGCTGTATCAAGAATGACTGATAATTGCAAGAGGGGTTTTTTTTGTTTAAAGAAATTACTCTCTGTAGTTTGAAGGTTTGTGCTTCTGTATGGAACATGTTGGTCATTCTGAGCCAGTTTGATGTAGGGATAGCATTCTGGGAGATAATTAGTACAGTCATCTCAGGAAGAGGCAACCAGTAATGAGGAAAAGATCTTAAAAAGCATCTCCACCACAGGTGATGTTCTGTTAAGCACTAGGAAGTTCCTGTAGAAGAGAATCCTTTTAAGAAAACTGCATTTTGGCAGGTTTCTCTGTGGGGCTCACAGTCAGGGTTCACAGAGTTCATAATTTTTGTAAGTGCTTAAGTGTCTGCTTTGCAGAGACAGATGATTCCTTTGATAATGAGGTACGTTTCCAGGCTTTTCCAGTTTGGATATTCAGTAATTCTGGCTGATGATTGAGGCAAAAGTCCCATCTGCAGAAACTTAGCAGGCAAGTACTTGTATAAATTCACACATAAGGAAAATACCTCAGTAAAACTAAAGCTGAAGATAGATCTCACACAGGTGTGAGTAACATTGAGGTCTAGAGCCAGTGCAGGAAACAATTAGCTGTCAGTGGCTTCTGTAAAAATCGTGCTCAGGAGAGAAATAAGTAAAGAAGGGCTTCCATGTTCCGGTTAGTTGTGACTGGATGATAGCAGCTGATGATGTCTGCAGTAGAGAGTACTCAGCTGTTCTGGGTGTGCTGGATGATCTTTAGTTTTAAGAAATTACTATTTTGATTTTGGCTGATAAAGCTCCTGGTGTCTTGGTTTTATTTCAACATTTTTCTTGTATTACAATATTACTCATTGAAACATGCCAAGTTTAATGTTCTAAGCAAATAAATATGAAGAAGAGACTCCTGTTACAGTTGTATTGTATGATTACTTTGGCACGAAAAAGCAAAGATACAGCTTGTGCTTACCAAAAAACACAAGAGTTGAGAGCTTACTTTCCTCTGACATGCAGTGGGAGTCAGGCATCCAGCCCTTATGGTCTTTCTAAGAACCTTTATAACTTAATAAATCCAATTCCTAACATTTGGTGTGGTGTTGTATTAGTGCTGTTACAAACATTGTGTTTCTCGAAGTGTCACATATCAGAAATGTTGTCATTTCTGAGGTAAAATTAAATTTCATGCACTCACAAAAAGCCCGTTTGTATCTAGGCCTGACTGTGTAATGTCCTATCTGTTCGTCACCTCTTAGTTTCTGCTTCCTTGAGATTTTAAAAAGGCACTGGATTTTTTTGGTTTTCCCCTGTATTAGAGTAGTGTTCTAGCAGATCAAGCGTTGCTTCTAATAGTAAGAGCGGTTCTTCCACTTTCCTGGGACAACAGTATGTATTTGGCAGGAACTTGCATTCATTAATGATATTTTCCAAAATGTGTGCACCTCGAGAGTGGAAAAAACCAGATGGTCCCTGGCCCAAAGAGTGGGTCATCCAAAATAAAAGCCTATAAACATAAAAAATTGCCTTGTTCATTTTACCTGTTCTCAGTAGGAGGTACAAGCTTGAACCCAGACTGATATGCCTCAGATTCCCAGCGTGTTGGGGGTTTTTTCCCCCCTCTCACAGGTCACTTGAAATTGTTAGTATTGACCTAACCCTGCTGGTTAGTAACATAATAAAATAAAACATAAAAAAAATAAAACAGAGTTGATTGCAGGAAACAAGTGAAGCAGACAGGAATTGAGTGCATTTCTTGAAAGTACAAACTGAGGAAAGATGCTTTTCGAAGGCCTGGGTCATTGTTTGGCTTTGGTTGGGCTTCTCTTTGTACTGAAGTGTCTTGCGCTTTTCTGTTTCTTGGGCTCAGGTATATCTCATGTTCTGACTCTAGTGCTACAAGAACTGAGTTTGCTCTGTAAAAGAGATGTCAATGGCATTGGCATGTTATATGACCTGCTCAGATCTCGCTGGCTGCAAGCACTTTTAAAGGTAAAGAAATTGAGCTGTGAAGGCAAAGGGCTTCTTGAGAGCAGTCTCTCGGGGATAGCTACTTTATTTTGCCATACCAGGACAATAAATGCTTGTTTAGACTTAAGTGTTTGATAGTCCTAATGTTGGTCCTAACATCAGCAGTCAAGGTGAACAAAACCACTTGTGCTTTAAAGAAGAAAAATATATTCTCTTTCATAATGTCCTAGACGTTAAAGCTCTTCTACTTTACATGTCCCTATTAAGGCCAGGGGGATGGAGGTGTAGGCTGAACACACAGCACTGCTCAGCTGTCTGTTCTATTCTTAAATCTCTGTATGGCTATGCATCCCACTTTTGGGCATGGATGCTTGTGAAATTATGTTTTTCTGGTTTTGCCCACACTGATTTGATGTGTAGTTGAAGATTTTATGTTGCTACAGAACAGTTTTGGCTGGTGTTTCTCTCTTGAGTAGACATATCTCTGAGACAAATTCTGCTTTTCCTCTAACAAGGATTTTTAAAGATCTTTAAATTTTAAAGAAGAAAAACTTGCTGTGGATAAGAATGTCCATAGGGCCATTTAAAACACAGCAATTTATTTTGTTTTAAGTTAAATTTAAATTGTTAATCATGTTTGCAACTAGAGGGAGGAAACAAGCAAGCTACAAGTCAGAGAATTGATGCTGTCGGGCTGTTGTCCTGTGTAATCAGCTTTTCCTACTAGAAGATTCAAAATTGCAGTGTAACTGGCTAGCTGGATGATAATATGGAAAGACAATGAATACAGACGCGGTTCCACATGCATTAGACATTAAGGATTGAGACTGTGATTGGTTCTAGTTGGACTGAGAAATTCCTAGAACTACGGTAGTGCCCACTGTGTTATGTGTGTGTCTATATAGCCATGTGAACAGATCATCATTGCGTTGTCTTGTCTGTCACGGCTTTCCCTAGATTTATGAGTGCCTCCAACACTATCTTGGGAAAAGACCAGTTCCTGTCACGCCGCAGGCACACGTGTTGAATCGTGAGGTAAGGTGGTGTATGTAGTGTGTTGCTTTACTTACTCGTGCCAAATTAGTTGATTTAGCCGCAGGTAACAGTGCTGTGGTGTTTGTGTCTCAGGTCTGAGTACATTATAAACATTTGAAACCTTCTGTCCTCTCCCACATGGTCAAGCTACTTGCTAACTCCTACTGTGTTGTGGGGTGGGTGGGGGGTGGGAGGCGTGTACAGCTGTGGTCACTAGACTGCATGAGCCCTAGCCAGTGTAACAAATGCGTAAATTCTTTCTTTTAACCACTGGCCGTATGTGTGTCTTCCCACGTAACTGGGTCATTCGGCATTATGGCTACAATCAAGCAGTCTGACATGAGGATTTTGAAAAGCTTTTTGGTTTTTTCTGATTTTTCATATCGTAATAGCAGATCCGTTCTTCAATTTCTGAATTAGTGGGAGAGTTAATGACTTAAGTGGAGAAACTGACAGTAGTGATGAAATTGGTTGAGGCATAGGAGAAAAAATAGAGCACACGGCACTGTGCCTGAATGGAATTAAGCCTGGCTGAGTGTTGTTCAGCTGTGGTCATATTGTCCATTCTAAAGTAAATTGTATGGATATGCTCGGAGTCATATAACATGGCGGCCTTAACGCTCTCGCCGTACAATATTCCTCAAAATTCAACTTACAGCTTTCTACATGAACTGTTCTCTAAAACCAGTGCTTTCTCTCGTATGTTTATCAGGTGGTAGAGTTACTGCGTGAAGCCCCTCAGTCCGGAGAGATCAAAGAGCTAAGACGACTACTGCGTGCTCCACACTTAAAGGCAAGTCCTGTATAAGGAAATAAAAAGTTGCTGATAGAGCTGTCTGCAGTGGGGGTGGAAGCAGATGGCCAGCTGTTCAAGAGAATTGGCAAAGGAGCCAGAAGGGACATAGTTTCCTGGTGATGAACTAACTTCGTTGTGAAATCAGATGTGGGCTGTGTGTCTGAAGTACCTGCAGTGGGCCGTGTTTTAAGGGCCATGTTTGAGAGACATTTCTTAGAAAGCTCACATTCTGAGCAGTTGATGCAGTTACGTAAAACCAAATCTTCCTTGTAACTGCAAAACCTGCTTTCTTTACCCTAAAGCTCTAAATAAAAATGTTTCATCTTTTTTTAAGTTTTCCAGAAAAAGCATAGAGAGGAACTGTTCTTAAAACTTTTATTTCACATTTTGCATTTCCAAGTGGGAAGAAGAAAATTTCAATGTGTGAAAGGGATCTGTGTTCACATAGGACATTACTTGCTGATTTCTGTTTTCTGACCAGTCACTGTTTAAAGCTGCACTCCTGTATGATCTTTGCTTATGCATTGGTTCGTTGGCTTGTTTATGTTTGTAACAGGCCTTGCTATCTGCTCATGATACTGTGGCCCAGAAAGATTTTGAACCAACCCTTCCGCCACTGCCAGACAACATACCTGAAAATGAGGAAGCGATGAGGATTGTCTGCTTAGTGAAAAACAACCAGCCTCTGGTGAGGGAGCGTTTTCTGTTGAAAAGGCTGCGTCTTTCAATGCCTTTCTGTTATTGCCAAGAGCAGACGTGAAAGGAAACTTCCTGGCATGCTTCATTGATCACTGTGTTTTTTGTTTTTATTTGCCAGGGTGCCACCATTAAACGCCATGAGATAACAGGTGACATAACAGTTGCCCGTGTGATCCATGGTGGGCTAGCAGACAGAAGTGGTATGTGTAATCTGAAATAGTGATGCCAAAAAATTGAACTTGAAATAAGAGGTTTGAACTAAGATCGTAGCTTAGCTTCTACAAGTAGTTTTCCATTATAGAGCAAGAAGATTTGTATGTTGGACAGCGCCATAAATAGTGATACGCTGCAGTGACTTTGATTCTGGTTTCATCAATGTTCATATGGATGTGCTATGTCTGAGACAGAGTTGAGGTACAAATCTGGTTTTCATTGTGCGTTCTTGGTACCAATACTTGAATAAATCTCTCATGAGATTGACCAGGAATATCCCAGATTGCAGTGTAGTATGAATACCAGCAGCTCATTCCCTGATGGAGAAATGGAAAATATCAGTAGCCCTTGATTCTATAAGGGGGTTTAAGGGATATGTAGTAATACTTCTTGGCACTAGTCGACTAAACGCTTTGGTAGCTTTAGTTGCTAAGAAATCTTCCAAGGAGTTTCCTTGGAAATGTCACTATTTTGTCATCCTAGAATTGAACGTGTTCCACATTCCTTCAGAAATGTAATGTAACTAAAAGGTAAAACGTCAGAAGTAAAATTGAACTGTAGTCATTATAAAATAGTTTTCTGGTCTTTGTGTAGAGAAGAAAACCAAAACTGTAGACAACAGCTGATGAAGTTTCTAGTCTGATTAACGTTTCATTTGAGCTGAAGGAAAATGCAAAATTAAACAATACTGTGAAGATCTTGTAAAGGACAGAGGAGTCCCAAGGCATCCCACTGCACCTGAATTTTTAAGGGTCTGATTCCAAGTCTCATGGTCTATTAGTATAACGGCTTTAGCTAGAACAGGTTCAGAAATTACTTTGAGAAACGGAATTAAAATGTTTCTTCTACTTTTAAAGTAGATCATCAATAGATTGTAAGCATGTTATATGGGGGAGGTGGGAGACAATAAGAAAACTGAAGCTTGCAAGCTTCTTGTGACCAGCAGAAGTCTGCAGTCCTATCCAGGGGCAAGATAGCCTGAATCCAAAATCCCTTCCTGCATACCTGGTGTATGGAAACTTTTAATGCTGACTTCCAAACCTGTGGTATATCTGTGTCCCTGCCTCACCTACCAGAGGTAATCCATGCTGTGATAAAACTGCCGCTGCTGCTTTCATCTTTGTGTTCACTGTAGGGTTGCTGTATGCTGGAGACAAACTGGTGGAAGTAAATGGAGTTCCTGTTGAGGGACTTGAGCCTGAGCAAGTTATTAATATTCTGGTACTGAAACTTTTTTGAATCTTTTTTTCTACTTTGTACCTTAAGAGTAACTGTAGACAGTTTCTTTCTCACACATGGAAGCTCCACTCAGTTACTATTCCACATGAAAGTAGTGGAATGCGCTAAAGCAGAGTGAGCGAGCTTGTAAGCTACATACCTCACTTTGCAAAACAGGGCAGTGGTCATTGCTGTTGTCAGAATTCTCAGGAAGAAATCTGTTGAGCTGGCCCTATTACTTGTCAGTTTGCCCACAGTCTTTGTGTTCTTCACTGCAAAGCGTTAGTGCCAGTCAGTAAGGTATCACTATATGTAATCACTATCAAGTCTTTCTATGTTTTATTCCTGTGGTTGTACTGTTTCTAAGTACAGGAGATACAAATGCTATTGGAATGCTTGATTCTTAAATATTTTTTTTCCTCTCCCTTTATATCACTGTCTAACCAGATCCTGCTGCCAATTTAAATTAGATTTCAGTAGACATGTTTGGTATAAATTAATGTTGGAATTATATGTAATAAAACATGGATTTAATTTAATTAAAAATATTTAGCAAGACTTCAAAGTTTCATTCTTGAGTTTCCTTTTGAAAAAAATACAGTTTTGTCACACTGACTCTGCCTAAATTCTGTTTCTCCTGTAGATACTACAGTAACTTTAAAGCCATGTTGTGTTAAGTTTGCGATGCCAATGTTTGTTTATTTCTGTTGAATATCAGTCATATTTCAATCCTTTTCTAACCATTTAGGCCCTGTCTCAGGGGACAATTATCTTCAAATTAATTCCAGTTTCTGATCGGCCTGTCAGCAACCAAACAACAGTAAGAGGCATTCTTTTTCCCAGATTGTTACTACGAACAGTTACCCCGATAATGTCTAACAGTGCGGTACAAAGCAATAGTGTTGCTTAGAAGTTTATTGCCATCCTTGAGGTGTTACTTGCCTTTATTGCTACTTCTCAGCTGACATCAATGTGCTGTTGCTGAAGCAGTAAAACAGCAAGCTGGAATGTAGCTGTGTTAAAGGTAACGAAGACATTTTCAGAGTGATCTACAGGTTGAAGGTTGATTGTTTTCACAATGTAGAATCTGATTTTTTTTTTTTTCTCTCCCTTAATGAACAGATAGGGTCTGGGATTTGATCTGTTTTTTAAAACTTGACTTCATTATGAATTAACTTAAGTAGCAGCAATATCTGGCCATGTGATTATAAAGCTCGTGTTGTATTTGTTCTGAACGTGGCTTCCACTGAGCTCTTTGTCTATTTTCTTCACCAGGTCTATGTGCGAGCCATGGCAGATTACTGGCCCTTGCAAGATCCTGCCATACCATGTGCTGATGCAGGCTTGGCTTTTAAGAAGGGTGAAATACTCCAGGTTGTGGACCAGAATGATGCTCTCTGGTGGCAGGCCAGGAAAGTTTCAGATCTCAGTGCCTGTGCTGGACTCATACCCTCGAATCATCTTCTTAAAAGGTAAAAAGCTATCATTTTTCTGATTTCCAGTTAAAAAATTAGGCAGTTATTCAGACTTTGCTATTTAAAATTTTCGTAAGTTGTATAGTAGTATGATTCATTGACCTCTGACAAATACCTATCTTCTTTCCGTTTTTCAACTTTTTGCTCCCCTTCCCTTAATAATACCTATGTGAGAACAAGCTCTTGAAAGCACCTATGTATCATCTTAAATTAAGAAGTTTGCAGCAGTTGCCTAGTCTCAACACTATTTACTAAAGCATCTAGTGGGATGTAGCAGCTGAAAGATGGGTGGAAATTAAGGACCCCAACTATTTAGGAGTCATCTATCATTAAAAAAAAAGCAGAGGTGGGGGCGATGACATGGGGGGTGGGTTAACAAACTTATAGTATAAGAGCATAGCTGTATCAAGAAACAGTATTTTTTTAAAGATGTCCTGTGAAGCATGAGTGACTTCTTCAGCTTAGGTCAAAACAGAGTAGACCAGATTAAAAGGTAGGAGAGTGAAAAAAAAACCCACCAAAACAAAAAACAGGCTCAGGGAAGAACAGGGTTCCCTTGACTATTATTTTCTGCATAAATAGGCCGTTATTTTTATACTACATGCTTTCAGAACCAGAGTACTCAAACTGCTGTGACACACCTTTCAGTTTGATCCTCTAACCATGTGTCCCGTCTGTGTTACCCTCAGGAAAACATAAGGCCATGCAATTGTAGATGATAAGCTTTGATTTGTACTACGTGTAAACCTGGCTGTGGTTTGTGTAATGAAAGTTGAAATCAAACCAGGTTGTGATTGAGGCTGCGAGCAGGAGGTGCTGTGTAGTATCAGAGGCAGTAGTACTACTGCCCATAGCAGTAGCACACTCTTCTACTTCCAGGAGTTTATACTAGTATGGCTTACCTTCTGTCCTTATATATAAACTCAAAATACTCTATAAATACTTCTGGGCTGCTGATTTGGAAATTGTTTTTAAATAGTTCTGATAGCACATCAGCTTTCTTTCAGGACTTTTCAGTGGGCTAAAACATGGGGAATGTTTCCGTTCTTGGTGTCTTCTGTCAGCTCAGTACTGATTGATGTGTGAGCAGTGAATCTGAGTGTAATGTGCTTGTGGACTGTTCTGTTTCTTTAATTGTGATAAATCTATTTCTATGTAGGAAGCAGCGAGAATTCTGGTGGTCTCAGCCTTTCCAGCCCCATCTCTGTCTGAAATCATCCATGTGTGAGTGAAAAGTTACTTGAATGGTAGAGTAGGAAAGAATGAAATAGAAGCTCATATGATTTGGTTTAATTCAAAGATGTTGTGTCTGGAGGCATATTGTAGCGGCAGAAGTGTGTTCCCCAGGAAACCAAGGTAGTTGTACTTGAATACTGATGGTGGAGGCTGTTGTCTCCGGTGTACTTGGGATCTGACTGTGAGAGAAGCTGCGACTTCAGCTCCTTCTGAAGTCTGTAAGATCTAGGAGCTCTCTAGGAGAATTGGGTGTGAATAAGTCTTGAGGTGACAACTGTACTATCCCTGGCTTTCCAGGGACACAGCTAACAGTTCTGCACTGGAAGGTGCTGTGTGATATATTTAGAATGTTTCTTTGTCATCAAAACTATTAAGAGAAAGATAGAACTCTTTTCCTTGAGGTGTAAGTTAAGCTATGCTGCACAGGAGTTTATTCATGGTGACAATCCAGAAACATTATCCGCTGCCAGCTATAACTTTCTGTAAATACGTAATTTTTCCCAGACAAAGAATGTTCTTCCTCTTTTCTCTGTCACCATTTTCTTCTATGGTTCTTTATACTAGTAAAACATTAAATTTTTTTTGGTGATAACTCCCAGATGGAGTGTGTTTCATTGCCTAAGATTCCTCTTGGACTGATTGCTTTGTTCGTTAGAGCTGGGGCTCTCTTTCATCCTAATTTTATTGCATTTTACCTGCTTCAATGGATATGCTGTGGGCAGTAAGCACTGTGGAAGAAGGTAGGAGATTGTATCTGGACAACATTACATTCCTGTCCCTGGAATCAATATAGCATATAGTTTTACAGGCTTTTAAAAAAGTTGTCAGAAATGAGGCTGTTTAGTAAATACATGCAATAGAAACCCAAGTTCTTGGCATTTTGTGTGCTTAGCGTAATTGAAATCAAGCCTTTTTTTCACTTGAAGTGGTAGAAGCTTACATTGTCTTAAAGTGGAAACTTAAGCTATGTATTATCTGGTAGGGAACTGACAGTTTGGATGGATTGCTTTTGAGGAAGGAAAGACTAAATTTTCTCTTTCTCTTTTCCTCTCACTCTTTCTCTTTCATCTTCAGCAGCTGACCTGAGCAGCTCTGACAGAGTATTTCTTTAAAAGATACGTATGGGCAAAATATGGCTGACATGTTCTGGTAATTTCCCTGTAACTGGAAAATAGTTCCTACAAGGCCTATCTGAAGGGGCGTGCAGGAACAGAATGCACCAACAGTGCAGATTGTGAGCCCAGGGGATTGGCCAAGCTGCAAGGTCACATTTCAGGGACATGAATTGATGTGGTCTGGTGATGGAGAGGGAGCTGAATCAATCTTTTTCTCTTCTTCCTTGTAAAAATAATAATAAAATCAACCAGACAAAACATTTCCCTCGAGTGAAGCATATTGGAAAGATAGATGCTTTTAAAAGCTTCAGGAGAGAAGGGAGTGAGTGGAAAATAACCTATTTATTAAGTATTACCATGACATAATATAATCTACAGGATAAACAGAGCAACAGCCACGTTAAACCTTTTATTATTTCAAAAGGAGAACTCAAGTTAGACATGTTTGCCTCTACCACAAGCCCTTCAGAGCACTAGTTTAAGAAGAGCCTTTTGCTCACTAAAGACATTAGTAAGTTGGAGTTAACAGTTAAAATCTTTAAAGATGTCTGAGGCTGATCTGAGCTTCAAATATTTTCCTTCTGATGTCTGAGTTCAGTATTGTAAGGTCTGTAAGGTTTTGACTTCCCCAGTGTTTTTTCTGATTGAGATGATTTTTTTTTTTCCCCTTGTGTTGATCTGTAGAGGATGACATACAGATTGATGAGAAGTGTGTGGAAACAGGTAACAATTCACTTGAGATTGTTGTTTGCTTCGAGGTGGTAGCTAGTTAAAGCCTCATTTTGTTTCCCAGGTTAAAACACTCATTCTCCTAGTGAACTTAATAATAGAAAATTCTATTTTTCATACCCTGGAAACCTCCTGTATCATATATTAGTATAATAAAATGAGCTGTTTGCAGTGTTAGTGTACAGTGCTTATAGTAAAGTGTTGTGCCAAAAAGAGGGACCACCCCAAAAATATCTGCCTGAATGTGATCCATCCGCTTTGATTCAGGTTTTGGACTGTGGCTGTAATATTACCATAGTTTTGGTCTACCATAGATTTAATGCCACAGATGACTGTAGTCTTGAAGCACCCACACAATTAATTGTCAAGAAACTGATCTCAGGAGAATATGTTTTTAAGCACTGAGCAATAGGTTTTTACATTTAAATCGTTTGTGTGAAGACTGTTAGCTTGACTTGCTCCCTAAAGCAGCACAGCTCGTTCTTCCTTTTCCCAAGGTAAATCAAAAAACT
Source organism: Falco rusticolus (assembly GCF_015220075.1). Taxonomy (NCBI): domain Eukaryota; kingdom Metazoa; phylum Chordata; class Aves; order Falconiformes; family Falconidae; genus Falco; species Falco rusticolus. Next base: position 52,123,884 of record NC_051194.1, read on the forward strand.
CTCATGGAGGGATGAGATCCTGTAGGACTGGGTGGAGAGAGACCAGACAATTAATTCAAGTGTGGCGAGCTGTATTTTGCCACCTTGGTGTAGAGGGAAGTGAGGAAAGTATGTGTGAGACAGACTGATAGGAGCTGAAAAATTGATTTCTGATTCTGAAATTCTATAGGAGGAAAGGAATTAAATTTTGAATTTATTTAATATCTTTGCTATCTGGATTGTGAAAAAAAAGATGAAGAAACATTTGAGTCTGGTAAGTTTTTTCTGAACTAACTCGAAATTCCTTGCTGTTGTTGTGCTGCAGGAAGTGTGTCCAGAAACAAGCAAGTGTCTTAAAAGCAAGCAGGTGACAAAACCCAGAATGCTATTTTATCTTTAGAAGCCATTCTGGCTTGAAAAGCCATTATGTAAACCCCTGTTCCCTTAAGTCTTCCTCTCGCTCTCTGATTGCCTTAGTAGTGAGGGTTTTGTCCTGTTATCCAAGTGTGTTCTTCTCGTGCATCAGTACCAGATCTGTTTAGCAAATCCTAATCAGTTATACCCGTGCAAGCTGTGACAGCAGGGGCTCCATTGATGTCAGCAGATAATTGGATTACCTTAGAGTCATGGAGGCCTAAATCCCCAGTGTCTGCAGCAGTTGGTGTGGTAGAGATGTTCTGGATTCCTGATTGTGTGTATGGTTGGCATACAGGAAAGAAAAATGCTTTTATAAAGTGAGTTATTTACGTATAGAACGTACACTCAATCGGTGCTTTTTTTTAACCAGGCTGGTTTTGGGGATTGTGGGTGGGTGATTTTGGTTTTGGGATCTTTTTTTTCTTCTTTGTTTGTTTTTAGGGAACAGCTACCTGTTTAGATAATATTCAGAATCCTGAAAAACTTGAATCTTCTAAAATAAATAATTTTTCCATTAAAATAAACCTGCTGCTGCTAAACTTTGTTTCAGATACTTAGTCATCTTGTGGAGAAAATGGCATTCCACCTTACACTTGCCCTTTTCCACAAGGTTCCTCCTTGCCAGTTGGATCTTCTCTGCTTAATCACAGGTGGTTTGTTCTCTTCCACCTCTCGAGCAGCGCCCAAAGCTTTTAAGACAGAACCAGCAGGTCTACAGGGCAGTCTTGTGTTTTCAGGCTAGGATGTTTCTGATAACTGCACTTGAGGATTACTCTTGCAAATGCTAGTCACTACTCAGTGCTGACTCAGCTCTCTGCTGTATCCAGGCAATCAGAGGAATAGTGAATATTTGCTATCTTTACGTTTTACTTTAACCACTAGTTGAACATCTGTATGATGTATTTTGCAAGTACAATACTGGCATAGATGCTATAGCTGAGTCTCACTCTTTGGGAACTGAGAATTCATGCTTAACAGGCATATTTTAGTTTTAAAGCCTGCAGTACCTGTTCCCTAAATTTCCTAAATGGATTGGACAAAGTTGGTTGTTTTTTTGGTGGTTTGGTTTGGATTTTTTTGTTTGTTTGCTTTTAAATCTTAGTATAGACTTTTAAAAAATATTGTTTTATGTCTCTCTTTATCTGTATGTGCAGAGGAACTTAAAGAAGGTAATACCAACTTTTTTCTCAGTCTCCTGTAAGCAGTAATCTATTAGAATTTATCTGTGTTTACTGCATCACCAAGAGCTACCACTGCTCTTAGAATACCCAGTAGGTGAATTGCTTGTTCCTGTAGGATTCCACACTGCACTCCATACTGTAGAACAGAGGCTAGATAAAGCATAAATGCTCAAAAAGATTTGAATGATAGCTCAAAAGACCTGAAGATGGCAATGATACAGGCATAAGTCAGCTGAACAGTACTCAGAACTCTGCCCTGAACCGAGCAGTTTGGTGCCAAGTAGTTTTTTTCTACAGTCATAAGGAGTTGTTAGTACACACAGAAATGTAGGAGTAAAACTGTATTTAACAGGTACAAGCAGTGAAGAGCATAGATTTGAAAGAAGAGTAACTAAGATGCATCTAACTTTGTTTTGGTACTTGCATAATGATCAAAGAATCTAGTGCTAAAGGACAATACATTTCATGTTTTGCAAATGAAAATGATGTTCTTGTCTTGGAACAATTACTGCCTTTAAAGATATGCATATGTATTCTGTGTCTTATTCTTACTTTTAATAAGGCTTAAATAAAGGGAATACACAGCTCCGATAGTTACCTGCATGATTACGGGAAAATTAGGAGTCCTTTTTGAAGAGAAATCTAAACACTGCTGACACAATTATTTTTTTTCTTAGTTGTTTAGAAACTTTTATAAAGGTTATTTGTAAACTGTTAGAGCATTAATCTATCAGGAAATAGAGATTTTTGACCCTTATAGGAGAGATCTAATTTGGAAAAAAACATATAGAGATTCAGAAGGCTCACCTGAATGGTTAAGCCTTCACAAGGAACAGCATGAGAATGGGGACAAAAAGAATTGGAGGAAACAGATTAGTCAGGGATGTTGGAGCACAGATATCACTGATCCAAAGACGATTAAAAAGAAAAAATAAAATCGGGTCCTCATTCTGCCTGAAAGATCTGAACAGATGCATACTGCATTTTCCAAGCATGCTATTGGGCAGAAACTGTGTTATACATTTTTTTAGTTCTGATTTTTGAGCTACGGACTTGTTGGTCGTTGTAATGTTGTAACTGAAGAGTTCTTGTTAGCTGGGTTTCACCTGAAAAGCTTAAGTTATTTTTACTGTAAGTATTTCAAAACATCCTCTAGCATCTAGTTATCTTAGGAATGAAACAAATAACATGTTGAGTTTCAAATCTGATTTAGAAAATACAAAGACTTTCTAAGTTTAGTTTTTTCTCTTACAGAAATATTGGTCCTCTGAAATGGTCATTGGTCATGTGAAATGTTTGAATGTTTCGTATCATGGAGTGTTGTACTTTTTTTTTTTTTTTTAATTAGATGAGGCATGTGTATGTTTACTGAAACACTGTTTTTCATTTGGGTTAAGCAGTAATTGTTAGCCATCTAGCTCTTAGGCTTTCACTGTTCTTTTGTTTCATGAGTACTTGTTCTTTGTATCCTAGAAGAAGAAGAATTTGGTGAATTTGGTCAACGAGTCTTTATTGGTATGCAATGACTAAAGATAAGTAAGATGGTTGGGGCTTGGTCTAGATTAAGTGCTTGTCTGAAGTTAAATAAAATCCTTTGTTCTTTATTTCACATAAAGACTTACTGAACTGAATGCTACTTATTCTGTTTTCCAAACCTCAGGAAGTCTCTTTCTTCTGCCTAATGTTTGTTCTCTTGATTTAAATCTCCCTTCCTGTTAGGCTTCTGGTGAGACCTGACCACCGCCATTTTAACTTGACTGGCTGTTAAGATTTATTTCACAATTAATTTTACTAGAGAGTAATGTTGTCTGTTGTCCATTGAGAATAATCATGAGGGCTTTCATTAGAAAAGTAGACCTAAAGTGAGGTTTTTAGGACTGGATGGTAAGGTGGAGCAATAAACCCATTCCTGTCACTAAACCATAGTGGTCTTCGAAATATCTGGGTTTGTTCTGGAGGCTGGAGCAAACATTCCAGATTTGCTTTAGGAGAGCGAACTACCTACGTCGTCAAAAAACAGTTGACCTGTTCCCTGGTGATGCTTATGTGGCTAGAAGCTTCTTTGGCTTGTTTTGGGGATCTTTTGGGGGTCTCTAATTCTGGGCTTATCTTCAGGTGACTTTCAGCGAGATTTGGCCTCCTCTCTAGCTCTCCCTTAATGCTCAGAGGTTCTGCCAAGCTGACATACCAAACGCGGCAAAGTCAGTCACTAACTTTCACCCTGCAAAAAGCTCAAACGCCCAGCATGTTGTGTGGCTTAGAAAGAGGCACTCTAGATTAAACAACTAGTTGCCTTCATCTTAGGTGTGTTTTCCAGTACTGATCTCTCTGCCCCTTGCAGCTGGTTTCCGCAGAAGTATGCGCCTGTGTCGCAGGAAATCCCAGGCCAACCAGCAGTCAGGTTACGCTCGGTGCCCCAGCAGCTGTTACAGCGCTCTCGCAGCTCCCTACGAAGAGGTGGTTAGGTACCAGCGGCACCCAGCAGACCGGAACAGACTAATCATACTAGTGGGTAAGAGGTTAACTACTTTCTCATGCAAATTTCACAATCTGTAACAGAGGGGAGGAAACAGTCGGTGGTGGTCTGACCCACTGAGGTTTCCCCGCTGGCTGCAGGTAGCTCTCAAAGCAGCATTTCAAGAATGGTTGTCTGTCATTTGACCCCGTTACTGGTTTTAAAGTTTCATGTATGTGTCGTCGTCTTTGCTTGAGGTAGTGAATGTTTTTTACAAAAAAAAAGTCCTTAGAAGAAGCCATAGGGTTATGAATGCTGGTTAATAATGGACTTGATCAGAGAAATGGTTCACTTTCTGTACCAGTCCCAACTGAATATAGTGATGAGAAAACATTTGTAACTTGCTAGAAAACATCTTTACACAGGGGCATTTCTACAGCAGTATTAAGTGCGGGGTATGGCAATGGTAAGAAGAATGTTTAAAATTAAATCCAGGCTAGAAAAACTCTCAATAATGGGCAGCAGTGAAAGTTAAAAAGATGCCTTTAATAATTATAATAATAATCTAGGAAATGTTGTATTAAGTGGGCTGCAGGCTCCCAAGTAGTCTTTAATGATAAAGACTGAAAGGAAGCTGTTGTTCTGCAGTGTTCCATGATCCTGATAAAGCAAAGTGGGTAAAGGCAAATCCATTGTCTTAAGTCTGGAAGTATTTGATAATGATTTATTTTTCTTTTAAAATGGTATTGCTTAGTTGCCACCTGGGTATGACTATATTGCTGGGAAGTGATTTGTACGCTGAATCAATCAAGATGCTTCAGTCACTCCTGGTACATTTTTTGGTAATTTACGTTTCATCTGTGCATGTGCACTGTTAGGAAGTGAGGAGTGTGTGTGAGCAGAGTGTCTCTGTCAGTAATATTAGTTGCTTTTCCAACTTTTCAGGTCCTGCAGGAGTTGGTGTGAATGAGCTAAGGCGAAGGCTTATCGCAAGTAACCCACGAGAGTTTCAAAGTGCCATACCTCGTACGTAATGTTCTTCCTCTTTCACTCACCACCCCCTTCAAATATGACTAGGAAATGTCAAGTACCTCCCTCTTGTGTATTCATGTGCTCTTTTCTGTGAGGCTGTTTTTTCAGTCGTATTGCAAGCCAGAATCATCTGCTTTTATAAGTGTTAGTTCAAAATACTATCTTTCTCCTTATTGTGGCAAATCAGCTGAAGGTATTTTCAAGTTACAGCTCCTGAGACCCTTAAAGCTTTATGTAGCAGTAAATTATCTGCATGATTTTGTTTAATCTTGCTGTTTTCTTTTCCTAGATTTAAAAATAAGAATGTTTCTTAGGGATATTTTAAGTTCATAGTGTTTTAAGTGATCAGATATGAGAATGAAAGCAACAGAAGTCGGTGCTTAATAGGCTTTGCAGCTTTCCTTATTAGCCTTCTAGTGTCAGATGAGACTTACACAGCTTAATTTCTGACGTAATAACTGAAATTGTTTCTACCTGTGCTTATTTGGTTTTGTGATTTGGATAACCAAATTGGAAATTATGAATCTGAAGCTGGCTGAAAATTCAGGAACTCTTTTCTGCTTAAGATCCCAGATATGGTCAAGGTGCAAGTGTGGGAAAGCTTATGGGATGCTTTTGAATTTGCCTCAGAGGAGTAAAAACAGCTGTGCAACCAGTTTCAAAGCAGTTCCTGACCAGTCGGAGTCACAGGCCACTGTCCTTCCATTCCAAGAAATACAGATGTGCTTTGCTAATTTTCAAGGGCTTGCCACTGGGCAACCAGTAGACAAGGCTTTTGCTCTGGATTAATAAACGGAAACAACTCATTTTATTACTTATTAAAATACCGATGTATAGTCCTTCATGAAAGTTGTCTTATTTTCATTTATAAAATTACAAGAATTAGTGAATTTGGTTGACTGCAGTTGAATTTTTGTGTGTGTATGTATATCTCCTTTCAGACACCACTCGTGTTCAGAAGAGTTATGAAATGAATGGTCGTGAATATCACTATGTATCAAAGGAAACTTTTGAAAACATGGTGTATAGCCACAGGTAAGCAGGAGAGACAAATTACACTTTTGTTACTTAAAACTTAACATGATCCAAGAAAAAAGACAGTTTTGTAGGTAGGTCCCAATCCGGGCTCTTCCACTCATACTTGGTGTGTTTGGTATAAATTCGGGACAAACTATTTGAGCCCATGGCTTCAAGAACTGTGTTTGTGCAGTTGCAGATAAGATCCTCAACAATTAATCTCAGAATCCTTCTAAAAGTAAGTGAGATCTCTGGTACTGAGCTCACTTGATGTGCTTGTGAGTTATGAGTTTAACTCTCCTGGAAACCAGACTGCTTTCTAAAACAGTGCAGTGAGTCAGACCTGTTCCTGATCTACAACTCCATTGCTGAATCTCTGCACTGATGGCATCAGACAAGTAGCTGAACTGTAAGGGCTAAACTTTCCAAAGTGTCTGTGCACCTCTAAGACAGATGAGCTCAGCACCAGAAGCTACATTCCTTGAGCTGTGCCAAGTGCTTTGAGATCTCCTGATTTATGAAGTTTTTGTACCATTTAAATGGCAGGCATTTTCTCATTAGAATCACAAACTCAAAACACATAACTTATAACAACAAGGCAAGTAAAAAATGCATGCTTTGGGGATGTCAAACTGTCATGGGTTTGATTTTGTGCCCAGTGTAGTGGGGAAGAGCAAAGATGGCGATTGTTCATCAGCGTTCAATATGTTTTACGATCATTCAGCCCTGATCACTGGATTACACTTGAAGATTTCACCCTTAAGTTGAACCTTTTTGAGATTCAGGTGCTCTTTCATTTTCCTTCTTCCTCACCACTGTTACAGGATGCTGGAATATGGGGAATACAAAGGGTACCTGTATGGTACCAGTATTGATGCAGTGCGAACAGTCCTCGATGAAGGGAAGATCTGTGTAATAGATTTAGAACCGCAGGTGAGTTGTAAAGGGACAAGGAATCTAGAATTTGTATCTCCTGGAAGGAAAAATAATTCTCCATATATTCTTGAGCTATTGGAACAATCTTTGCAGTCTTCTGTTGGTTCTTTTTCCTTACTTTTATTACCTCTAACACTTTGAGAACTACTTAACATGCTAATATTTTCAGCTAGACACTATTCACTCTTCACCCCTTTCTATCTTTGTACTGAATTTGTGGATGAAGATAAGGCTGATAAAGGCCTGAGATGGTAAACATCTAAAGCTCTGCCCAGCAAAATTATACCAAACTTCTCTGAATTACTTGCGTATTTAGTACATAGATGCTGTTTAGGCTACTGGGTTTCAGCATCTCTTCTTACTGGATGTGAAGAGACACACCATAACTCGACAGCATTTAGAGACTTCCCTCTTAGTGCCAGTGTGGCAGAGCCTTAGGGTAGCAGTGGTTTATGCTGATTAAGGTAGAAGTTAAGTTTCATGACCTATGGGGGTGCTACTCAAAATCCAAACCACTATAAAGAGGCAGATTAGGCCACACCTCAGTCTTCATTTTAGATGTAAAAATGTCCTTGGATCTCTTCTGCTGCACTTCCCCTAACAAAAGGGAGAAGGAGAAAGGGTGTGGAAGTGTAATCCTGCTACTTGAACAGACGTGCCACTCTCAGTTTTTTAGGGTGTGAGTTTAAAGGACAAGTTTTGGGAAGGATATGAAGTAGTGGCACAGAGCTACTCTTCAGTAACTGCTGTGAGGCAGGAAAATAACTGCGGAGTTGCATGCTTTTGTTTTAGGTCTGGTGGCTTGCCCAACTTTTCATGCTGTGCCTTTTTTTTTTTTCCTTCTTTCTAGTTCCCTCCACTGCTCTGCAGTTGTTCAAAAAGGCTTATTGGCATCAGGGAATATTACACAGCACAGATTTCCTAAAACAGGATACTTTCTTCCAGTAAAGGTGTACTTTCTTCCAAGGTAGCTCCCCGGCAGTTAAAAAGAACAGATTTCAGGTTGATCTTTAATGTTGTTGATTGTAGAGATCTGTTAATGACAATGTCCAGTCAGTCAGGGGAGTGGAAAGCGTCTCCTAATAAGGTTACCGAGCAGAATGAAGTACCTGGTATGCTACAGTTGCTTAACAATGTCTGGTCCAGGGATTATTAGTGAGGTCGTCTTAAAGTAGGTGATCCTGAAAAAAGATTACTGCTAGGTCTGGGGATAACAGCGCATCGTAAACAATTGGCTTTTATGGGAGTGAAACTGGGATGAATACACTTGAAATACTTTAACTTCTTTTTACTCTTAATTTGTAGGGCATACAAGTAGCCCGGACACATGAATTAAAGCCCTACATTATATTCATCAAGCCATCCAGCATAAGCTGTATGAGGCAGACTCGTAAAAATGCCAGGATCTTAACCGATTATTATGTGAACATGAAATTCAAGGTGAGATTTGGGAATAGAAGAGACTCAGTGTATTATTCTGGGGTTCTGTGTTTAAAACATAATGCATTCTACTATGTTACTATGTTAACTCTTAAAAAAAAATTATTGTGTCTTTAGGATCAAATCTAAACTGTTGCTGCCTTTTTCTCTTTGGTTTGTTGGGATCCCCCCTGCTCCTCCCTTTGTTTTGAAGCGAAAGGTTTTTAATTTGTACTTTGAGGATTGAGGCATTTTGCTTGAAGGAAAGGCTATTTTGTATATTTTTGTTGTAATTAACTGCCTTGTGCTCCTGGAATGTGCTTCATTCAGTAATTTAACCAAATATTTGTTTCATGTAGTTATAAGAATGTATTATTTCACGTGTGTTTGATGACAGTATCAATATCAATTCTATTATAAATTCTACAGATAAAAAGCAAATCCTGCTTGTAGAAAATGCATATCTTGTATTTACAATGTGTCTAATATACTGTCACAGTTGTTTCCCTGCGAATCATAATCAAGTTTAGCATCTTAAAATCTTGGTGACCTCAATCCATAACTGTATATGGAAATGAATGATGATTGCTGTGGCAGAAACAAACATGAACACTGGGGAAAAAAAACTAAAATGGGGAATGAGAACACAAGCGTTACGGTAGATTTGCCTTCCAGTCCCCAACATCCTCTGCCAACACTTGTCAGTAGAACAACCTTGTTGGGGCAAATGGAGGATACTGGGACAGGAGGTGCCTCCTTGGGAAGTCAGCTCAGTTCCAGAGGGTTGGGCCTCGCTGAACAGAATGCAGTGTGCTGGCAGGATCTGTTCTCCTCCTGTTCACGCGGCCCAAGGTGCTCTGCAGATGCTGTACAGGCGCGTTTCTCTACACAACACTAAAGGTTTACAGGCTTACTCTGTGTCTCACAGGAAGAAGATTTACAGGAGATGGAAGATTCGGCGAAGAAAATGGAAGCGCAGTTTGGTCAGTTCTTTGATCAGGTGATTGTGAATGACAATTTACAAGAAGCATCAGCGCAGCTGCTGTCTGCGGTCCGTCGTGCACAGGATGAGCCCCAGTGGGTCCCTGCAATATGGATATGCTCAGACACTCAGCCCTAATTCTGAGCAGCAGGCAGCTTCATAAAGATTACAGCTTATGTTTTACTTCAAGAATAATCCTGATGTCAGGATTGCAAGAATTTATCTTTGTATGTGAGGGATTTGCAAGAGGATTAAGAAAGAAGCTGCTACAGGAGACACAATCATCCTGTGTTCTGTGTAGCTCTTCAGCTTTTTATGTTACAGTTGCATCCACTTTTGTACAAAAAAAGGAAATGCTGTGAGCACTCAATTACAAGAATAAAGAAAAATCTATTTTGTTGCATGTATCTGCATAATTTACTTGTACGTAGCTATGGGAAAGTCCCTTCCCTTCTTTTTTATTATGGGCATTCTGGTACTGTGATAGCTGTGCGCTCCAGAAGCCTTACTGGCAAATGCTATTCAGTCAATATTCAGGCCACAGCATGTTCTTTCAGCATGCTGCCTTTGAGCAAAGGGTGCCGTTTATGGAAGTATTGGTTTGCTGCTTCTCCTGTTTAGCTTTTAAGACAGGGACAGAGTGGTATCACAATCAGAATTACTCTAGAAACCACAGTTGTCCTCACCGTACATCTAGCTTGTCTGTTCTTTTATTCCATCAACTCAGGCATGTAAAAGCTGACAGAATGTGGACTTGCTGAAGACGGAAGCCAGAAGTGCCTTTTCCTCTTGGTTTGCTCGACGGTAGCATGCTCTCCTCATCAAACAGTGCAGCGCTTGTAGTAAAGCGGTTCATTACTCTCTATCTAGCACTGCAGCTGTTGTGCTGCCTGAGGAACACAGTATTCTGTTGGCCTGCCTCACCTGAGGAAAATCAGCAAAAGCAGTTTAAGAAGTCTAGAATGTTGCAGCTACAGGTGTACCTGCTTGTTCTAGAGTCAGGCCCAGTACTCCTTGTTCAGAGGTAGGAGTGGGATGGCTGGAGTCCCAGTGCATCACTGGGCTGGGGTCGGTACGGGGGAGGGGGGGCGAGACTGGTGCTGGCTGGCTGGTCCTGCTGCTCTAACTCCTGCCTAGCCAGGCATTTTGTTTTCCTGCCTTTCAGGTGTTTGCTTACGGACGGCTCTGCTTGTGCTACTACAAAAGAAAGGTGCCCTTGTTGGAGTTGCATTTGCATCCTGTCCATCTGTGCTAGAATGGAATTTTATCACATTCGTTTTCTACTTTTTCCGTTCGCGGTGCAGCGCTTCCTTTGCCCAGTGAAGCAGAACACCAGCTAACGGGGGCTGGGCCTTCGCGCGGAAGGGGCAGGAGGGCCCGGGCCGGGCCCAGGCGCACTGCCGCAGCACGGGGCGGGGCGGAAGCGACCGCCGGCTCCTCCCGGCTCCTCCCGGCGGCGGCGGGCGCGGCATGGCGGCGCGGCGGGCGGGCCCCGGCGGGGTGAGGGCGCGGCGGGGCCGGGGCGGGCAGCTCTGCCCGCGGCGGGGCCACCTCCGGGAGGCGGCGGGGCGAGGGCGGCGGGGCTGCAGCCCGGGGCGCCCGGCGGCGAGCACCGGCGGCGGCGGGAGCTCGGCCCGCCCCGGGGGTCGTTTCCGAAGAGGTGCAGCGGGGGCGACCCGGCGGCACGGCCCCCCCCCCCCCCCCCCCCCGCTCGGTGGCGCGGCCCCGCCGCTGTGGCCGGCCGCGCGGTTGTGCTGGTCGCTGCGGGGGGCGGCAGCCGGCGCTTCCGCCGCGCCTTTGTGCTGTCGCTGCGTGCGCCGCCCGGGAAGCGCGTTCGCAAAGCGTTAAACGTCCCGGAGCCGGTGAAGCGCTCTGAGACCTTCGGGTCCGTGCGTGGCCGCCCCCCGGGGTGCCCGCGCTCGGGTGCCCGCGGCTCCCGCCCGCAGCTGGGGCGCGGCCCGGTGTCCGGCCCCGGCCGCCGGCGCGGGGCTTGGCCGAGCAGCGGCTGCCTGGGCTGGGGGTGCCGGGGCACGGGGCGCTCAGCGCTGCGCCTCTGGGTGCCCGAGCGTCCCCGGCAGCCTGTGCCCGCACTCGCGCGAGTTCCTGCAGCTCCGAGACGCTGGAAGCGGGCAGTAACGCGGGTGCGGGCGGTCGTGTGGCGGAGCTGAGCGCTTCCGTACCCGTGGGGCCGCCCAGCCTTCACTGCCGGCTTGCATGGGATTTCTTCTGGTGCAAGGAATAAAGGATACAAAACGATACAGAAATTAATTCACATTTCAGTTGCTTTATAGAAGGCAGCAAAATAGAGAGGTAGTGCAGAGCGCAGATGTACCACTGTGCAGGTAGCAAATGCTGTATAAAAGGTGGAAATTTTTTTGCCTTTTTTTTTTAGTTTCTAGTTTTGGTTTTGTTGTTTGTGGGTTGGGTTTTTTGGTGTGGTTTTGTTTTTTTTTTAGTTTTTAGGGTTTTTTTTAGTTTTTTGACATACCAACCGTCCTAAACATTTGATAATTACTGCCACAAGAATGTCAGAAACAATAAGAGTAATGAGCTCTGAGCTTTATCAGCATTTGTTTTCCCTGCCGGTGCAGGGGAGCAGAGTGCCCCGTGGTGGCTGCTCCCTACCTGGGTGAGTGGCACTTGCTGCCAGTCTTCAGCATGGCCAAAATCCAAGTGAGAGGTTTGAGGCTTAATCCTGCAACGCTTCCTTGCAGGAGGTGGCTCATTCATTTTGGGTAAACAAACCTAAGTAGAAGTTCCTCGCTGGAACTGGTACCAGCATATGGAGTTACGGGGTTTCAGTACGAGGAGCCTTTGCTGCCATAGAATGAGCGGCTGTTGCTGCAAACTGGAGCGATGCTGGGCCCTAACCCAGGGGCAGGAAGGTTCACATCCAGCTAATCCTGGCTGCTGGAAGCTTATTTTTAGTTCAGAATTAGCTGAGGTTCAGCGTGAGGGAGTATAGACCGCTTCACAGTGCCTCTTTCAGGGAACACCTTCAAACGAAATGGGAAAGAAACAAGTGGTAAGTTTGTGGACGCTTGAGTCTTATCAGTCTTATAGCCTTTTTCATTGCTGCTATCAGCTGAATTTTTGGAACCCGGGAGATGTTTGTTCATGTATATTCTTTTGATATAATTACATAATAAAAAATCTGAAAGTAAGCCGCCTTCCTTTTTCTCCATAAGAGAAAGTACACGAGCTCAGTTTCAGGTTGTTAACAGGAGATACTTATTTTTAGATTTTAGTTGCGTTTGACTTCCTGGTAAATATTTTCAAAATTGTATAAAAGTTACTATTTTGTCGTATTTAAAAGTCTTTTTCATAAATGAGCTTCCTTTTATTGTTTTTCCTGTTGTTTTGAGTTTACAATTTCATTAATAGAAAATACTCTGCTCACACTGTATACTGTGCAAGTATATTGAACACATAAATTATTGCAGCATTTTGATATTTAAATAGGATGACTGCCAAACTTTCCAATGAAAGCAGTACCTTATATGGAAAGTGAAAATTTTTCAAGTGAAGTTGAAATGCAAGCTGTGCGTCACACACAGCTGTTAGGTATGTGTCCCTAACGCAGCATCGTCAGAACTCTGGTAAAAGTGTATTATTTCTGCGTCTTTTGCACATTACTTTTGCTTTTATTTTCTCCTTTTATTTCATCTCCATCAGGAGTCTTTAGCTATTTAAGAGGCATACAAAGCAAAACATACTTTGTGTGTTCTGACCGTATCTGAAAATAGCTGTTTTCTGAGAGGTGGTTTCACACCAGCAGAAGTTGACTTTTGTCTCTCTTGTCCTTCAGTGCCCACCTCGTGCCCTCCCTCCAGTGCCAAGGTAAAACCAGTTCATTTTGTGGAATTAATCATGGTTCTGTACTGCATGGTTTCTGTACTTTTAAAAGCAATGAAATTAAGAGAAATAAGTTTAATAAACATCTGAGTAGCCATAATAGCTTTAAAAATAATTGCTTTTCTTGCCAGTTTGTTGTCCCAGAACGCCTTACAAGGAATACAAAGCATTTTAAAGTTTTACAGAGGCTGAGAAATTTTACTGTGTTACTTCAGTTTTAATAGTCTTGAGAGATAAGCCCTTCAGAAAGTTTCAGACAAATAACTGTTCTAGTTTTGTTAACATCTACTGTGGTTTTGTTGATGCCCTTCTTTTGAATCTCTTCTGTCTCTTTTTGTTTTGTTTCATGTCCCTTATTTTATTTGACTCAAATCCTTCAGAACAGGAATTTCTGAAACTAGACTAGTTATTCTTGAATTATGGGTATAGGTGTCTACTAGTTTGACATAGTGAAAGGAAAAAATTGGGGGTTTTTTGGGTGTGGAAGGAAAGGCAACAGTATAGTTTTTATGACATAGTACTTCAGAATTAATGCAAAGTAAGTGTTTCCTAAGAGCAAATGTGATGCTTGTGACTGACAACATACAAAGATAGTGTCTTTTTAGTAATGTGTGTGCTCAAATGTTTCATAACTTTTGTTGGTTTGTTACATATCAGGCAGTAAGACAAGTTTTAATTAGCCAGGTGATTAAAGCTTTAAATCTGATCCACAGCTAGCCAATCAAGAAAGGTAGTCATACAAAGCATTGAGTCTTAATGATTTATTCATACCCTGAAGTTACACACAACTGCTCATAAAGAGAAGTAGGAGTAGGGATAAGAAAATTAATCACAAAAGCAGCAGTGTGAATTTTGCCATTGTGAATGGTAATTGATTCAAAATTTACTTTCTTCTTATCTTTGTTCCTTTCACACTGCTCTTCAACACCTTTTCTCCTTAAATGTGAAGTGGAAACCAAGGTGAGTTATTCTGGCATTAAAGAGAATTTTAAACAGTGGTAGTTCCTTTTGGTGTCACTTCATCCTGTCTTTAAAGAAAGAGCCTTATACTTTTCCTAAATGCAGGCTGATTATTTAAACTGCATGGATACCTGTGCTGCCATTGCTGGAACCGTCTGTTGCCTTTGTTCTTTTTACTGTTTGCTATTTCCATACTGAATCAACGTAACTGAAAAGTCACTGTGCTCTAAATAAAAGTTTATTCTTCAGAGCATTATTCAGGGCATTTTAGTTCTTCACTTAACACGCATGCATGTGCATATTACTTATCCTGTTCTGCCATCTTACGTACTCCTTCTGCTTGTGTGAACTGGTGAATTGTCATCTTACCTGTAAAAGGTGAAGGATGTCTTCACTTGTAAAAAGGAGTCCCGTTCTTAACTAGCAATAGAATGGCTGTTAAGAAAAGGGAATGGAGGTTTCTGCATGCTGTGCACCTATACGTCTGTTCTGTGTTCTTCAGATGAAATCCCACTCAGTCGTCCCAAAAAAAGGAAACCCAAAGGGAAGACTCCATTAGGTAAGGTCCTGCCAAGACTGAAAATTGTGTTTGTAATCCTGGGTGTGCTCTATTTTTGAGTAGCGTTCTCAGCTAATTTATTAGCATTTATTTTATACTGAATAATTGCAATCTTTTTTTCCCAAAGCGGTGTCATTTTATGACAAGTCTGTAATGCTAACTGAAGTAACTTGTTTCATTCTCTGCTCCTTCTCACTAGATCCATTCCTGGTACTGCTAATACAGCATTTCTTGATACCGAACTGAAAAAGTTCCTGTATTCCTGCTGGTTTTTCCTTTCTAAAATTTTTGGGTACTTCATTAAAGTTATTTCCAGCTGTAAGCTGTTTGTTACTTTGAGTGTGTTAAGTACGTGAATTTTGAATGACCTAAGATAAAACTCATTTAACAAATTGGCTCAATTTCAGTCCTTGGCCAAATAAAGTCACAAGTTGATCATTCCATTATCATCAACGAGTTAAAAGCCTAAAAGTTGACTAGCACCAGAGCTTTGTATTTTTACAAGTGGGTTTGCAGAACAAACATGCCATTTTAAGCAAGATTACAAGTGATCTATTTTAATAAAGCAGAATGTGTTGATAGGATTTAGTGGATTTCTGTAAACCAGTTGATTTGGGTCCATATGATGGTTTGATGAGTAAACCTTTATTTGCTTAAAAGAGCATACAATTGACAGCTCACTGGAAGACCTTTAAATGCAACAAGTAGCCCTGTTGCTAGCAAGGTTTCCCAAAGATTAAGTTTTGTTTACTGTTGTTTTCGTTGAGCTGAATGATGGTGCAATGTACCTCTTAGCTTTGGCCATTACTTTGCTAGTTAATTTTGTATTTTAGCACAGCAGAGCTTTATAAAAGGTGGGAGAACCTGTGCTTGAGGTGAAAACAAAGATAGATTCAGTTGGTATCATAAAAGTAGTACTTCAAATAGCTATAAAAAGGCAGATGTGATGTAAAATGGAGAAGTAATTTTGTCTTTCTGCTTGCTAGAATATTTGATTAATTCATATTAACTCTCACAGAAATGTGGTTCCTCCAAAGCATAGTAATTCATCTCGCAGACTGGAGTAAACATCCTTCAGTGCTGATTTTTTTTCTGCTCCTCCTTTATTCTTGTGTATGTTTATCATTTAAATTTCCCTTTGGTATGATGCTTTTTTGCTTTAGCATGCATCTGTGTGAATCAGCTTATGACAAACTGCAAATTTTTTCTTGTCCCTTGCATTATAATCTTTGCACATAGAAAGGAAAAACAGAGAGGTGTAATTCTTTCCTGTGGTAGATTTTTTCCAGTCAGTCCTCTGTTGTATGCCCAAATGGGAAATGTGCTACTTCTTGGATACTTGGATTTTTTCCTGGGCATGAAACTTTCAGGGTGAAAGGAGGGTTGTCAGCTATAACTTTTATATATTCTTACTTAGCACATTTGTTTCCCACCTCTTGTATTTCCTACCCAATACATTTTCATCTCAGCTGTAAGCTGGGCAAATACAGATGTTCTGTGCAATGTAGCAAAAGGCAGCTTTTTCTTGCCTGCTTCTCAGCAGCTCTAAATTAAGGTGGCTGGATCTTTTCGTCTGGTTTTCAGATGGCATCGTCCAAGCAGCAGTTCGTCGACAGTCTGAAAGCAGTGAGCCCCTAACTCCTGAACCTCATGATGTCCCTCCTCAGCGGAAACGCAAGAAGAAGAAAGTACCCACTGGTATGTGAAATAATTGTAGATAGGAATGAGCTGAGTAAAACTTGGTAACAAATATGATTGGCCAACTTGTATTTTGGCTTAAAACATTTAATGTGCTTTTGTACTTAAAACAGCTGAAAGTAATCTTTGACGGAATGCTAGCTCAGGGTTTCAGCTTCTGATTTCAGATTCCACAGGGTACAAATCCTCATGAAAATAATGGCAGTACAGTTTTGGAAGTGATAAGTTTGATCATTCAAATCTCAGAAGATCATAACTTTTTTGCCACTGTTTATATAATAGTTATTTATGTGTTTAAGTGAATGTATTTCCATTTTTACGAAAGCTGTGAAACTTTCATGTGGTTTATTTTAAATCTTCAGATTCTGAGACTTCTTTTACCGAGCAAAATGTTGCATCCCTATTTCAGAATGGAAGTGGCATGGATGTCCCTGAAGCTGAAGAAACAGTGATCCGCAAACAGAGAAAAAGAGCAAAGTAAGACAAAACTAGTATAGCTCGTAATTTGGAATAACTATGATGGTTAATGTGGCTGAGTAGTATTTTACATCATCATGTTACACAGCTGTAAAATCCTGAAGGTCATGCTATCATTCAGCCTGTGCAATAAATAGTATGCGTGCAGTTCTTTCCAGGATTAAAATCTAACTTTCTTCCCTTGTTTGTTTTTTTAAATACCTGGATGCACTACAGTTCTGAGTGCATTTACGTGAGCCTAGCATTTCAGCCACATACCTAAAGAAATTAGAAAGTATAACTGCTTTCTTTCATTTTACTGTACTTTTCTTAATTTTATGAGAAACTAAACTGCTTTCTCATCCTTTTTATTTGCCTTTTCTCCAAGAGCTATGCCTTTAAATCATTTTAGTCACCTTTTTTCCAAAAGCATCCACTTTCTTGGCCTTGTATTTAGTTGGTATATTTTTTTCCTAATTGTTAATCTCTTCATATGTATTTCTTCCCACCTTATTGTTTTGACACAGGGCAGAATTTAGAGAGAAAAAACCCAAAATCAAGGACTAGCTTCGTGGTTCTAGTTAACTAACTGCATTAGAGTTTTAGTCCTTAAAATTATAAATGGGGGTAATGTTACAGATAGTAGCTTGATCAGTTCTTATCAGTGAAACTAGACGTGTTAAATTTTCATAGGAGCCTTCAGGTTTTACGTTCTATTTCCTATTCTTTCTCTGCCCCATTGTATGTTCTGTGCAATAGGAAGCCTCGGCCAGCTGAAACACACAGTTCCAACGACCTGGAAGTGGAGGAGGAAGACATCATTGAAGATGAGCACAGAAAGAGCCCAGATCAGCAGCCTGTGTTTGCTGCTCCCACTGGAATTAGCCAGCCTGTTAGCAAAGTATTTGTTGAAAAAAATCGTAAGTACCTCTTGTGGTTTAAGTAATGTAAGGACATTCTTGCAATTAAAGGAACCATTATTGTGTTTAACATCTAAATACTGCAATATTGGGAAAAAATCTTTAAAAAATAAATTTTCCAGAACAAAAATAATTTGGAAATAAATATACATAATCATTTTTTGCTGTGGTAGAACTTATAGTTGAATTTTTTAATTTCATGATCTGGGTGAAAAAGCCTGTTTGATGGTACCTAGCTGAGCTTATTTGACCTAATACTGTCACAGTGCCTGGAGAAGAAAGTATCATTTACTAGATTGCAAAAAGTGGAAGGTTTTTTTTGTTTGGTTTGAGGTTTTTATTGGTACCAGGGGACACTGAGTAATCACCCAAAGTGCTTTGCACATTCTTAAATCTATAGTCTGACCCACAAGGACGCTTCCACACTGAGATTCATCCTGGCATGAATGTAAACTGTCAAAGAGCAGGATGTGGGGAGAAGAAATTTTCTGATGGAATTTCTGATGCTTACGGCTTTTTACCACTGATAAGTATTGATGTAGAAAATGTGATGGAAGGTAACAGTACTCTCTAAATCTGATTTCCTCATCCTGACAGGTCGTTTTCAGGCAGCTGACCGTGCAGAATTGATTAAAACCACTGAAAATATCAATGTACTTATGGATGTGAAGGCTTCATGGACTACCAGAGATGTCGCTCTCTCAGTCCACCGAAGTTTCAGGTGAAAGATAAATGTTTTTATGTAAATAAGCAAAAATCAGCACTGATTATTTGTGCGGATTTTTTCCCTTCTCCCTGAAAGTTAGCACCTTTTCTCTGTCATTGTGATGCATCTGTGTCTTTTGGATATTCCTAGTAAATGATGGTTCAGGATGCGACAGGTATAAAGTTTCTTAGTCCTCTAAATTTTGGTATTTGTTGTCAAGAATATCTATTGCTAGTCTAGACATCACATGTGAACTGCCACTTATAAAAAGAATAACTAAGGAAGTCCTACTGCAAAGATTCAAACACCATCTGAATAGCAAGATATTGATCTGATAAGAAAAGTATTGGAGATCTACAGAAAAAATGTGTTAAAAAATGAGATTCACCCATCAGCTGTATGACCAGCATAAAAATACCTGAATTCAGATAGGGCTCAAAGAAAGATCCTGGTTGGTGAAAAAGAAGGAGTGAAATTGGACTGGGGCATAAGGCTGCATGCACATCATAGCAAAAAAATATTTTATTTTTTTTAATATGTGGGCGTGTTGTGGTACAGAACGGGAAGATAACAGCCATTTTATTCTCTGATGTGTTTTTTCTGGAAGCCTGCACTTCCTTCTCAAGCTTTTTCCTTAGCAAGGAAGATAATGAAAAGACTGACTTGAGGACAAGTTTAAGAGCATTGTGTTAAGTTTAAGGAGCACAGTGGTCTTGGGAAGCTGCAGGCAGTGGGTAAGAGTGTTCTATTCCTGCACCAGTAGCAAAGTGAAGTAGTCATAGGATCAGGCACAGTGTCTAGGTTTTCCTTGTTAAATGCTCAGGTTCTAGTGCAATCTGCTAAGGGAGGAAGCAGAAGTCCTGTTGCTTAGAATTCTTAAAACTAGATCAGGAAAAGCATGTGGAAACAATCTGTGAAAGACTGGCATCCTGTCATGGTGGCAGGGTTGAACAGATGGATTCATAGGCCTTTTGTATCTGTAGTTCTTCGTTAATTGAAGATGTTAAACTTGTCTAATGTTCTTTCCTCCATTCAGATTGATGGGACTTTTTACCCATGGCTTCCTTGCTGGGTATGCTGTATGGAACATCATTGTTATCTACATTTTGGCAGGAAGTCAACTTTCCACAATTTCTAACCTGCTCGAGCAGTATAAGACACTAGCATACCCAGCTCAAAGTTTGTTCTATTTGTTGCTGTCTATCAGTACAGTCTCAGCCTTTGACAGGTAAAATATGTTTATATTTTAAAGGTTTATGTAATTTGTGTGCAATATGTTCCTTTCTCCTTCCTGTGGCACATTTTGATCTGCTGTTGATGATTTAATGTGATGTACTTAAAGAATGATTTTACACGTGACTGGCTATACAGATAAAGGGTGTATTTGTGCATCTGGACCTTTGTTACTCATTCTGTCCATTGCCTGCTTCAATGTGCTGGTACTGTTTGTGTGATCGTGGAGTGAGGTGAACCAGGTGGAAGAGCTGACCTGGGATTTTGTTTGGGGAGAGGAGTGGAGAACAACTACTGTTTGTATTGTTACTTTTCATGTGAATCCATTCCCTAGTCAGGTTTGCACCGTAGCTGTATAAACAGTTTTCCTGGCTTAGCTGGGGTTTCTGCATTACAGCTTATGGGTGGGGAAATGAACAGAAAGAGGAGCAAAAAAGATCATAAACAAGTAGATTTATCAAAGTTATAAATGCTTCTTTTAGTTACAGATAGTTTCTATGGCAGCATGATAAGCCAGGAGAGGAGTTAGTGCTATGGAAGAAATTGTGACTCCTCCCAGGGAGGAGGCCTGAGTTATTCTTAATTGCCTCTGTGCTGGTGTAGGCTATATGAGCAGTTATTTTAGCATAACTCGGTTGGTGGCGAATGAATAAATGGTAAGGATTAGAGAGGGGATAGGCTTCTCCACATCCTCCCTGTTCTAGAAAGGACGGCAGTGTGAAAGCTACAAACCTCATGGAACACCCTCCTTAGTTTCAATCTTTCTTGAATTTGCATAAGGACCATTGTCATTTGTGTGGGATATAGGTGTGTATTAAAGCACTGTAGCAGAGGCAGAAAAAAGGTATCTTGCAAAAAGTAAAAGAGCAACAGAATACTGTTAGAGGAACAATATTATTATTTTACTGGCTGTGTTAATGACCCTTGGTTTTGTTACCAGGATTGATTTGGCAAAAGCATCAGTTGCACTGAGGGGCTTTCTTACCCTAGACCCAGCAGCAGTAGCCTCTTTCTGTAAGTATTTTGAAGCCGAGAGGAAGTTGTCCAGAAAAGACAGTAAATGGAAAAATCCTACGTACTGTTTTCAGTGAAGTCTTCCTCTGTGGTTATTTTCTGCTTAAGTGACTTCCTTGGTAGTTAAAAATAGCATTCAAAGGCTCTGAACACTCTGCTACATAATGCTATTGTTGCAAATGCTTTAAAAAATTATCAGGGCTGTTAGTGAGATAGTTCTTTTCCCACTTCTGAATACAGAACAAAGACCTGGCAAAAACTGGAATCACAAGATGCCACCTTTGACGTAGCTGATAGGTTGCAAAAGTGCAGAAACCAGATTTTGATGGGTCAAGGAAATGTTGAAGAAGAGAGAATGAATTAAAAGGTGGCTATCATTGGAAGCAGTGGAGTGAAAGGGAAGAAAATGTAGTGATAATTACCATGTAATGATGAGACAGCATTTTGGGGGGTTATATCTGACACTACTAATTCCATTTCTTCCAGTGTACTTTGCTGCTCTTATTTTATCCTTAAGCCAGCAGATGACATGTGACAGAATTAACCTCTACACACCACCTTCGGAAAACGGCAGCATCTGGTAGGAAACTTAAGAAATCACTTCTGTAAATTTTAACATAGCTTACTTAAGAACCTTAGTCAAACTGATAGATTGAAACGGTTATACAACATACATAAGAAAGTATTAATGAAGGATTTAGTTACTAAACCTGCCTTTGTCTGAGCTTGTCCTGAATCTTTGATAAATTTCACTGCAAAAATGAGAACTCAGTGATGGGTATGGTCATGTTGGTTGTAAATCCATTAATACCTCAAACAAGAGCCTGTTGGAACGATGCTGCAAATGTCATCTGGCCGGAACCATAATCTTTTTCTGGAGAAAGGAGACCCTACTGAGGTAACACTTTCGTGTTGAAGGGCAGGACATTCTGTAGAGAGTCAACACTGTTTCTGAAGGAGATAGTCTATTCTGTCCAAGAAATGCATGTCATGGTACTATGAAAGTAAGTCTGCCATAGGATGCATGGGCTTAGCAGACACAGCTGGCATTAAATATGAAGCATTGTTTCATGCTAGGAGATCCCATCCAACACGTGCTTTCTGAAGTAGGTATTTAATGGTCTTAAACTGTAGTAGCACGAGTTTTTAAAACAGACCAGGAGAAGTAGAATAAAAACATTTACATGAAAATTTGCTGGTTTGGGCAGTTAAATTATTCTTCTTTTTTTTAAGGGCTTCTATAAATGTTTGTTGTTTATTAAAAAGCCTGGATTCTAGTAACAACACCACAACCTGCTGCTGTTATGACCGTAAGAAAAGCATCAGCAAACTTAAATCATAACTTTGTTAAAGTCCTATCTCATCCACTCCACAGCATCTGTACATAAGTCCTTGTATTGGCTTCCAGACACTTTACTAACTTGCTGTTCACTTGCCTTGGTGTTTCATGTGGAAGTGCTTAAAAATAAGAATGACTGACGACATTGTGCGGTGTCTTTCACCACAGTAAAATTTGAACATGCATTTTGATTTTTATTTTCTGTCTCTTGGCCAAGAAAAGGACTTTGCTGTTGAAATCTACAAGTGGACATTCTCTATGAGATAATGATGTTTCTTAGCTGAGTTGCTGTCTTGGGTAGTCACTGTCTTTACCAGGCCCTTGCAATACAAGACCATGAGGAAAGTACAAGTAGTTCTGTTTTCATATCTGGCTTAGCAAGCTTGTTTTTATGATACTCTGTTGAAATTCTTATTGTAACCTGTATGTGCCAGCGAACCTCTGACTGATGGGTTGATGTGCTTTTCCCAGGGTGGCAGGTACAGAGGAAGAAATTGTTCATCCATGGGTTGTGGTGAATCTTGTAGTGTCTATTCTAGTTGGGACAAGTTGGATCTTCTTGTCTTACCGACCAGAGCTAGACCACAGTGAAGGTAGGAAACATTAATAGGCAAAATGTTGTTTGTTCAGGCTTTTATTTGCTGTGCTTTGCATTTGGTGTTCAAGACTAGTCCTGAGAAATTTTGTGGCTGAGGAAAAACAAGCATCTCCTAGCAACTTTCCAGAGCAAGTGCTTCTTAGGATGCTGGTGTCTGTGTTTAGTTTTATAAAGAAAAAACAGTAATTTAAAAAGGAAATAAAAGCCACCTTTGTCCTGGCTGAAGCAATGAGAATTCTGAAACCTGAAAGAGCATGTGTCTCTTTTTCCATGAAGGGAAAAGTAATGTTTACTTCAACAGTATTTTAAATATTTGAAATGTATTTATGCTGCCTGTGTTTTAGAAAATTCCCTAGTTTTATTAATGTTCCTTTTGCAAATGCTGAATGTGTTTTGAGCTCAATGTTATTTTTAATAGAACACTGCAATAGTTTTGGGAACTCCTGAGCTTTGAAAAGTCAGATTTGTGCCTGCAGAACAGGACTTTAAATGAGTACTGCTTGTGTTGATCGGGGCTGGAGGAGGGAGGAAGCAAATTGTCCCTTCTCTTAGAAGAAGCTTTGCCTAGAGACTAGGCCCTCTTCCTTTTGTTGTTCTAACTGGGATCCAAAAGCTTTTCTGTCAAGTGCATGCAACCTGTGACTAGAAAGTATACTGTACATAAAAATCCTAAGTTTCAACTTACAAGTCAACAGGTATCCAAAAAGTGTCATGAGTTGAAGCACAGATTTGTGTTTGGGAGTTTCTAGAAGATTCAACATGCTGCTTCAGATTACTTTAGAATTTTAATGTACAGATTTCTGCATTTCAGCTGGCTCCAGATACTCTGCTTATTTCTAATAACTCACTCAATGAGTTAAAAAACCAAACAGCTAGGTGGCAGCTTTTACAGTCTTTGACAGTAAAATTTATAGTAGATGTTTTAATTGTATTTAAAACCCATTTTTAAAATAATAAAGACTTACTCAGGGAAGCCAGTGTCAGGATCTAACTCAGGTTTTGATGAGCTTTTTTGATATATACATATGCCTACTAAGATTAGAAAACCTGCTTCAGAAATTTCAAGAGAAAAATTCTGTTAGGACTTACCCAAATAGTAGAGAAAGTTTAGTCTACTAAGGATGAGGTAGCAAAAACACATCAGTCTCAAACTTGAGGGGATAAACTACATCATTGCTTGTACAGATTGTGTAACTTTACCATGTTGACAAGTTGTTGGCAAACACAGCCTGGTCTATATACTGAATATGCTGTTAGCAAGACAGAAAGTACACCTATGCTGAGGGTGCAGTATAGATATGCAAAGGAACCCAGATACGAGAAACCGTACCCTCAGCAGCACAGAGCTCCACAGGGGCTACCTCATCACCTGCTTAGTGTGCATCTCCAAATTTCTCTGCAAGGAGCTCTTCACAGCAGATGTTAGGCTGTCTCCTGTGCCTGAGCTGCCAAGGAGAGACAGCTAGCTGTGAGCAGTATTGTTCATGATATGCCAGGTTCTAGTGTTGCTAACTTACGCCGTGATACATATAGCAGATATATCAGTAAATGAACAAGTCTCTGAACTGAAAACTTCCTCCTTGAGTCTGACACTGTCAAAACTTTAACAATCCCACAATCTACTTTAGAGTTCTGTTTCAGTGTGCCAGTTGAGTGCAGGATGATACCACATATGATCAGCTGCTAACATCATTGCTAATTCTGTTCATTTGGGGGGCAACAATACTTGTCTAATGACAGTGGTGGCTCTTGCCATTGCTGAGTTGTTGATGCTGTGGCTGGTAAGAAAAGCAAGAGACTTGGGGGAATGCAGGGCATTTTTCAGGAATAATGAAATTGTATTCAGGTGAAACTTTTTAAAAGAAAACTTAATTCTTTTATCTTTTAGAACTGATGTTTCATGCTGAAATTGAGGAATTTCCCCAGGGAGAGACCTTACCCAGAGTCCAGCCATAGTGTGGAACAAGCATCTGCAAATACTGTAGCTGTGACTGATGGCTCAACGTTGTGTATTATAGCCATGTATTATAACTTTCATAAAGAAAAAAATGTATTTTTATAATGTATATATTTTATTTTAATCTTTTTATGTATGCTACAATTTCCAAATGTGATTGAAAACTTCTATACATTTGCTTTTTATTTTACAAAGTAGATTAGTGAATAAAGTCAAGTTGGTTTTATAACTATTGCTACCTGTATAGCCAAAGGAACTAGACAGATGCAGAAGATCAGGTATTTGGTACTTTTCTGACTGCAGTCTCACAACAGTCTGCTTTTGTTACTAATGCCAATAGCAGTTGGCTTACTTGATTTGGTTAAATATTCTCTGGAGATTAAAAAAAAACTTAGGAAGAAAGTAGTCTAAGGAAGATTATAACAACACAGAGTTAGGAAACATAAAACCCCAAAAAGTTAGTAAGCTTAAAATAATCTGGATTTAGTTGTTTTAAAAAGTATTTGCTAGAATAAGGGATTGGAGTCTCAGGGATTTTTAGTAATTCCTTAAAAGAGGACACTTTATTTTTCTTCATCTTCATTTAGTTGTCTTGACAAAGGTATTGATAACAAGTTATTTCAAGTTGATGTAGATACAGGAAAGAGAAGTTTTAATGTTGCAACAGTTTGGTCATTTAATGAATACCTAAATACATCTTTTGGTCAAGCAGGGTGTTTTTGGGTTGCCAACAGGATATATATACGTCCTGTAATATCTTGACAGTCAGGATGCTTAACTATTACAAAGCCATGCACAGAACTAGTGTTCTGATTTGTCCTTACCCTGTATGGCAAGAGCTACAGTGTTATTCACTGCTCTTTCTAAAGAAACTTGAATTTCACAGATATTAAAAATGTTCCTACTTCTATCTGTTTTGAGGGAGATTGATATCCCCCCAAAGGATGTTTGTTGTTTTGTGTTAGGATGGAATGGGAAACTTCTTCCTAAAACTTAAAAGAAACTTAGAACACTTACTAAAGCAAAACAAAAACTCTGCAGCAACCCACCTTCTGTGTAGTGATGTAGTAATAATAGTGGCAGTTGGTGGGTTTTGGTGATGATAGTGAACATTATTCTTCTTTTACATTAACATGGCAAAATGAAAGCACTGCAGGTGTGAATAAATATAGACGTACTGCAGGATGAAACAGTCTCCTTATTAGACATCGGCAAGAGCTAGTTTGAAATCCATTTATCAAGGAAGTATCACTTAAAAGCCTCAAGCCTATTTGTATATTTTAATACTTACTGACTTTGCATTGTTTTATTTTATGTGTGTGTCTTAAGTGCGGTTGTAAAGGGTGTGCAGTTGTCAAAGTTCCCTGGAGAGTAGTGAAGAGCAGCCAGATAAAAAGACTTGAAGGGGTTTGATGAAGAGCCAGTAACTTTCTATGCTGTTACCTGAGTTGCTTTAAAACAAGGATGGGAAAATGAACAATTAGTGCTGCTGCTGCTCTGTTGAGGACTTGAGTTCTGTCGTGCTCATCTGGCAGAGTTAAGTAATTCAGAAATTCAGTGTTTATGACATTTTTTTGAGTGCTGTGGTAATCTTGAGGAAAAGACATCCAACCTCCAATCAAAAAAAAAAAAATTCTACCAGAATTAAAAGATGTTCCACAGCTGCTGGCTGCATTCTGGGGCATTCACTTCGTTGTGGGAAGCCATTAATCTTTTCTGTAAATTGTAATGGTTCTTATGTATGTACTTTTGTAAAACTAGAGCTAAATTTTGGCTGGCACTGCGTTGTACATTAACGTGGAGAGATTCAGGGTGCTGCTCCCCTTCAGTGTTGCACTGGAGGTTGTCACGATTTGGCTGTAGGAGATGGGGGATGAAGCACTACTTAAGTGTTCCCATGTAGATTGCCATCACATTTTCTCCAGATGTGTGTTTGGTTTACAGAATTGTTGAGTGGAAGATGAAATCAATAATGGCTTCTTTTTGCTGCTTGACATTTCTGCCATTTTGGCATGGCAAGAAACAAAATTTTGCCCATAAAGTACTGAGCTCAGGCAAAACTGTTCTAAGGCATCACGTCAGTCAGTACAGGAAAAACCTGAATAACATCATTGCTTTATTTCTGACATTGCTAAGAATTGGCATTCCAAGTATCCCTTGGACAAAGTGCTGCTAGCCAAGAGCCAGATTCGTTTTCATTGTGAAATACAGTAGTTTGTTTGGATGGTTGAGCAGGGATTAAGTTAATGAACTTAATGGGATCTATATTTCAAAGCAGGCTTACCTTTCCACTGTATCTTTTTGGGAGAGTCCAAGTATATGCATATTTAAATTAATGAGGTTTGAGGTTGCCATTTAAAGTCACACTTGATAAACAATTTGATGGCTAGTTATCAGTTTCACAAAGTACTTTTAATGCCATTAAACCTCACAATATGAGTTTAACTGAACTTTTTTGTTTTGTTACTTGGAAAGTTTTAGAATGAGTTTACAAAATAGATGTTTAATTACAAAACATGCAATATCTGTAGAAGCCTTAACTGAAATGCCTTTGTGCGTTTCCATACCATTGGTTTTAATGCACTATTTTTGTGTTAATGAAAAAATGGCAAAGATGTTCGTGCCAATTTCTTGTTTATGTATGAAACAAACAACTGCTCTAGTTAGAAACAATTGTACTATGTTGTCCTGTTTCCAAATGATTAGTCTGTTTAAAATAAATGTCTCTCTTTTTTTTCCCCAGTGCTAATGCGATGTATGCTATACAAGCATGTGAACAGTTGATTGTGGGAAAACATGTTTTCTTTATTTTTGGCAGTGTTGTAAATAATGGCTTTGCTTTCTCTCCGTCAGATTCCTGCTGCTGGACTGGTCCTTTACGCCATCAGAATACCATAAACTCCTGAAAACTAGGAAGTGTATTTCATCAGTTAACGGCGTTTATTTAGCCTAAAAAGAATATTGAGGGGAATGCGATTGCTGTCTAACCACCGAATGGGTGATGACAAGGGCAAGAGTCAGAGGGTTATCAGGCTGTGCGGTGGTGGGATGGGTGGGAAGGCGGCACTGGGCACTGCTGGCAGCTCCAGTTTGACAGTGGGCTGAGCTGGGCGGGGGGCGCAGGGGCTGCAGCCTGGCCGGGGGCTGGACCCACCGCACCTCCAGAACCCCTTCGGTGCTGAACTGTGCTTATTTTCCTTCTTGGCAGTCACTTACAACTTTGTTAAATTCCAGTTTTTTCATGTTTAAATGTTACTCTCTCAGTTCAGCTTTCTCAACGTGAAGCAAGTCAGCAACGATTTGATATCTTTTAAAGTTATTTTCGTGTTGCTGAGGTAAACTTCAGGAGCGTTGCCCTTAGGTCAGAATTACTCGCTTGCATGTTTGCAGCCGGATTAACGTGACTGAAGGCTTTGGGACAACAGAGTAAATCATCAGGTACGTGTTTATCGCGAGGCCTTACCTTTCCGAGGGCTGTTCCCTCGCAGCGGTGAGGAAGGCGCTGCTGTACCGCCGTGGGTGCGGCCGTGCACGAGTCCGCTCACAGAGGGCGGGAAGCCGAGCGGCCCGCTGGGCCGGGCCCGCCGCGCTGCCGCTTCTTCGCGGCCAGGTGCGTTCGGGGGTGTGCCTTCCCGACACCCCCAGCCGGGGACGGGTTGTGTGTCGCCGTCCCCTCCCCCGGCCATTTAGTTACAGGTCAAGCCTGACCGTTTCGTACCCCGCCGCCACCGCAGCCGGCAGCCGTTGCCCGCCGCGCCGGCAGGGGGCGTCCCGCGCGCAGCAGCCGTTGGGGCCGGTGGCGGGGCCGCCTCAGGCTCGGCGCCTCCCGCCCGCAGCCGCCCCTCGGCCCCGGGGAGCGCAGCGGCGGGGCGGCCCCTCGGGCTCCGGGGTGCGGGCGGCCCCGCGGGCGAGGAGGAGCCGGGTGGCGGGCGCGTTGTCAGCCCCCGGGGAAAGGGAGCCGCCTTGTCGCCCGCGCGGGCGGTTGTTGCCTGCGCTGACTGGGTGTTGCTGCAGGCCGGTGTGCCCGTAGCAGGACAGCAGCGAGGGGGGCCCTGCTGAATAGTTCCATCCCTGCCTCATCCGGGGGTGAAAAGACTCCTGGTGGGAGCAGGAGCTGGATCCCCTCTGCCTCTTGCATCCCACGCTGTTTGGTGGAGCAGGCAGTGTGTGCCCGGGTAGCAGCAGCAGTCAAAACAGCAAACCCAGTCAAAAAGAAAGAATTCCCTTATATTCCTGCACATGAACAAAACTATTTGCTTTAATTCTGTATTTTAAATTTATGTAATCTTCAAACTTAAAAAAATTCAGAGCCCTCCCTCTCTGAAGTGGTTTCCTGTACTGATTTTCTGTAACTGTTCATTAAAATGGAAGAGAGCCTGGCTTTTCAGGTTGATACAGGCAGACCTCAGACAGGTAATGATACAGCGACAAACAAAAAGCAAGATATTGTGTACAAATTATTTGGCTAGCTGTTTATTCATAGACCACCTCCATTTCTCACAGCCTTCTTTTTTAAATCTTTAAAAACTTTTAAAGTCTTTACTTCTCTGTTACATCAGATAGCTTTATTTCATGGTATGGTTCTTACTCATAGTCTTTTGAGGTCCGTCTCACTGGATGTGTTGTGTAGTATCTCAGGATTTCAGTACTTTTTCCTCATTCCTACAGGACAGGGATGACCATCATTAGGACAAGTCATTACAGCTAGCTTTTTGTAGAGGTTTATTAGACAACCTAATATACTTTAGCAAAGCTACTTACTAGCATTAAAGACAGGGTATGTAAGTCACCTACTTGGGTATCTGCCTCACCTCAGAGACCTTCAGAACAATGGTTTTCAAATGCTTTGCCATTTAACTGATCCTCCAGGCTAAAAACTGCTTTCATAGCGCTTGAGGAGAAAGAGGGTGTGGGGAAAAGAGAGAGGTAAGGTAAAACTCAAATTTTTTTTTTTTTTTTCTTAATAGCACCAAGTGGAAGAAATTGTTCTCTCTTCAATGAGTATTTATTGCATTGAGAGTCTTTAAAGTGAGTAGTTCAAATAGCAGATCAGGTTGATCCTGAGTAAATCACAACTTTTTCCTGTGTTCGTTCATTCAGTCATTCACACACTGCTGTGATATGAGACCAAAACAGAAAGAAAGTCAACAGTTTTGAGCATATATTCAGGATAATGTTAATTAACATAAGTTTTCTATTGTTACAGGTGTTTGATTATTTTAGGTACTATGAACTGGAGCACAAAGGTGACAGCAAAAAAAGCCCTTGCATTTTCACAAGTATTGCAAAAGTAACCAAGCTATACATTTCTGTTTCAGTGGCCATAAGATTTTGCAAATGTATACAAGTTTTAGAAGCCCCTTTGAAAATACCTCACATTGAGCCTAAATGTGAGATACTTCAGAATTTCAAGTCCTTATGCTGGTAACACACGTCATTGGTATGAGTAAAAATGAATAAACACATGCTCTAAAAAAAATACATTGTGCTTAGAACTATGTCAGCTTGAAATACAGTCTCTGCAACTTGTATCTTAATACTACAGATCATGAATCTCAGACTTTGAAAACACTCACTGTGCAAAAGCTTCAGATTTTCAGTAGAACACAGTTGATTCAAAGAACTTACTTTCAGTGACAGTTGAAATATGATGATTATACATACTTTTATGTTAACTATTATTTCTTATTTTGCATTATTCCTTAATAGCAAGTATCAGAGTTAATGAACAAAACTGCAGCAAACAATTCAGGGACTACATTCAAATATTTCTGGTTATTTTAAGAATTACTAGAAGTCACTAGAAGCCTCTTAATTGCTTTTTGTTTGAAAATATTCTAGTTGTTGAGAAGCAATAGTTCTAACAGTTAAGATTTGTGAGCTTTTTAATTTACAAAACTGTATTTCATTTTCTTCTTAAAAGTTATGTCAGTACAGAAGCTGGATCGGTATTTAGAAACAAGTAATTTTTTTTCTACAGAGACAGCAGGAAAGTAACTCCACTGGAGCACAAAAGTTTAAATCAATTTATAGTGACTTTTTTGTTAGTAACCAAGTTAATTTTTATAGAAAGAGCACGGGGCACTGTTGTTTCAAGAGAAACTTGCAGATACTAGCAGCTAAGGTGCCTGGAATTTTCTGCTCTACTCTTTTTTTTTTTTTTTTTTTTTTTTGAGTAGTAATGCTTATTCAGCAGTCTATAATTAAAAATATGTACAACTTCATGTGTGTTCTCACTTATTTGACATAGTTTTAACATGTACTGTTAGTCAAAAGTTACTTGTAGATGTTATGTAACACATTTGATTTGAAAAGTCAAAATTTTTAGTGGTTAAGAATTAAGAACATGGGCTTCGCATGAAAATAGTATCTTCTCTAAGAGCACATATTTAAATTACTAATATTTTTATGATCAGAGTAATTTTCCAATTTAGACAACTATTTTCTTACCTAACGATTGGCATAAATATGAAACTTCTTTCCTGCAGGAACAAGAAGCCATTAATATGGCTGGACTATGGTGAAAACAGAAGTACAAGAATTACAGAAATAAATGGAGACAGATAGGGTAAGTTTATTGAAAGGGTTTTAATCTTAAGTTTCACATATTAGGTTCTGAGATACAGAGCTCGTTTCACAGCATAATGAGCAGAATCAACTTTTTTGTTAATATTTTAATGTGATTGGTTAGAATTCTATGTCTGTCTCAGGCTTGTGTTTTGGTCATTTGGTCTTCAAGGCTCTGTAGTGAAGCTGCTGGCAAAACAGTATTCCCAAGGCTGGCTGTAGCCTGGCTCAGTAATGGAAGACTTGAACACTTAATGTGGAATATTGTTAACGATGAGAATTTAAAATATCCATTCAGTATCTATTTATACGTTTCTACTACAGTCAGAACTTACATCAGTAAAGTACTCATGGCTTTAGGACAACATTTACTAAAAGGCGATGAGAATGAGCAGCTTTTTTAAAAAGAAGCTGCTTTTGTTCAGCCTGAGTTGCCTGGTACAGTATGAGAGATGAAAATGTACTGAATTGTAGGGAGAAGAAAGGCAGTTTTTCATCTGACTTAGATAATAAAAACCCTAGAATCCTAGTGAATTTAAGTTCTTGCTATAGCTGAATCTGTCCTTCACTGTGCCATGCAGAAGAGGCTTGTTTGTCAGCAGGAGTACCAGTGAAGCTTAATGCATATTGTCTGTTCTTTTAAGATACAGTATTAGGTTCTGGTAAGTTCTGTTGGTGAATGGGAATACAGTATAAATAAAAATATGTACAGTAACTTCAGATTATTTAATATGATTCTTCAAAATTAACCCATACCTGTTATAACTTGAGACTTACTTGCACAGTAAGAGGTCCTCAGATTAACTGCTAAAATGACACAGCAATAAATGGAGATGCAAATGCACAAATCTGTACAAAGAACGTAGACAAATGTAAGAGCATGAGTCACATTTTCAAGTAGCTTGATTTCTTTGGGAAATACGCAGTATTAAAACTGCATGAAAATGATGAAAATGCATGAAAAGAAAAACATTTATTTGCATAAGCAACTAATCTGTGCAGTTGCAAATTTAGACTTGGAAGCGGAGGATTTCTCCTTACTGAAATAATCTGGGTAATAATGAAAAGATGAATAGATTGTTTAAGTAAGGTCACAGACAAAACCCAGGCCTGAATTCAGAAAGGCACGTTGACTGCAGCAGTATGAGCTAAAAATACATTATAAAGTAAGATCACAGTAGGAATGCTCTTGTTTAGAAATATTTTGAAAGAGGGAGATAAGCATTCAGCCATTTTCTATATACAGTTTTCCTTATGGTCAGAAAGTGAGGCACGCTGCACTTCATGATGCCAACAGAGCAAGGAGTTAATGAAGTATGGCCACTTTAATGGCATTTTCAAGTATACCTTGTCTAATTGTATTTTAACCATACAAACTAAAGCAGCAAATACAAATCACATTTTCCTTCTTTGAAACACAGGAGAGGTATGTTTGTTTGGTATTTATTTAGAATTCCCAGTCTGTATCATCTTGATTTGCAGTAATATGTCCAAGTTCAGTTCCAACTATTGCTGAGGGCAGTGCCAAGAACTCTGATCTGTTATTTTGAATAGGAGGTGGTAATAGAGACAGCAGTGAATTCTGTGTTTGTTCTTTTATCTAGAAAGAAGAAAAATTAAAACAAGGCTGCACATAAAAGTCAACATAACCTTGCATCTGACTTGATTAAAAGCACATGAAATCAGAGCCATGTTCTTGCATGTTACAATACTGAAAATAACAGGATGAGGGGTTTAGCGTTTCTCACTCTAAAGCTGAATTAATCTTTCAAGGTTAATTACTATAGCTCTGCGGTTCTTCTGCTTTAAATTAAGAATATTAACCATTATTCTTATTAGTTAGGCTGATTTTAGGTAAGTTAAACCAACTTTATCAAAGGGGAAATGGATTACTCTTAATACTTCCTATACTATCAATACCATTTTGTTTAAAAAAAAAAATAAAAATAGTCTGAAGCAGATATGCTGTTACAGGATGTTTTTTTGGCTCCAGCTAACTTAGTAATTTTGTAAAGCCACAAATATTAAGAGTTGGAGATTTAGGTTATAGCTGTGTCATTTAACAAAATGTAGTAAACTCACCTGTTTGAAGAACGTATGCGAAAGCAAACTGCTTGCTGATGGCCTGGATCATAAAATGAACAATATAATTATATTTTGGAAAGTAAAATACTGCTTTTGGAAAATGGGCTGGACTGACAAATCAATTTAAACGCTGTGGTTTTTCATCCACAGGACAAACGTGGATATGAGAAAAGCAGCACAGAACTCCTACATTCTATGCCTCAGTTTGTAGTGAAGGCACTACTAAAGAAATCCATTTTAAAGGCTTTTTCACTTTTCCATTTAACAGAAATTTACTGCCTCATTCAGAAAAGACAGTACTGAAAACATATACTTCAGATTTCTGTTTTTTTCCTGTACAAAGTGCATGTTTAAAAATGAATTTTACTTGTTACAAAGTACACTCGTATTACAAGAAATTCAGGAGCCAAACAACTTTAAAAGCATGGTTCCTCTATCAGATAAGATACCTTTTGTTCTGTAATTTAAAAATTAAGTGTAGCGTGGTACATAGTACTTCTGGTCTGAAATTCTGACTTTAACAGTATTTAACTAATTACTGTATCCTAAACTGTGGGCCACGCTTGGTCTTAGATTGAAGTGACAGAAAATTCGTTTTCACTAGAAGGTTACCTTTTCTCAGGGTCTTGTTGCAAGCAAAGTTCTACCAAGTTGTGGAAAGCTGGTGAAAATGTTTTGGAAAAGGGAACTTGCAGTCTTTCACTGGTCATTGTGTGTGTCATGCTCTCACCAATTCCAGAATCAACACCTGATCGGGAATTCTTCATCCTGGATTCCCCACGGGGAAAGGTATTTATATCCCAAGGACAATATGTGGGACCTTTCAGCTTTTGCAGCAGCATCTAGTAGAAAGGAAGACCAGCAAAAGAGTTCAGCAGCTAATCTGGACCTATTTAGGCTAAGCTGTGAAACTCCAGGAACAGAACAATCATTTGATCTAGAAAGAAGCATGCATATTTGAAATAACAAAACCAGCCACCATTTCAGCAGCAATAGCATTGGTTTCTCAGAGTAAAACAAAAAAAGCTCAGCATGGTTTTCAGTAGAAATTAAGTTTAGAATCATACCTGAGTTCGGGGCATATCTTGAAATGGAACATGTCCATTGGCTAATTCACATGCTGTAATTCCCACACTGTAAATGTCAGACTTCATGTTATACCCAGATAAATCCTGTGAAAGAAAACTCTACTGGATCACTGATGCCATTGATCAGTGCTGACAAAAAATAAAAGCGTCTGTTTCAAAGCAAGATTCCAGTACCCTGTAATCTATCTACACTGGATTGAGGCAATTAAATTGTGAAACTTCAGGCTTTGTTCAGAAATCTGATGGTTGTACTGAAGACAAGTTTTAGGATCTGTAGTAGTTTCCAGGAAGGTCAGGTGAGGAGACAGTACAGCACCACCTTAACAACAGCTTTAAAACTGGTTTTCTTTAGGAGAAATACAAATCCAGTTCATCTATGCCTTTTCAAAAGTTGCAGTTCAACAGCTTCCACTGCCTTTCTGCAAGCACGCTGAAGTTAGACGTTGAGTATTCCCAGCAACTTTGAATAGGAAGAATGAAATTTAATTTATACTAACCTGTCTCAGTAGTTCAGGACTCAGCCAAGGAAGCACAGATGTACTAAACTGGGGGAAATCATATACCACCTTTGACTTTTGTCCATTTTTAATTAAACTGTAGAGGTTGTTTAAGCCAGAGAGAGAAACCAGCCCATCCCCTGAAATCAGAATGTGGCTAGCTTTAATATTCCTGTAACATAAAGTGGTAAATTTTAGTTATAAAAATTATTCAAAGAACTACTAGAGTAGAAAGGCTTTCATATTTCATTAACTTGTAGTGCAATGTTAGCATGCAGTTCTATTTAGCAGATTATTTTCATGAAGTTCTTCACTCGGTATGAGTTGTCTTTTTAATACAGCCCCAAGAGAGAGGAGAGATGATCAGCAAGAGAAAACTGCCAGAAATTGGAGAAGGGTCCTCCTTCCCTGCAAAGGGTGTAAAGTAAGGAAGCTGTTTCTACAACTCTGTTTCTTGTCGGTTTGAAAGAGCCAAAGCCAGACAGATGTGTAATCCCTGTAACAACTGGCATGAAATAATGCATGAGTACTGTTCTTGTTAAGTTTCTACAAACTTGGTTCTGCTGTATTGAAAAAAAACAGCTTCTGCAGTGGCTGACATAAGAGGGTATATAGAAAAAGGAAGGGAATAACACTTAAGCTGAAAATTAATTTTGAAGTGGAACTAAATTCTTCATAAACTGGATTTTGTAACCTGATTCTTACCTACTGACATTCTCCTACCTGTGAATGTAGCCATTCTGGTGCATGTAATTTAATCCTCTGATTGCACCAAACAGAATGTTCCCTATCAAAGCTTCACTCATTCCTTCAGGAAAGTAAGTCTTCAGCAGGTGTCTAGCTGAACCTGGAAGTGAAAAAAGCCTAGCTAAGCCTAACAAGTCTTGTTAAATTACTTGTCTATGCTTGCTTCATTGTCTACATTCATCAAGAGTGGTGTTCTCATCTTTATATTGACTGTGATACGTCAAGAACAGTTACATAGATGCAACTGATGGATCCATTGGGCAAAGATCACACTCAAGCCATGCTTCTGTTAACTGAAAGTCTATGCCAAACCTTTACTCAATCAAGTTTTCTGTTGCCAAAATTCAAAGCTGTATAAACTCAAACATCTCTCAGTTACCATTCCTCACATGGTGGGTGTTAGGACCAACTGCAATTTAATGCAGTTCCAATACCAGCCTTCAGTGGGGGGGAAGATTATGTACAGAAGGCTTCTCTAAACAAATAGTTTGATAAAGTTTCTTTTTCCTGTAAGACAGGGTTTGCTTAAAAGGAAACCTCTGATGGACCGTGTGGTCCAAATGGTATCAGCCCTTTTTCCTATTCCAAAATTGCAGTTAACAGTTCTTACCATAAGCCATGAATGGGGAGATGACCCAAAGCCAACTACCAGCTGTAAACACTGTCCAAAGTGTCATTATGTTGGGATGCTGGAAAAAGTGGGATAAAACCACCTCATTCTATGGAATTAAATGAAAGTGGATGTGTTAACCACAAGACAACAGTCTTACTAAGAGCATTAACTACATCAGTAATCAGTAGGAAGAACTGTTGCCTGTGTGCATTTATACAAAGTTGCAGGTGATGTGCATAGCCTGCAATAGAAATGTAAATAACTTGCCTGTAATTACATTTGTCTGAAGTAAATCTAGTTTGCTCATAGTCCAAAGTTTTGGTGTTAAATACCAAGTACAGAACATGTTTCAAAGAAAAAGCTGTACAATTACAGTAGTATTTCTAAAACACTTGTTAACTGTTTTCTTCAGAAAGCAACTCTCAAATTTACACATGCCTGGTGTTTATATTCTATGCCTTTGGAGGAAAAAACTTGACTGAAATGACCCAGTACAAACACAAAGGCTACCTCTGTTCAGTAACCCCACGTGTATTCATCACTATCTTCATCAGCCTTATGCAGAAATGCTATTGCTTTACCTGTAAGGCTTTCAAATGTTCTTCAGAGCAATTTTCTAGGTCTGTGATCCTGACAGCAACTTGCATGCCTGTAGGCATATGCCGTGCAAGGTAGACTGAAGTTAAGTTGTTGAACCTCCTTCCTGAAACCAGAAGTGGCTGCCTTAACATTGAAAAATACAATAATCCACCACATAATTTCCTTCATATTAAGAGATATTTTTACAAATCTAAAATTGCAGTTGATAGCAGCATGACCTTTTCTTTAAGAATGTCAAGAACTTAAGTAGTTGCCACAAAACATATCCACCAAATTAGTTAAAGTATGGCTCTGATATTTTTAGAACACCTAGAAGTGTTTAAACATTTTTCAGTATCAATTACACATCTCAATGAACAACACTTTTACCACGTATATTCACATAAACATGTGCATGCACAGTAGGGTTCAGGGCAGCCGTCCTTAGGGCAATCAACTCAGGTAGCCAAGTGACAAGACATGATGTTACTTAATGCTGTTATTTATTGTGCACATATCACAGATTTAGAAGCTGACATGCACAAACATCAAGAGAAAAATTCAGGTAATTGTTGATTTGTCTTATATCTTAAAATAAGTGATTACTGAGCATTACATGAGCAATGCACATTTCACAACTAAGGAGAACAAGAATAGTTCTCGTCAGCTGATAATACGTTTTACAGACTTAATATTCACTGCAGTTAGCAACAACCTATTGAGGACATACATCTGCAGGAACAAGAAATATTTTAAGATATACTTATGTTACCTATTTCCAGCTGGAGTTCATAGTGAGAAACATTAGAAGAGCAAAATACCATTTCATTCCTTCCTGTAGATGGGGGAATCCAGGCTAGTTCAGAATCAGCCTAACAGTGAGGAAAAACAGTTCTCAAAATGACTGTAATTTTTAAACATGTATATGTTTAAAATTAATACAGAAATACCATTAATTAGAATGCAAAGATGAAGTACTCAGAATGTGCAAGTTGGTGCTTTT
The DNA here is from genome assembly GCF_015220075.1 of Falco rusticolus. Taxonomy (NCBI): domain Eukaryota; kingdom Metazoa; phylum Chordata; class Aves; order Falconiformes; family Falconidae; genus Falco; species Falco rusticolus. Next base: position 52,161,776 of record NC_051194.1, read on the forward strand.
ACCATTATACTGAGACTTAGTTTTATGACCTACTGATTAGCAGTGGGTTTTTTTGTTTGGTTGGGTTTTGTTTGTGTACCTGTCTGTTTGCTTTGTTTTTAAACAAGTACAAGATTAAGAGTAACAGTTACCTACAGTCTTTTTCCAAAGTGGAAGCCCCAAAGTATTCTGGTTATTTTTGCTGTTAACATTTTAAGAAATACCACCTAATGAAATTATTTTTCATATGTACCAGCTTTATATTTAATGTTGGCAGTTACTGTTTCTTTTTTCTTCTTACCAGGGATTCATGGACACTGCTCTGAGATAGCTCTTCTGGTCTGATTGATTCAACTGGTGTATGCAGAATACAGGAACAGTCCTTGAGAAGGGAAACAAGTGAACGTTCATGGAGTCACTGCGATTTATTGAACGTGGCAGTGGGAAAACGTTCGAAAGTAGCCCCTCCAAGCAGGAGTTGGGAAAGTTTTCTGCTACAAGTCAGTCAAGCAAGAGGTTAAGAAACAGCACAGAGCACATACATGGCAGACTTAAGAGAGAAGAGATACTGAACAGTCTCCTTCACCAAAAGTTGATGCAACAAAGTTTAAACAGCTCAGGACTGTGGAAATCCCCTCATGCAAGACATTTCACCAGAAATGTTTCACATTAAGGTATGACTGGCAAAGATTTTTAAATACAAACTTACCAAACAAGACATGGAACCACTTTAGGTCAGGGGAAAAGTCACATACACCCATTTATCCTAGAAAAATTAAAAGTAGCATGTAAGATTGTACATAAACCTGTAATAAATATGTCTCTAATCACAACTGTGAGGCCATTCTTCTCAGTTAACACACACAAAACCCCAAAACTACAGCTCTGGGAAAGCCTGCTTCTATTGAGCCTTCAGGCAGCATATGGGTTTTGAATGCCATACTGAGGATATCCAGTATTACAAAATCATTTAGGTTGGAAAAGACCTTCAAAGTCATTAAGTCCAACCATTACACATTCCAGCTCAAGTTTTCCTTTTTGAATCATTGGCTTAGTGATCTTATTACCACTTCTGAACAACTTTATTGCAAGTTAACTGCATATGTGCAGAAAGTAAAACAGAAGAGATTCATGAATCCCTGCAGTTTGTAGGAAAATAAATGTCTGTTGTTTTAAAGGAGCACAGCTGTGCTAGTCAGATCTCGGCTCAGCTGCGTGCAGCTGAACTAGCTCTCAAAAAAAGCAAGCCAGTAGCAATTGCACTTTACATTTCACAAGCAAGAGAGGAAATACTTTTGTAAGGGATTTACATTAAAAAAGAAAAACAGGGTGGGTGGGTGAACCAGCTTAGATAATTTTCGCTTTACTTAAGCTGCAGAATCAGCATTTAAACTCTCTCACAGATCAGAGTAGCCACTCTGAAAGTCCTCCAGCAGACTTAATGTCTGATGCTTTGAAAGCTTAGGCAGTGATGAGAGAGAGATGACTATGTTTTATAAGCATATCAAAGTGTAGAGTGGGACTAGCTAATTTACTAATTACAAGCAAGTCTTCATGATGAATCCTGTTTGGTGGCTGACAGTCACCTACAGGAGGTATTTCCATATTAATATGTAATTATTGCTTGAAAGTTAACCTTAAAATGGTGAAGTACTGTATCAGAAACTGCTTTGTTTATCAGTCTAAGCACTTAAAATATGTATGTTATTTAATCAAGGCAACACTCTTGAAAAAGCTAACAAGCTGCCCACCACATCATCTGCTGCCAAACATCCAAGCTACTCCTAATCTTTAATACTGTTACAGTGAAAATTTGCTTGAAGAAATACCGAAATTCCTTATTAAATATGAAACATGGAGACAAAAGGAAATACTTAGTAGGTACTGGGCACCTTGAGAAGATCAGGGCATGATTTACCCAACCTCATTGAGGAAGTCTGTGGCGAAGTTGCAAAAAAGTAATAAAAATCATGCAGGTGCTAGCTGACCAGCACTGTAATGGCTACAGCATCCTTCTCCTACCTGGAAAGGTGATACCTCATTCCATTATACAAGATAGTTTACTCTGTTGCTTGGAATATTAAACTATAAGAGCTAAGATGAAGAATCAAGTCTTAACGCTACAACGCTAAATTATTGTAGAATTTGTTCAGAGGGGGATCACCAGCCAACAGAAACATCCATGATCCACATTTGTTCCAATAACATTACAAATGTAAGGTTTTTATTTTTCTTATGTAGTTTAACATTGCGTCCATTTTCAATACCGTTTTGGATCATGTCCCTACATAAACCTTTTTCCTTGTTTCCACATGTTTTTAATTTTTATTTTTTTTTTTTATACTGCAGAGAGTGACAGTGTTGCACAGCGGAGCTGACACATCCATCCCAGCTCGGCCAGAGCTCGGGTGCAGCGAGCAAGGCGGGGGAGAAAGAAAGAGAGAAACATGCCTGTGAGCCGGGGTGCGGGGCCGGGGCCGCCTCCAGACGCCGCGGGCGCACGGCGCTCCGGTTCCGCTGGCGCTGGGCTGCGGCTCCCCCTTCAGCGTTGGGAGGCGGCTCCCGCTCGCGGACCTCCGCCGAGACGATCCGTCCGTGGCAGAAGTAACGGAACGCGAGAGAGCGGCTCCCGGGAGAGCGCCTCCCTTGCTCCGGGACACCCGTTCCGCGCCCCCCCCGCCTCCCGCGGCGGCCAGGCCGGGGCTGCGCCCCTGCCAGCGCGGCGGCCGCTCCCCGCAGGCGCCTCCTGAGCGCGGCGTGCGTCGCTCCTCGGCCCGCCCGGCTCCCCCCGCACTGGGGCTGAGGGCGCGGCCGGCCCGGAGCCCCGGGCGCCCCCGGTACCGCCAGGAAGCCCCGCAGGCGGGGCAGGGCCCCCCCCCTTGCCGCCACCGCCGCCGCCTGAGGCCGGGGCCCAGCCGCCCGCCCGGAACCCCGCCCCGCGCCCAGCCCCGGCGGGGCCGCGGCGGCTGGCGGGGCCGCCCGCAGCAGGCGGCCCGGCGCATTGTGGGGCTGGCCCTGGCGGCCGCGCCGCCAGCCGGGGGCTGTAGTTCTGCGGCGGGAGCCGGGCGGAAGCCGCCGGGGTCCCTCCTCAGTCGCCGGTTTACGACACGCGGGCCCGTCGGCCTCGGGTGGCAGCGGCGGAGAAGAGACGCGCTGGGGGGAGCGCGGGGCGGGTAAGAGGCGTTCGGTGCTGATTCGGGGTGGCTCTGTCGCCTCAGGGGCGGCTTAGCGAGCTCCTTCCTCTGCCCCGCCGTAACGCCTTCGGGGCCGCTTCCCGCCGAGGCGCGGCCCCCCCCGGCTCCGCGGGCCCCCGCCGTGCCTGGCCGCTGAGGTGGGGCGGGCGGCGGCGGAGCTTGAGGCAGGGCGCTGGGCCGGAGTTACAGTAACCTTCGGGCGCGCAATGCGCGTGCTGAGGCTGCAGTGACGGGCGGGGGGCTGCTGTGACCTTCAGCCCGCCCGAGGGCTCCGTGCTGCGTCCGGGCTCGCCGGGAGGTCCGTGTCACCGCTCTTGGGCGGCGAAGCTCGATGGTGATGTTTTAGCCCTGGTCCTGACGTACGGATGTGGGTGCAAGGAGGGTTTGGCTTCTATCGACTTTTTAATCACATCGTTACGTCCTGATCGGCTGATCAAATTGTAATAAGGTCTCTGTCAGTAAATGTCTTATTCTGTCAGCCATCCTAGGGAAAAAGTGCTGTGTGGAGTTGCATCCTTGCACTTTTATTTCTTAAATGCAGTCTTCAGCTGTAGGCTGTTGCATGCATGCTCATTTTTTATGGTTATGTTTCAGAGTTGTTGACTGATTGCGAGAGTCTGATGCAAATACTAGTAAATAACTTTTCACACACCATTACAAGGCATGGTCATTTTTAGGCATGCTTTCAGATACTCGTTATCTTTCAAAAGATGTATTTCTGAGTAAAACCAGGTAGACTTCTTTTTAATTACACTTCTAACGCTGAAGCTAAATTGAAAAAAAGGAATTAATTTCCAGTACCTGACATTTGTCAATTCTCTAGTGATGGTGTCACCTATTAGAACTATTTGTTTGATTTGATTAGATTTTGATTTGATTAGAACTATATTGATTTGTCAAATTTCTCTTAGGAGTGTCTGAAAATGGGGCTTAAAGAGTAGGGTGTTGGAAAATTACAGACTTTTCTGGTGGTGGTTTGCCTCTAATAATGGGTTCGCTGCAATGAATATTGTGTAGCAGGAGCACTGTCTCTCAGGAAGGATAAACGTGATCCACTGATTGGTTTTCTAAGAAGACAAACCCAGCATTTTCACAGGCAAGTTTACAAAAGAGATAACAGATCCTTTTATCTAGTTAGTTTGCTAGTGATACTCTGGTGACTGAGTCATATGGATCAGTCTGGTTTATTTCAATGAATACAGAATTGTAACTGTTGAAATGCTGAGCACTGGCTGGGTTATTAAGTAACCTAAACCACTTCCTTCGGTGAATGCAGCTATGCATCAACTTTGAAAGCATTGGTGATTTCAGTGAACTTTAAATGTTACTTAAGTTCATTTCAAGTTTATAGAGAACAAGCTTCAATTTTAAAAGAAGCCGCTAATGACCTTTATAATGAAATATGAGCACAGCACTTGCCTGAAAAACATATACCACATTTTTGTAGTCTCTAACCAACAAATACTTAATGCATGATGATTCTTTTTTTCTCTGAAAAAAGAGATTTTTTCTCCCAGGCTCCCCTGGGATCACAACATTGCTATGTGTATACATTATTTCTTGCAGGTAGACTTTTCCTTTGAATAAAAGTAAACCTGCAAGAAGTAAAGTATCCAGGAGATGTGTATGGGGTTTTGTTTTGTTTACTTAGAGTTCCTTTCTTATACCACACTATTTATGGTTGAAGGTCTGTTGCAAGTTTGCTTATGATTATTACGCTCGTTATTAGGATTGTGCTGGCATAGTTTTTAATTTTTTTTTCCCGCTTACATGAGAGAAACACAAGCACTAAATAGGTTTCTGTAGGGATAGTAATGGCTGAAAACAACAGGTTAGGCACACAGCAAGAGTTAATTTTGACAAAGCTCATGTTCCGATAGTTTAGTTTTTCAGTATATAGTCCTTTGTCCTTCATCTCATCCTATATAGTGTTGAAGGATTTGGCTTCTGCCTCTGAGCACTAGTCCCAGGAATGTTTTGGCAGCAATGCAACATGGTCGTGTTTGCTATAAGAATAGAACTGTTTCATTAACCTTGAAATGCAAAAATTGTTTATTGTTACTAGCTGGCTTGACACCATTCCTGTTTTAGTAATGAAAAAAGTACTGTGTTAATGACTTGATACCATTTTGTTTGGTTTGGTTTGGTTTTTTAATTGCATATTTACATAGCAGTAGAATTCAGTATCCCAGAATAATTGACTCATTCGGTTTGCTTCCTTTTGGAAAATGGATGTTGCCTTCTCCCTTAATCGAGTTAGAATCTTCTTTGTTGTTGAAATTTTGTTTGTGTTAATTGTGGCTTGATGCCTTGCATCCTGTAATTGTACAGAGGAGCAGATCTAGTTTAGTCTTTCCAAGTGCTTGTGAGGAGTCAACTGCTCTCAGCAAATGGGAACAGCAGGATATTTATGTTTGAGTTTGGATGTTGTCAAAATAGATGCTATTTTGACCAAAAAATTTTGGCTATATTTTTTACTTTTTGTACATAAAGAAACAAGCACATACATTTGCTTGTCTACAGTTTCCAGTTGTAAAAGCAACTTACCTCACCTTTCTGATAATTTGAATATGACTTGGAGTTCTCTAGTGGTTGAATGTCTTCAGAATTACATTCTGAAATAAGATGGCACAACTGTCATTCTGTGTCTGTCTTGAGTTGTTCAAAGTGGTAGTCACAAAGATAAGACTATAATTTTTAATATTTTATAGCTATTTCAACTTCTCTGAGTCTTTACTTAATATTGCTTTTGCAAGTTAATCTTGGCTGAGATCTTCTGACTCATTGAAGGAAAAATTAATGAAATCTCCTGTCATGTGGTCAGGAGACCACATTTTTGTCTCTTTACTACCAAGATTAAATGCTATGTTGAAATATCTGTGGTTTAATGGAATATGTGGTTCCTATTGTTTAGTTTTTCTTTTTTTTAACCTGTACACTATGATATCCTACCACTTAGTAGGCAATTCATGTGTATTTCTCATAATGCTTTTAAAATGTTTTTCCAGCCCTTGGTGGTTTTGTTTTGGTTTTGGTTTGTGGGTTTTTTTGTTGTTGTTGTTATGCTTTAATTTTTGTACAGTTTTCATTGGGAGTTTCGTCAGATTTTGTTATAACAATGGTGAACAATAAGACTGTTGCCTGGGTCATAAATGATAGCCCTCCATGCTTTTAAAATACTTCTTGGCGTGAATGGGCTCCAGCATTGCCTTTCTTTTTGAGTTTCTTTTCCATTTTCCATGCACAGATGCTCTAGGAAACCTCAGAGCAACTTGGGTTCTGTGGGGCAGATGTAAAAGGCTTAGGACTAGTTCTCACCTCTACAAGGGGTCTTTTTCTTAAGTGTGCTATAGGTACTCCTGATTTTAGCCTACTGTTTCAAGCCACAGGATAGTTGCAATGTGAAACACGCATCATGGAGTAAAATTTAATTAGAGAGCACAGAAATAAACAGATTGAGGTAGGTTGGTATGTATGTAAAACCTCGTCTGATATTTCCATTTCTCTTGAGCCTTCCTTGAAGAAAGCCTCCTGAGAGCACCACTTCTACATATAGGCCATTCTCCAGTATTCGAATTCTCCTTGGTTCTTCCATGTTCAGTTAACCTATTTGTAAAAGACTCAAACATCAATGGGAAATTGGCATATGAGGGAGTAGGGGGACAAAATGGGTAAGAAGTACATCTCTGCGGAATTAATATAGTAAATTGACAGTGGAAATAATCTTTATAAGTAAAGATTAAAAATTATACCTGAGAAAGTTTTCTGGCTTCTGTTTCGGATATTTTTGTAGCATGGTTGTATATTTTAAAGCCATATTGTAAATTTTATGGGCTTCATCTGAGTGTATTTAATTACAGTTGTAACTTGGAGAAGGAATCTGAACTTAGGAAATAGTTTTATACCTGCAGAGTAAAAGGGTCATGGAGTCACTTTCAGGGTGGTACTGCACAGTGCATTAGCTGGGTGAATTTCCAGAGAAGTTGCCTCATGACACACTAAACTAAAGCTATAAGAAGCATCGGAAATGTGAGCATTAACTTTTATGGTGTTTGTTTATCTAGCAAACTTCTCAAAGGTTTTACAAATGAGATTGCTCTTTTAATTCAGTAGCTTGATGTTGGCCTGATGCTCTAGAAAACTTTGAGCCAAATGATTTTTTTTTCCACCACCACACTGCCCCCCCCGCCCCCCCTTGGCTGAACTGAGATTGAACTGCAACAAATAGTGTTTCTGCTTTGCACTACTTAGAAGAGAGATTAAGTCCCGTTTTGAGAGGAAGTAGCATTCATTTTTGCAGTGTTAAAACTCAAAGGAAAAAGATTCAATCAGAACTGTGAAGAAACAGTCCTGTGCGGCAGAATTTTGTCTTGCTCTACAGTGACTCTTTTTATTACAAAGTAAAATCACCTTGCTCTGTGGATCTACAGCATTCTTAAGTATCGTCTTCTGCTGTATTCAATTGTTTTAGAGGGTGTGAGTGTGTCTAGTTAGTGCTTTTCAGCAATCCATTTAAAAAACAGCCTCTTGAAAAAGATCACAAACTACTGTTGGAAACAGCTATACATTCAGATAGCAAATGTTTCTGAAATCTCAGTCTTACTGTTTTCAATAAGTGTCTGATATGAATAAGATTTAAAACTGGTAAATAAAGTACATATTTAAATAAATAAATGACAGTGTAAGAAGATATTGCTTACAAGTGTGAGCTGACCTTAATTGAAGGAAATTCTTTTTTGATCTCCTGCCAAAGTCTACAAGCAGATGAACTTGGCAAGCTCTAGGCTTTCTTCAGAAAGCTCCTGCACTGTCCTTTCTGGTCTTGTCAAATGAGAGGTTGCTACAGACAGAGAGACAAACTTGTGAGTGTTGTGCTTGGGGATGGGAGATCTTAGGGAAACTTTGAAGAGCAAATTTGAAATTAATTAAGATTTCAAGAGATTTTTGTGTTTACTGAGTATAGGAGGAGGGAAAATGAGACTTTTGTTCTCTTTGATTTCATATTTTTCTGTCATCTAGGGCTACTCTTGTATTTTGCATGGAAGACACTTGATCAGTCTTGGCAAGGGAATGGCAGAATTTTTGCTTTATTAAACTGTTCTGATAGGTTATCTCCATTAGTCATGGTAGTTTCATTTCTGGTTTAAATGAGTCCCTACTGAAAAGGAAACACAAATTTTGTCGTGGTCCACGAAGTAAATGTCTGATAGATCCAGTTTTTAATTAACAGACTTCTAAAGGGGAAGAAATTCAAGCAAACAGTCCTATAATTTTTTTTTTTTAACAATCAAAATGCTTAATATGACAGTTCTGAAATCCTGCCTTTAGTACGCATTGCTTTAGATAAATGTAGTACCCTGAAGAAAACTTCTGTGTAGTTGGAGCTACTGTCCTGTAGGGTAAAAGGAAAATGCCTCATTTCAGTGAATGAACCTGTCATACACTAAATGTTATATGGAAGAAGAGGAATGGTATAGACAAATAGGTAATTGACAAAGCTGATGCTGAAAGTGAAAAGTTATGTCTGCAGGGAAAATACATTTTTTTAATGCTACAGTTTACATGCAATTTGTAAACTGGGGGTTAAAATGTTTAGATTTTTTAGATAAATGGTAGTACAGGGAGAAAATTCAGACTGAAAGGGATGAAGTCATGTTAATTTACAGGTCTCATTTGAAAGATTGACATCTGTCACTGTGACAGCTTTGGCATTCTCTTTCTTTTATTTCTAGATGATGGCTGAGCTGAGAAGCCTGTGAAGCATGAAATGTCCTATAGATGCTTCTACTGATCGGTAGTAGCCCAGATGAGATAATCATGTCCTAAGATGGCAACAGATCTGGAGTATGAACCGGTCTGCAGAAGTGAGTTGATGGCAGATTTGTTAGTATCTTGGTGGCTTGATGGCTCTCCCTTACTCTGTCTCTAAACCAAAGCCAAAGCAATAAAGGGACTGCACAATCTGACTACAGAATGCTATTTCCAAAGAAGTGAACTGAGAAGAAAGGACTCATGAATTTTGATCACAGGGGCTTGGAGAGCGTCTCTGGTAAGTTGAAGATTTGCCGTTACAAATCCTGAATGTATCAAACATGTTATAGAACACCAACCTGAAGACAACGTTAAGTTCCACGTTGTTTGTATTGCTTAGCTGGTACTGCAGATGACCACAAATGGTGAGTCCTCTTAAGTAGCTTGTAAAATCATCTTCCAGTGTAAAATGTCATTTGTAAAATTCTCAATGTCAGTAATCAACATTGGCATTTTTTTCCACTGAAAGATACTGAAGATAGTCTTCTTTACAAATGTAGGAAAGATAATTGCCATATACCTTTGATATGCAGTATTCTAGCAACCTAGAGTTAATGTTTCCTTTTTTTTTGCAATAGTTGTGAAAGAGATTAAGGCAGAGCATGACACAGGAAGAGCTCAACTTCCTTTCCAGGATTTTGAGTATTGTGTTTCTTAGTGTGTTTTCCTATGGATGATAATGGAATTTCTATTTGTTCCCTGATTTCAAGCAGTGTTCAGTTGATTTTTGTGGTTTAACGTTATTTACATCTACATTCATTAATGGACAAAACAATAAACAGAAGTACAAGAAAAATGTCAATTTCCTTCAGAAAAGAGAAATGTAACTATGCTAAAGCCAATGAAACCTTACAAAATCAATAGCTGGTAAAATGCAGGTCTGTGATTTAGCTCAATGAAGAGGAAAATTAAAAACTGAAACTCATTACATATATCATATTGAAGAAGTCAGAGGGAGTCATGACTAGACCAGCTGTCTAGACCAGTTGTGGAGTCAGCTGGGGATCAGGAACTTACAAATATTACAGTGTAAATCAAATACTGGTTCAATAAGTATTCTGGTAATTTGTCCAGTACAGAATAATTCTTTTCAAATCTACTGAAGGTTTCTAAATTATTTTTAGTATATAGAATGTATATTACTGCTGCAAGATTAAATATGTTGTGTATAATAGTTATGGACTATTAGTGGCATTTACTCACTTTCAGATGTCTGCTCCAGCGAGGACCTTCCTGAGGTGGAGCTGGTGAGCATGCTAGAAGAACAGTTGCCAGATTACAAGTTACGAGTGGACTCTTTGTATCTGTATGAAAATCAAGATTGGATTCAGTCTGCTGCCTGCCATGGCCATCTTCCTGAAATCACTTCTCCAGTTCGTGATGAGGAGCCCTTCCGTTACATGAGTGAGTATATCTGGGTCTGGGATATATATTTTTTTCCAACTATTGAAGAGAAAACCTTAAATATAAAATTAATATTATAAAGCATTCACATTTGGAAAACTTTGGACAGGCGGAAGAAAAAGATGAGTTCAGGGGAAGTGCTTGTAGTTCAGCACTGCAATTCTAAGGGCTGATCTAGCATGTCCTATGGCGGCCTGTTCATTAGATTTCACATAGAAATAAGAACGGGAACATGTGATAGTGGAAAAGAGACAGGAAACTAGGATTGTGCTAGATTAGATGTAATATGAGAGGTACCGAGCATGTGGCAACTCCGTTTTCAGGAGATTAATGACGCTGTCCTAACCTTTTGTGGCAATGTTGCTTTTGAAATGCAACATGGTTTCTTCTGAAGGTAGAAATGGGGTGAATGCCAGCCAGGTGGGTACTAGAACAGTGTTTATCACTGCCTTCCAGTTTTGAAAATACAGAGTAACTTATCCTTAAACCCAGCAGATCATAAGGAAGAAAACAGCTTCTGATCACATGAAGAAACATTTAATATGTTAAAAATCAAATTATTAGAAGGCTGCCAAAGGAACTGAACCCTAACTTGCCTGTAGTTTCAAGTGTTTTCATGTGAAAAGAGGAGAATGCATTGTAATCACTTCAGAGGAACAGGGAAGTTCTGTTTCCTCCATCTATTTGAACTATTGGAATAGAATACTTGTGAGAGTGAACTTGGTATTTACATACAGCCTTGGTATTTATAGATAATCTGTAATGATTACTTCTTTTTTTGTAATGCCACCTCTGAACGGGCTTTTTTGTTGTTGTGCTTTAAGCGTCCATCCAGGATGTATAGCAAATGAATAAGTAAAAGTAAAATAATACCTCATGAGAATGCAGCACTTGACACTTTAAAGCAATCTTGTTATCAGTTCAGCTTGCAGACTTGGAACTCTTTAACTGTGGAAAGTATTTGGAAAGCCACTTAATGTTTATTGCTCAGTCTGTTTCTGATAGTAATATTGCAAGCATAAATGATTTTTAATTGAGTGGACACTTTTGTAGTTCACTGGCAGCAGTTGTGTAGTCAGTGGGGTGTGTCCATCCTCCTCAGTTTCAACTATATAGAGTGCTGGAAGGAACTTTACATCAAATGTGGCTCTGGTGAAGCTCTCTGGTAAACGCCTGCAGTTCCAGTGTGATGAAGCACTAAGAGAAGGACCCTCAGTCAGTGTGAGCCTATAATTCCAAACTGCAGTGAGAGGGGGGAGGGGTTTTATCAGTGTTTTGATAAAGGCAGTCATGTGTTACCTGGCTGTCAAGGTGCTACAGAAAGTAGTGTCTTCCACTTTCACCCAGTGAGAAGTTCTTTTTAACTATAGAAAATGTCCTGTGAAAACATTAAACTGCTTGTGAGAGTTTTTTGAACAGTTACCATAGATGTTTTCTTGACAGCTCTCAAAAATGAGCTGTAACAATGACTGACATTAAGTTAAAAGATAACCTAGGCATAACATACAGAACTAACTCTGTCATTTAAGAGCACAGTCATAACTGCTGAGTCATATAAACTCAAGATAAATATAGCTTATGTTTCTCCTAGAAATTGTCCAAAGAGATTTAATGTGGTAGTCGTCATATTAGTTTTTTCGCGCCTAGTAACTTAGAGGGATATATGGGGAAGGTCCCAGACAAAAACTGATATAAATCAAAATCTAGTTATAATCATTGCTGAATAGCTTGTTAGGTGAAATTTGTGCCTCTTTTTCTGTTGACTTGAATTGGGAATAATTGTGACAGCCACACTCTTGAAGTGTAACTTGGTTTTTTGTGTGTAGATCTTCTCCTTACTATATATGTATGAAAACACTTTTATAACTTTCTCCTAAAGAGAACACTAAACTCGTGGTCTGAGTGAATTTCCAGTTGACATCCAAGATAAAAAAATAAAAATTAACAACAGTTATTGCACTTGAGCTCCTCCTCTTTTTATGGCTGCTGCTGCCTGTTATTTGCCTATGTGGCTCTTAGGGACATGGTTTAGTGGTGGACTTGGCAGTGCTAGGTTGGACTTGATCTTAAGGGTCTTTTCCAACCTAAACAATTCTGTGATTCTATAGTTCTATTAGAAGGTTTATCCAATGACCAGTTGAGTTCCCACTGGCAGTGTTTTCAGTGAGGTGGAAGAATGTTTTCTGCTTCAACTGTGGTAGTGTAAGAAGCCCTGAATTACAAGGCATTTGTCTTTAGAACTACTTTGTATGTGTGACTAAAGAGACATGGCACAACCTAACAAGAATATTAACCAAAATGAAGAGTTGCTTGCAGCTTTCACTTGGCAAGGTGAGTGAGGAGAGATTGCCCATGTGCATGTTCACAAGAGACAATTATGACAACCTGTGTATAATTTTGATTCTGTACTGTAAGAAAATAACAAAAGTTGTATAGAGTGAATTTCAAAGCTGTCCTGTGATTTCATTTGTCAGAGTAAATTTATTTGGGTTCGATTTTTAGGAACCTACCTACATGAGTAACCTTGTATGTAATTAGTGTAAATCTTTATTGAGGTGACTTGCCACTGGATAGAAACTTTTTACTTGAAATTGCCTGTTGGGAACAGTTACCACAGGAGAGCTGGTTATAATGTTCTGACTATAATGGCTGAAATGTATATATGTGCGTATTTTCCAAATATTAGTAAGCCTGATGAGTTTGCTGTCCTCTCTTGGCAACCAAGTGGTGCAGTAAAATTGACCTCCCAAATGTGTGTTATGCTACTGATAGATGAGTACTTTAAATTTTGTGAAGAATTCCTATTTTTGCCCTGCTTAGAAATACAATTAGTAAATGGCACTGCTATAACTTCAAAGCTTCTAAATACTTGAAGAGCATGTGTTGGGTTTTTATGTCTGCTGATCTACCTGATAAAAACATTTGATTTTTTAGATTTTCTGTTAAGCCCTTAGAGAAACAGTTCAGTAAACTTTTTTTCTTCTATATTGTTCTTTCTGTTCTCCTGTCCTTCAAGACTGCAAGAAAGTTTCTTTCTATACTAAAATGCAACTTTTTTTCTAGTGTAGCCTTAATGTTATGTTTTAAAAGGTTAAATACGGACATTATGTATGTAAAGGTCATTCATAGCTTATATAACATATGTAAATAAAGTTAGTGTGCACTTGAGCTTGGCACTTCACTATCTTGTAACTAATTGTGCAGTCCTCAACAAGAACAAAGAAAAAACCCAATACCGCTATGTATTCAGAGTATAAATATGATTTAAACAAGTTAGAAGTGCCAAGGAAATCTTCAGAAATAGATTTAGACCAAATCCATAGTAATCTCATTTTGCAGTGCAGTGATGATGGAATTCGTTTCAAAACAGGTTAACTTTGACCTTCAGTTGAAGCAGATTCTTCTATATTTCTTAAATTTATATTGCTGCCTTCTTTACTTTCATGATTCTAATTCCATAAAGCAAATATAGCAAATGTCTGTTGAACTTGGACAAGCACAAATATCCATTACCTGCAAGTGAGATGTGTAATTCTGCTCTTGAAGGGAATCATATTTAAGTGATTCTTTAAAATTTCTAAGGAAGTTTTAATAGTGTAAAAAGTATGTTTACACATTCATTTTTTTTCTTCTGGTGGTGGTAGGTGCATGTAAAAAATCACCTGTTTTCTTACATTCTAATTCTTTCTTCTTTTTGTTCCTTTTTCCCTGTGTCTTTCATTTTCTATAACTCGAGCTCTTATTGAACTTCCTTCCTCCTCTTTGGCTGGATCTCACAAATTTGCACAAGGTAATTAAGATTTCTTTTTTACTAGCATCTTCTGTTTCTTAGGACAAGAAGTAGAGCAGACCAGTGCTTTGTGTTTTAGCACTGTGTTTTGTTCAGAGTTGTTGCAAATTCTTCATGCTTTGTTTTTTCTTGACTCAGTCCTGTCTTTCAAATCCTGCTTGTCTTCAGTTTTTTACAAACTCTTCAAAGGTCAAAATCACTCAGTCAGTAAGATAAGATTTACTGCTACATCTAAATTGCAGACATATGTTATCCTATTTCTTTTTAACTGTTTCCAAGATGATCAAGCACTTAATAAACACGTTTTCGTCACTAGTCTCTGGGGTCTCCATACTTCCTGTGTATAGCTGTCACACTAATGGGAATTTTGTTTCAAGGGTAAAGTCTGCGTTTTTGTTCAGCTGTATTTGGATATGCTCCAGTATATTCTTCCCTCTCTTCCCAGCAGGCTGGATAATTTAATAGCGTGGCTGTATTAAAAAAGAGATTTTCCTCCTTTTTCTAAATTTGAAGGATATGTGAGCAGCTCAAGTTTTAGCTCATATTGCTGAAAGCTGTGAATGTTCAGTACCTCATTGTATCAGTCTACCAAATGAGTATTGTTTCTATTATATTTCTGAAGTTAAGATGTGTTTTCATAGCCTCCACCAGTTTTATAAACTAAGTATTGTATTTGTATATAAAAACATTCTCTTGAGTTTTACCTCTCTCCCTTCCCAGCAGTCTTGTGGTACTTAAGCTACTTCAGTAAGTATGTTTTTCTCTTTTCAGTTCTTGGCACAGATAATGTGGAGCAGAAAACCTACAGTGATGCTGACATGGTCAAACATCTGTTAGCTGAGGTATGCTCGTGTCTGCAATGCTATGTTACTGCATTTGAGGGCATGTATTTGAGGAAGGGCTTTATTCAGCTGCTGGAAATTTTGGTTCAGTTATCTTCAGGAGCTGCTTATCAGGAGTGCCCATTTGGTTGCACTGTCTGAGACACAAAATTTAGCAAAACTATGGGTGCCCATGGAACCAGGGAGTGTGAGAGAAAAACTGCTTTCTTTTGCTTTCCTGTTGCTCCTTTGGTTCTACCGTCTCAAAACTATCCATGTTGAGCAGTCTGTTCTGGGGAAAGTGTCACCTCAGAGACCACAGGCCTAAGTATATGTGACTGCTTGTAGGGTTCAACAGAGCCCATATAACTTCTCCAGTACTCAGCACAAAACGCAAAACTGTCCCCAGGTTTGATGCTTTCCCGTCCCCCTGTTACCGCAAATGCTCTGGAAGAGAATGTACTATATCAAGAAACACGTGTACGGATGTGTTCTGGATCCAGATGATGAAGCAGTAATCATTGATCTCACTATGTTGATCCATCTGAGAGTGAAGGGGGATGTCAAAGCAGTGTTGCATTAAACAGTAACTAGGAAAATCTAGTACTACTCTGAATTTAAACCTTATCTGATCAAAAGTAGACATTTGTTCTCATTTTGTGAGCAGAAAGATCGGGACCTGGAACTGGCAGCCCGAATTGGACAAGCCCTCCTTAAGCGAAACCATCTGTTGACAGAACAGAATGAAGCACTAGAAGAACAGTTAGGACAAACTCTGGATCGAGTGAGTGATTTCGCCCACCCCCCTTTCTTCCTTTCTTTCTTTTTTTTTTTCTTTCTTTCTTTAATTTTTTTTATGATGATGGTAAGAGGATTAATAGAAATACATTATTTCATTGTGAAAGCAGGTGATTGCTGCTCTCAAACTGAAGTATAATTAGACATCATTCTCCTAATTGTCATTGTTCAATCAGCTTTCTTACTCTGAGAATGGACTACGAAGACTGCATATTGTAATTACTGAGAAATTGTGAGAATGCTAGGTATTACTATGATATATGTACAACAGCATTGCATTTTAAAGTGTTTGTTTTGACCATCAGTCTGATACCCTGCCATTAAACTAAGAATCTAATAATCTAAGTCAGAATAAGTAGTTGGTATCTGACATGATCTGCTATATAATGACTCACAGGTGAGAAAACTGCAAGAAAATGTTTAATGGGGTGTTTACACTTAGAATAAATAAATAAAATTTAATGAAAACTGAATTCTGCTGAAGATCTTCACCCCATCTATTCCTTTAAGCACAGATTCTTGATCTAATCTTTTTCTTTCTTTCTTAAAAAAGAATTAAATTTTCCTGAATTTTTTTAACCCTGTCATCAACAGATGTGGTCTAAGTTACAGTGAAATGGATTCAGCTGCCTGTATAAAACAGTATGCTGGTAATAAAAAAAATAATTAGCTGTAGGACAGCAGAAATTTATGTATTCATATACAAATTAAAATGCGCAAAATAGAATTTATCTAGATGAGATCTGTCTGTTCTCCTGTTTTTTATTTGTCCTACAGTTCATATTATATATACATTGGTGTCCTGGTTTCAGCTGTGTTAGTTAGTTTTCCTAGTAGCTAGTACAGTGCTGTGTTTTGGCTCTGATGTGAGAACAATGTTGATAGCACACTGATGTTTTTAGTTGTTGCTGGGTGATGCTTACACTAAATCAAGGACTTTTCAGTTCCTTGGGCCCTGCCAGCCAGAGGGCTGAAGGGGCACAGGAAATTGGGAGGGGACACAGCCAGGACAGGTGACCCAAGCTAGCCAAGGAGGTATTCCATACCATATGACATCATGCTGAGTATATAAACTGGTGGAAGAAGAAGGAAGGGTTGGACATTTGGCATTATGGCATCTGTCTTCCTGAGTAACTGTTACGTGATGGGGCCCTGCTGTCCTGGGGATGGCCGAACACCTGCCTGCCTATGGGAAGCAGTGAATAATTCCTTGCTTTGCTTTGCTTGCATGCACAGCTTTTGCTTTACCTATTAAATTGTTCTTATCTCAACCCTTGAGTTTTACATTCCTTTCTGATTCTCTTCCCCATCCCTCTGGGTGAAGGGGAGTGAGCAAGCGGCTGCATGGTGCTTGGTTGCCAGCCAGGGTTAAACCACAACAATTGGGGGGGTACAAGTCTATACATGTAAATAGATTTCATTTACATGTCAGTCCTTTTCTCCAGGAAGTTACAATTCAGAAAAATGTTCATAATAAAATGTAAACATGTACCAAAGCAGCTGGAAAATTATTTTGAAGTAAACAATTAAAGAAGTAGGTTCTGTTGTCCATTCTCACATTATCTTGAATTTTCAGTCTCCCTCACAGTGTTAAAATTATGATTGTTGTGAACTTCCTATAAAATCAGTAGAGGTTGAATCTTCTGTGCAAATGTAAATAAATGAATTGTGACCTGCGAGCTATTTTTTAATCTCATTTTAGACTGGAACAGTGATGTTCCAAGAGGCTACATAAATAATACATTGTAATATTGTATAGCTAAAATACATTTCATGAACTGATGATCTTCTTTTGTCATAGGTTAACCAGCTGCAGCATGAACTGTCGAAGAAGGATGACCTGCTTCGTATTGTTTCAATTGCTTCTGAGGAGAGTGAAACAGATTCCAGCTGTTCCACACCTCTTCGTTTCAATGAGCCTTTCAATGTATCACACGATCTGCTGCAGCTGGATGTCTTGCAAGATAAACTCAGAGAGCTGGAGGAGGAGAACCTTGCCCTCCGATCAAAGGTATATCCGACTTACAGTTATATACCACATATGCTGGATATGAAATAAATCAGGATGGTTGAAAAATCCAGCATCTGGGTTTCTCTTGAAGCATATAGCTATTTTGTATCACTGTATACAAATCATACCCAAACACTTTCCCTCTACCTCCCACATCCTTCTGTTTCCTCCACTACTCTTCATTATCTCCAGAGTCCTCTGGTAGTCCTTCCTCAGTTTCACTATGGTATGTGAAAGAATGTGGGAACATAGGTAAGCACCCAGCAAAAGAAGCTTGAGGGCCTGGTGGATCCAAGTAGTGTGACCTGTTTTGATACAAGTCTGACTGCAATTAACAATAGTATTCTGGGGATTACATTGTTTTGCCATTACATTTTTGTCAGTCTATATTAAATAGTGAGGGCTAATAAGCTTCTAATCAAATTCTTTTAAAGACACGCTTAGTCTCTGTATTTTAATTGGTCTCTCTTGTGTATAAAACATGCCTGTATTCAGGCAATTGTAGTGAGCCTGTATTTTCTTTTTCAATTTTTATTTTCATGTGACAGCATTATGTAAAGAAATGTGTTTGCCTGCACTTGTGTAGCTGTACTTCTACTTGCTTGGATAATCTTTAAACCCATTTACTAAGTCTTAAGGTGAGTCAGTCACTTAATGGCAAACAGTCCTGAATATAGACCTAACTGTGCAAAGTTTAATATTGTCATCCTCACAGTTGAAACAGAAGTAGGAATCTGGTATGCTCAATGTTGGTTAGACCTGTTGTACTCTATGTCTGGCCCAGAAAATTTACAGTCTAAATAGGCTAGTTGGGGAGTATGGCGGAAAGCTGTTCTACTGAGAGCTTTTCAGTGCCACCAAAGATTTGGCTGACGTAATTCAATTTTCAAGATTTCTTTTCCTTAAGAAGTTTTGAAGAAAATGCAGTTGCTTACTTCTGGTTACTGTGTTGGTCTACTTTACCTAACAATTACATATTTTTGCAACAGTTTTTTATTAGAGGTGAGAGATCAGGTTTTGTTCATGTGTCTTTCACTCAAAAGACCTCTAAAATTCAGGGAAAGAGGTGGTGGTGAAAAAACGGTTAGGAAGAATGGCCAGATGCATAGAAATTGTAAAGATGGATAGAGGGGATGCTTCAGTTGCAAGAATTTCGGAAATAAAAAATTGTGGCATTAGTAGATGTATAGATAAACTGAAATTGGAATACCAATAATTTTCTTGAAGGCTTGCCACCTGAAGACAGAAACCATTACATATGAAGAGAAGGAACAGCAGCTGGTCAATGACTGTGTCAAAGAGCTCCGTGAGTATTCAGGCTGTATCTTGCAATGGCAAAATGGTATTTGAAATACCTGGTGCCTATACCTTTTTAGTTACCCCTGAATCAAAAAATAAGCTTCAGTAATTTATGCCAATTATTCAAGTCTTGCTCTTTACCCAAGCGCAAAATTGCTTCTGTATTTGATCAGGTTTCACTCTGGCATTCAACTTCAGGCACGTGTACTGTGTTTAGAGAGGGAAAATGAACACAAAATCTAATGTTTATAAACCACCTAAACTGAAGCCTACAGACACCAAAAAATCAACAAAATATACTTCTTGTACAGAGTTTTCAGCATGCTTAACACTGAAATACATCAGTGCATAGACTCTTAAATGCCCATTCTAGATTACTATGTATCTATGAAGACTTTATTTTTAATATATATATTAGGAAACAAAGAATTTATAAATTGGCAAGTGTTTTGTCTAGAACAGTATTTTCTTTGGGGACGGCTTATTTGCAAAAAGTTGCAGCTACTCTTATGCAAATTCATGTTAAGTATTCTGAAACAGTAAGGAACAATCCTGTTATTTTGTGTGTGTGGTAATTGTGTAACCTGGTGGTACAAATTTTTTATCTGTAGTCATTTGATGTCTGCTGCTTCCTTTGTGCATAATAGCCTTAAGCTTGTATTTTAAGGTATTTTTTTCTATACAACCACCATAGAGAAGACTGGGTTGCTGCTTGATTTTTCTTGTTCCAGATGACCATAAAAATACTCTGAATTGATACTTAGTTGTTAATTTACTCTGTTCCCTCTGAGAAAATATACATCCTTTGCAAATAGAAGTTATGCCATATAAGCTCTCCTATCTTCCTTCAATGAGAATGTCTGTGAGTTCTGTTTTGTTCAATCCGATAGCATACACAGGCATGCTAGGTAATTCAGACTCACAGAAAGAATCTTCACCCAAAGGATATCTAGTCTACAGCTTTAAAATGTGTGTCTTCAGGAAGAAGGTATCTGTCTGTGAGCTTAAGTGTCCACAGGCCCATGCCATAGGCAGGACCTTGTTCTGCAGAACATCTGTTGAGGTACAATAACCACTAAATTTGTAGTGTGACCTTTATGCAAGATTGATCAGATTTTACGACTCTGCTCTGCTTTCAGGGCAAGTATACAAGCAGGACTAACTGCATAAAAATATTTCAGATTTTTGAGCTGCCTTGTCACCACACTTGAAGTGCTTGCTTAAAGAAAAGAAGAAACTGGGAATTGTATGCAGTGGTTCTTTGGGGAATCGATAGTGACCAGAATCAAGAGCTAAACAGGTGTATGCTTGACAAGGTCTGACAAAATGCCTTTGCTTACAGAGAATGGTAGTTAATAACAAGATCAATTCAGAGCCTGACTTCTTCAGCGTATTCCCAAACTGGCCTTGGTCATTTGAAATTGTTTATAGCAGCTTGCCTTGGATTTTATTGTGATCATTTCACATACTTGTGTTATGTATTTCAGGTTCTGCGCACTTAGCTCTTAATATGTTACACCTGTGTTTGAAGTTCACTCTCTCTCTCCTCCTCCGTACCACCATTTATGTTTTCATTATGAATGTTCTGAGACACCTACTTCTATGAACTACTAATTGATTTCCTAACAGTATTGGTAATTTTGAAGATTGTTGTTGACTTTCACTGATCTTTTCTGGGTTTTGTGTTTGATTTGGTTTGCTTTTTTGCTGTGTGTTGGGGAAAAGCTCTCTGCTAAGTTCCTTTTATGTTTTGTAGGGCAAACAAATGCTCAAATTTCCAGAATAACAGAGGAGTTGTCAGAGAAGAGTGAGGAGCTGGTTCGCTACCAGGAAGAGATCTCATCCCTCTTGTCTCAGATTGTTGATCTTCAACATAAAATCAAAGAAGTAAGGGAATGAAGAGTGTACGTGCGCATGTGTGTGCGCGTGTGTGCATGCCAGTGCTTACAGCAGATAAAAATTGACTTGCAAACCAGGGAGTTACACTGCAAGAGATTGGCTGTTTCGGGAAAGTATGGCAGAGGATCAACTCTCTCAGGGAAATCGGCTGAAAAAATGATGAGCACCTTTTTGTGCTTTCAGCACGTGATTGAAAAGGAGGAGCTGAAACTTCACTTACAAGCTTCCAAAGATGCTCAGAGACAACTGACAGCAGAGGTACTTAAGGCTCCCGTATATGTATGTGTGTGTGTATATATACATTTTTAGATAGCTGTTTGGAATAGAATGTAAGAGAAAGAAAACTAATAGAGAATGGGAACTATTGCTTTTTAATTATATAGCACTTTTGATTTTTCCTTATGGTAGGGGTCATATGATTGGACAGAAAGAATAATTATTTTTATCAAAGTCTACACAAATGTTTTTGTAGTTCACAGGAGTATGAAAGGCAAGAAAGGTGTTCCAGGGAGAGAGGTCTTACTATTCTTAGTAGTTACGAGACAGAGTGTTTTAGTGTGAATATTACTGATTATATCAACAATACTGTAGTTCATCAGATGTTAAGGAAGTTCTCTTTTTTTTTTTTTTTTTTTTTTTCTTCTTCTTTTGCATCAGCAGTTACTGTACTTGCAGAGTTTTTTGATGTATTTTCCTTTGGATTTTATTATACATTTTCCACTTTCAAGTCTTAATTTGGACTTCGTGCTTCACCATTAAAAACGGTGTGGGTGCCATGCTAACTATTGCCCATTCCAGGTGCTGGCATGTGTCATGCAGCTGGAAAAATATTTGTGTTGAATCAGTTGATACAGGTTTCTGTAGGAGTGAATTCAGTTTCATTCTGTCTTATCTTTAAAGCTTACTGGTATCACATGGTGGCCTCTTTTTCTCTTTCAGCTACATGAGTTGCAAGATCGGAATGCGGAGTGTCTAGGGATGTTGCACGAATCACAAGAAGAAGTGAAGTTGTTGCGCAGCAGAGCCAGCTCTATTGCTTGTCTCTGCCACCGCCAGTCATGTGGAGCATTTCCAGTGGTAATAAATACCACTAGCTTGGCATACACCTACTGACACATATGGCCTGTGGCAGCATACAATTATACGAGTAAAACAGCCAGTACAAGAGCTGCAGCAGTAACTATTTTGTAGTAGGCAAAGGAGCTGATTTAATGGGTTTTCAGTTCTTTAATGTGTACAGTTTTGAGAATTTAATGTATTGGGAAACTAACCATGCACTTGACATATTGTGATACTAAAATTATTTTTCCTTTTTATATGCCTTTTCTGTTAAATAAGTCAATTGGCATGTTCTACAGTTAGTGCTCAGTTGTGCTAGTATATTGTTCAATGTCAATATGAATTGTATAACTTGACAGTGTTTCTTTAAGAAACAAAGCGTCTTTTCAAGAGTTCAGAGAGTTTTGGGGTTTTTTTCCCTGTATGTAGTTTATGATGTAATTTTATGTCCTTATCTTGTGAGATTAAATTATAAGCATCATCAGAAATGCATGACTTTAGCCTAATTGCCAGAGGTGACTAAAACAACGGAAAAGGGTTAAAGGCATTTATTTTATTTTTATTATTATTATTATTATTAGTGTCAGATATATTCTGATTACTCTCTGTACTGTATTTCTGGGCTGTGCTGGGAATTTGTCAGGTTTTGGTTGGTTCTGTGTATGCAGAATCCTTCATGCTCATTTGGCCTTGTAAGAAGTGCTTTTACAATTATAGCTTAACTTCAGGAATCAACATTGTGTGCCAAGAAAAAGCAGATGTTGCTAATGAAAACTGAACCCATACTAGTTATATGTAGGTGTAGTTATGGTGGAAAATTGCCCCTCATCCATTCCTTCAGAGACCAAAGGGTTTGTCTGAAATATATTGATGCTGGGGAAATGTGGAGATTTTTTGAGTAATTTTTTTAGAGATATTTTCTGCTAAAATTGTTTAGAAAAAAGACTTGAATCTAATTTAGTAACTCTTCTGGTTTCTGTTTTTCCTCTAGGATTCCCTTGCAGCAGAAATTGAAGGGACAATGCGGAAGGAATTGAGTCAGGGTGATGAATCTGTTCTCTTCAAGCAAAAGTATGTTTTCAGATCTCTATGTGCTATTTCAAGATTTTTTCATATGCTTGTATTAAGTAAGGTGAAACTGATTTCTGGAAGTCTATAAATGTGAATGTTCCCTCATTTCTATATAACTTAATAAAAAAGCTTTGTAGTATTTGGTAATCTTTGCAACTTTGGAACCTACTATTCTTACTTGATTCTGTGAGTAAGTTGGGAATTTGCTATAAGGATGTTATTTCATTCTTTAATTGATGAGATTTTTTAAATGCAAGTTCTCTGATGGACAGCGCTAGTTTTATCCCCTTTAATGCTTACAGAAAAATTCTCAGGGAAATGAAATTATAGCTGAAAGACTGAAAACAGTTTCCAAAGCCCTGAAAGTCCTGTTCCTAGATCTTTTACTTTTGAGCAAAAAGTAACAAATTAAATATATACTTCTGAAAGCATATATAAATTAAATAAACAAAATATATGGTCCTGAATGTTCTCAAGTGGTTATCAATAGAGGTTCAGGTTTTTCGGGTTGAAGTAAGTGGTAGTTCTGATATTTAATGGAACACAAGTGTCTTAGGCAATCCTGGTTTTCTGGGCTTAAATCTTTTTAGTCAGGTCTCTGCTGACTTTGAAGTCTGTTGTTGAGAGCTTTTTCAAAATGCTTCTGAAACTACATTTGCTTGCTTATCTTTTCTGCAGGTGTCAACAGAAACGAGTATTTGACACTGTCAAGGTTGCTAATGTCACTCGTGGACGTTCCTCTTCCTTTCCTGCCCCATTGCCGATTCCTGGATCTAATCGGTCAAGTGTAGTTATGACAGCAAAGCCCTTCCAGTCTGGTGTATACCAGTTGGAGAGCCACACGCAGATGACCCAGAGGAGCAGCTCTGAGAATAATTTAAAGTAGGAAACACAGCCTGCTATCTTCTTTCTAAACTGATGCAAAACTAAATCCAGACTGGATCTCTGCTGTGTAGGAGAGAAGTAGTTAATTTAATGGCCTTAATATCTGTTGTTATTTGATGTTTCTCACAGAGGCACTCATAATCCTGGCCAGCCAGGAACCCCTGGAGACAATGACTTAGTCACAGCTCTGCACAGGCTCTCCCTTCGTCGTCAGAACTACCTGAGTGAGAAGCAGTTCTTTGAGGAGGAATGGCAGCGAAAAATGCATTTGCTGGCTGAGCAGAAGAAAGGGACTAGTGGCTGTAGTACACCAACAGAAAGCTGTTTTTCCCTGGGTACAAACTCAGAATTCACTGATCTCTCTGCCAGCTCTAGTAATCTGCGTGCCCTCCTACCAGAAAAATTGCAAATTGTCAAACCCATTGAAGGTAAGAGAGTGATCTTCCTTCTCTCATCAGCAGAAAAAGATTTTACGTTAATTTGCCAGCTAAATCACTGTCAGTGTATGTATAGCTAGGTATGATATGCAGTAAGAGGAAATAGTAGTATTTGGCAGGCTATGTGCCAGCCAGCTCATCGGTATCACTTTCTATTTGGCTTTCTTATTTGGCGCTAAGTGTTAGGCTTTTTCATGGCATTGCCATCCAAGCGTGTCATGCATCATGGTGTCGGCACCACTTGCCTGGATTTGTTTTGATTATGAATTTTTGTAACTCAATACAATAGTAGGTAGTGGCTCTCTGAGACTCTTCTCTTTGTTCACACCAGGATCTCAGACCCTTTTTCACTGGCAGCAGCTTGCTCGCCCCAACCTAGGCACCATTCTTGACCCAAGACCAGGTGTTGTTACGAAAGGTTTTACCCCTCTCTCTGATGATACTGTGTACCACATCTCTGACTTGGAGGAGGATGATGAGGAAGAAAGTGAAGGAGGTATAACATTTCAAGTGCAAAAGTCCTTCCCGGAGGAAAAGAAAAGTACAGTGGCAAAGCCAGTGGCAGGGATTTTCCTGCCACCTGTTACTTCAGCAGCAGTACCAGTCACTGGTAAGAAGCATGATTAGTGTTTTTTCTTCTTTTTATTTTGCAGTCTTTTTCTCAATGGAAAGTATTTGGCCTTGCAACAGTGCTGTCTTTGCTCTTTACCACTGTTGATTTATTTTATTTATTTATTTAAGTAATTATAAACTTTGCTTTGATTAGTTCTTTTTTGTCTGTATTTTTACCCCCAATGGACGTAAATTGCAGCCTCAAATCCAGGGAAGTGTCTGTCTTCCACAAATTCCACGTTTACCTTCACTACCTGTAGGATCCTTCACCCATCTGATGTCACTCAAGTTACTCCCAGGTATGGTGACTGCTGACATCCTACATGTTGCTCCATAGGAATAAACAGTCAGTTGCTTTCTGGCTTCTGATATATCGACCGGTTTTAAAAAATACCAAGGCAGCTAGGCAACACACAGGATGTTACTCATACAAATAGTTGTAGTTGCAAAGAGGAAACTTGAAATTCTCTAGAGTGAGACTTAAAACACGTTAGTGTAAGTTAAAGGAAGTAAATTTGTACTCTTAAATATATACAAGTATGAAAAATATACAAATGCCTTGTATAATATACCTATTACATAACCAAAATAATTCTGTGATAGTTTTTTCCCCTGAATCTATCATAAGCTTTTAAACTAAGTTATTACTGGACATCTATGTTGATATTCTATCTAATATGGTATAAATGATATAAATGATAGAAGGTAAGTTCATTGGTACTTACAGTAAAACCTCTCTGTCAGCCTAGTATAACTTCTAAACATTTTGCAGAATTCTGAATTTACTAAAGCTGAAACTGTCACAGCTAATAGCAATAGTTCATTTTTTCTTGAGCTTTCTGTATAATAAAAGGCAAATGCAGAGAAGATGTAAAGATGTCTAATGTGTACATTTTCTCTGTTTAATTTTTATTTTATTTCAGCTCTGTGGGTGCCCCATTTTCACTTGGAAGTACTGGCAGCAGTATTGGAAACCCAATAGCGAACTCTTCATCCATTTCTTACAGGCTTAGTATTGGCGAATTTCTCACCAACAGAAGAGACTCCACCACTACTTTCAGCAGCACAAGCAGTCTGGCTAAACTTTTGCAAGAACGGGGCATCTCTGCCAAGGTTTACGATAGCCCAGTATTAGAAAAACTGCCTTTGCTACAGCCCACTCGAACTCTCCCCATTCCTTCTACTCCACCAAATTCTCCCTTGCATTCACCTTGTCCTTCCCCTCCGCTGTTTGAGCCCCGAGTGTATCACTCAGAAAATTTCCTGGCTTCTCGACCAGCGGAGACATTCTTGCAAGAAATGTATGGCCTAAAGCCCTCCCGTAACACTCCAGATGTAGGCCAGCTCAAGATGAACCTAGTGGACAGACTGAAGAGGCTGGGTATTGCCAGGGTGATCAAGCCCCCTGAGACACAGCACTACAGCAAGAATCAGGGGCCGGAGGTTAGCCTGCAGAGGCAGGAATCGACTGTGTTTCTAAATGCAGGTAGCAACTTAATGGCAGGACTGAGAAGAAACCAGAGTCTTCCAGCCATGATTGGAGCTTTGGGAGCTCCAGTTTGCACACAGTCATCAAAAATGGATATCCTAAAGGAAGACTGACTGGTCTGAAAAATTATTGACTTCTAGCATAGTAAATAATACATGAGGGATAAACATCCAGTACAGGCATGGCTAGATGTGCTACAGAAGAGTTGGAGAAGGCATGTGCATGTTAAAGATGTGGGGGAGAGAAGCATTGGGATCAAGGAGAAAAAGAACATTGCTTGGGTTAGATGAAGAAGGCTTTTGTGGAAGATAAGAAAGAAGAAACCAAAGCTTAGTTTTGAGACCCCTTTCAGCATCTGTCTTAACTTAAGCAAAACTAAAAGAACATGATAGACATTCTCAGTAGTTTAACCTTTTAAACGACATGTGTAAAACTGTCTTGCAGGTGCTGTTCTATTTTTTTCCACCATATGACCATAGTATTTTACTAGTTGTTAGAAGTCAGGCTGTATCGTTTACTTATAATATTAAAATAACAGTCAGTCTGACCAACATTATTGGTCCAAGTTTCTCTCTGTAGCAAACAAAACTTGGATTTTATTTTTTAAATTCATTTATTTTCCATTTCAGAAACTATGCTTTAAACTCATCTTCACTTTGAGAGGCAGTGGAGAGAACCTTTAGCTCTATGTAAGAAAACAATACTTCTGTTCATGAACACAGAAACTGGTGGTCAGGATTTATATTTTGAAAGAGTGCAATTGTGCTAGTGAGGTATTAACAGAAGTTAATTTATTTCCAGACTTTCTGAAGTACACAAAGGAAGGTGTAATGAGTAAGAATTAAGAAGCAGGAAAGTATGTATTAGGGTGAAAACTTCAAGCTAAGAAATCTTTCCAAAGTGTGCTGTGCATCTTTTTAAATGAGAGTATTTTTTGCGCGCGCGCGCACACACACACACACACAAAATCTCAGGCACATTACAGCGTTTTAAAAGGAAATAATACCTAGGTGCTTGATTTAGGGTTTCTTTTTATTTGATGTAAGCAGATAGTACTTACTTCAGGACAAGTATCAGAAATTTGGTAACCTGACTCTTCTCTTGATAGGTAGACATTATGTATATTTGAGAGTTCTGCAGTAAACTTCATGCCTTTCAGTTAGTTGTTTCTGAGTTTAGGGAGGATTCTGTTTAAAAGATTCCATGAAGAGCAAAATTTACCAGTCTACATTTAGAAACAGGAATATGAAAGCTAGTGTTCTTCATAGCATTGTAATGAACATCAATCAATTTTGTCTACATTGAAATCCTGTGTTTTGATGAAGGAGAGTGGTTCTGAACCTGAGTCTGAACAAAGCCGAGGCAGACTTTCTGTCTCAAAAGAGAAGTCCATTTTAGAAATCTGATTTGTGAGGGGTAATAATCAAAATATTACTGCCCATGCTGCTTTTTTGATTCCTTCCTATCCAAGGTTCCAGTCATAACTGAATAATCTACAGTAGATTTGTAGTGTAACTTAAAGAAGAAAGTTTTCCCAGAATTCCTGAGGAATGGGTTTTCACTAGTGACCTGATAATCTTTATGTAATTTTTCACTGTACCTATCAACACTTAAAAATTCTTCTAAAATTTAGTTTCCATACATTTGAAAATTGTCATAAAGTTTGGTTTCCATACAGTTAGATAAAACAGTCAAAGTTTACCTTGCCTGTTAGTGTTTGTGGGACATAACTGATACCTGTCTGGGTGCATGGTGTGAAGCATCAGTATAATCACGCTGATTTGCATTTGCTGTAAGGCACATCCACCATAATCAGCACTCTTGTTGCTGCAGGGTTGAGTGGAGTAGGGCAGTAAAAGAAAGCTTCTTAACCTGGTTTATAGGAAATTTGTAATGTGGCCTTTCAGCTTTTATAGTTCTATAGATCTTGTGATGACTCTTTGATACAACAGTCTTTTTTTTGTAAAAGGAAAAGGGGTAACCACTTCAAACTTGCACAGGGATTCTTAGCAGAAACTTGCCTGTCAGCAGCGCACACAAATATTCAGGAACTCCTGGAGTTGCCTTTTGCTCTCTAAGCAAAATCTTACGTAAAAGGTGAATTTTATTTAAAATACCATATACGGGTTAATTTTGTTTTTTAAATGAAAAATATTTAATTTCTTCATGTAAATATTTATGTTTATATGTACTTAGCTGTGCCATGGCGTCCTGCGTAGCTGTATAAGGTAAGAGTGAAAGGCATGGAGGGAGGCAACTTTGCTCTCCAGTGAACTAAGATGGGTGTGTCTGCAGTGTATTTGTAACTTCTAGGTAAAGAACAGGAATGAGTTCACAAAAAATTAGACAGTTTGGTCTCAACAGAGAAGTGCATAGTGTGTCAAAATTAGGTCCATTTTATGTATGTTTATTATAGGAATACATGTAAGTTACGGATACATTTTTGAAGTATGTTTTTGTAACACTGTTTAACACTTTTTCTAACCAGCTTCATTAGATAACTGTAGCCATTGGATCATTCTGTGTGTTGTCAGCAGAAGTGGCAAATCCGCTAAATCAGAATTCCTTTGGCAGACCAGGTTTCAGTTAAAATTAATCTAAAAGCACATTAACTGAATGCATGTTTCTCTTTGTGATGCTTCCATATTCCATAGGCCAACGATTTAAACTGGTTCAGTTCAAACAATACTGTGGATATGTTGAGAGGTTGGTTGGTTTGTTTGTTTTCTGTAGGATGATGTACCATCAGGTACTTTACACAAGACAAGAAGAAAATGGAAGGCTGTATACCGCTGTGTTTATGCATTTATCCAGTTGGTTGATGCTGTGGTGCAGTGTTGAAATTCTGTCATGTGTTTATACCTTTGGATGGTCACACACATGTCGTATATCTATACCTATCTTGCAGCAACAGGGAAAATTGGTACTTCCAAGTTTACTGTTTTGTGCCAAAACCTTGAAGATAAACTTTTTTTGAATAACATACGTGTTCCTGAGAACATATTGAAAGTTGCCATCATTCTAGGAATTGATTTGGCTTCTGTTGCCTCCCAGAAGAGAGGAGACAAACTTGCATGCATAAGGTAGTTGAGAATGTGCACAAGATCTTTTGATCCTGCACAAGTGTGATTTGGTTGAGTGGGAGGTAGAACTAGAAAGAACAGAGAACTGGATTTCAGAAAGGTTCTGTTATCTTGTGGTTCGAGACAAAAACAAATGCTAGAAAGAAAGGACTTACCTATGCTTGCGAAAGTTACAAGAGACAGAAATAAATTCCTGTTATTTGGTATCTTGGTGTCATGTAAATACCTTCATTTAGATTGGCTTAAACCAAACACAAATTTAAAGCTTTCTAGTTCCACAGGATTTGATAAACTCAGTGATGCCTGCATGCTCAAAGTACCTGTGATCAAAGTTAACAGCAGCAGAAAGGGAAGCAGAAGATTGTGTTTGAGCCTCATTTAGCTGTTACACGAGGGAATTACAATGTTTGAATGGTCTGGGAATTTCATGGTATTTTTTTCATCTGCTTTTTGCACTTACTGTTGTTTCATAGTGAAATGTAAATTTGATAATAAATATGTATAACATGCCATTTTTCAGTATATTGGTCATCTTGTGTGGTTTGTTCCAGATGTCATCTTCTATACTACAGCGTTCTGTAATAAGCCTAAAAGTAGGCCTTTTTTGCTAAAATTTAGTGATTGTTATACTGTGTGTGAGCTTAGTGCATTGGTATCTGAACAAATGGTGGCTGTAAGAGCTGAGAAGTTGATTAAAAAACTTGATCAGGCTGGGCTAGACTGTTTGCTGTTGTGTTTATACCTAAGCAGTTATAGGTGGCAGGTGTGCAGTACAAGCTGCAGTCTGACTGCATAGTAAATGTGCGATGCTGAAATTAGAACAGAACGCTGACAGAGTACCTTCTGCTACTGTTTGAAAGTCCTTTTACTGGAGAATGAAAAACTTGACAAATGAAGAATAGCTCATCAACATCTAAACAGAATATTTGAACATGAGCCTCACTTTAAATGAATGGGGTTTCATGTTTTCTGGTACTTTGTGGGGTTTTGTGCATGTTGTTTTCTGGGGTTTTTTTTCCCCGCCTGTTATATTACAGTAGTCGATATGTTCCTCTAGCACTGTAGTATTAGACAACACTTGTTTTTTCTTCTCAGTACCTGATGAATGTCAGCCCTCTATATTTGTGATTAATATGGGGTAGAGATTGAAACCAAGCAACTTACCTTTGAAGAGTACTCCCTTTGTGTAGGTCTCACTGAACTTCTCTTGGCACAGTGAAGCCAAATTCTTAAGGGGTGCGTCAGCCTGGGGGTGTGCATACCACCTTCAGCACAAGCCCCTGCATTCACATTTCAGGCTGGAAGGTTCTGATTGTTTTCCCCAAAACACACAGTTCCTTCAATGGTCCATAATGGGAGCAACGTTGACGTGCAGTTAACAGGTTTTTACCTGAATTAGTCTGACAGTTACTGACAGTGGTTCCTCTGGGAGTCTGTGTGCATGATGACAAAGAACTGAGAACCACCATTATCCTATGGTAAATTTCTTGTATTTATTTAGCTTTCTTATTTTTCTGACATGAGAAGAAGGACTTTGATTCTTGTCAGACTGAAGTTGACTTTCCAGCTCAACTTTTCATATGCTGAAGCTTATGAGTTAGACATTTTGAGGAGATATCCTCTTCACAGTGTTCAATCGTCACACAGGCAGGATCAAGCTGCAAGCTCAAACACCTGTGTCTGGGCTGCAAGACGCGACCAAATTTCCTTCACTAGAAAGTAGGTAACCGTTTCCAGGTATTCATTGTATTTATGCATGAGTGCTTAAAATGTTTGCATTTGTATTTGCAAGTCATCAGAACAAAGGCCTCTGTTACCAACTTAATTAACTAATGATATTACAGATGCCCCACAGTAGAGAAGTGTTATGTCCGTAGGCAGCTAAATGGCACCAAGAGGAGCATTAGATACTGGTAGAGCTGGGATTTCTGGCTACATGCTTTCTCTGCATCAAAGCTGTTCATGGTGCATATGAAGAGAAAATTAGTGTTGGTATACACATTCAATAGGAACTCAAGAGCTTTCAGCTGTCCTGAAACACCTGAGCCTGGGGAGTACTACTGGCTGCTGCTTTGTAAGAGTGTCAGTGTTTAGGAAGGTTTTGGCTTTTTTTGCCCTCTTCTAGCACTTAAGATGTAGTAAGGGAAGAGAGTTGTAACCCCTTGGAAGCTGCAGGAAAGGAGCTAGAACTAACCACAAAAGCTCAGGTGTCCCTGAGGAAGGTGCAAGGAAGCACTTCCTGGAGAAAATAGGTTTACTAAGCCATCTAAATCAATGGGACTTTGGCAATTCTGAAAAGATAATCTGGAGTGATTCTGCACAGATGAGACTTGGAAATGCCTTGAGCTCCTCCTGTCTTGTGTTCCTTTTTAGTTAGTCACACTGCTAAAAGAGACTTTTGACAGGCCCCCAGGAGCAAGGGCCTTTAAATAGCATTTTATATAACGGAGAAGTGAATACAAATAAGGCATTTTGTGTGGGTTGGAGTCTCCACTTGAAAATATCTGTAACTCTTGCAGTTGAGCTCTTGGTGTGGAGGTTTGGGTAACCCAAGAGAAGCAGGAATTTCAAATTAATTGGAAAGACAGAAAACCTGTATGCTGGTTTTGGCTGGGGTACACTTAATTTTCTTCATACCAGCTGGTATTGGTGCTATGTTTTGGGTTTGTGCTGAAAACAGTGATGGTAATGCAGGGATTTATTGCTGAGCAGCGCTTACACAGAGCCCCAGGGCCTTTTCTGCTTCTCAGACTGCCCTGCCAGCGAGCAGGCTGGGGATGCACCAGGAGCTGGAGGGGACACAGCCAGGGCAGCTGACCTCAACTGACCAAAGGGATATTCCATACCATATGGTGTCATGCTCAGCGATAAAGCTGGGGGAAGAAGGAGGAAGGTAGGAGGATGTTTGGAGTGATGGCATTTGTCTTCCCAAGCAACCATTATGCATGATGGAAACCTGCTCTCTCCTTGCTGTGTTCACTTGCAGCAGCTGTACAGCTCGGGTGAAAGCCTGGCAGGACTCCAGCTAGCCTGTGTTACCGAAGAGATTTTCACCACCTTACCTGGTACCACAGCCAGCTCCATTTGGCCCTTGTCTTCTCACAGTATTTATCAGCCAAACATTCTTTTCACACAGCTGGAACTGCTCACGCGAGTCTCATTGGAGATGGAAAACTGATACAAATTTTTCCTGAATGAGGCTTAGCTAATTTGCAGTGTCTCTTGGCATCAGAAAGGCATGCTTCAACCAAAACTACAGCAGTTCTGCTTGTTTTCTTGGCAGTGATACTGAGAAACTGGGTAGTAGAGCAACTCCTTGGCTGACTTTGCATAACTAGACCTTTACGACCTTTCATCAAAGAAAGGTGCGGGCGTATGAGTGTGTTCACAATGTATTTTGTTGGTTTTAAAATCAAAATTTATTTGACTGCATGTTTTCACAGCATGTTTGTGTTGCATATGAGTAGTAAAGCAGAGGAGGAAAACTTTGGGGTGATGTTTTACATTAGAGTCTGAGTGACTTTGGAGTCTATTTTCGAGGTTCCTGACACTGGGATTTCAGTTCCAGACTTTGTATTTCTGAGAAGTATATCTATGACTGGTGACTCCAAGCCCTGTCTGCAATGCTGGGACATTAAACCCTTGGATCCATCACTATTTTGCTTTTCCTGTCTTTTTAGAGGAAGATAGACTAGTAAACGTGCATAGCACCATGTGCTCAGCTTTGGTGGGAGCTTCTGTCCACGCTCCCCTCTACTGGTCTAAGTTACCAGAGGGTTTTGCAGATTTTCACACAGTTTGAAATTTTGCAGCAAAGTCATGGTGTACTGTGTGATTTCAAGTATCTAAACACTGAAGATTTACCTAATACTGAGAACAGGATACTTGGCAGCTCCAAGGCTGGAGAAAGCTTGGTGGAAGTTAGGGAAATAAGTTTATTTTGGCAGGCTTTTGAGAAGTATAACTTTGGGGCACAATGGAACACTGTAGGTGACAGAGAAGAGTTTCCTTTTGGTAAAAAAATTCTTCACCAGACCACACAGGTACCATGCAGTGTATCTCTAACACTTTTTGCTTTCACATCAGTCACGAGGGCTAGCGTGACCCTACCTTGTCCCTGTACAAATTTTTTGAGCTTTATTGCTTTGGCCTGTATTTTTTTGCCTATATCGTTCCAGACGCCTGGCTCCGTTCGCCCGGCGGGGCCTGGAGCCTGAGGGGCCGCGCTGAGGCGGGTGGGGAGCGAAGGGCAGCTCGGTGGCGGAGCCCCCGGCCCAGGCGCCCTCCGGCAGCGGCGGCAGCAGGTGAGCCCCCGCCGGCCGGGGAGCCGCAGCGCCGCGGGCGGGCGGGCGCCGTGCCGTGCCGCAGCCGTTGCTGGCCAGGTGTGCCGGCGGGCTGAGGCGTTGGCGCCCCGGCTCGCTGTGAAAACCGTTTAGCGCACCCAATTTCGGAAATACTACATTTAACTTAGGAAAAGCGGTTTTATTTTGTGTTGGTGCGTGAGAGGGGGAGGGGATGCCTGAGGGGAGAGAGGGTGAGAGAGAGGGTGCGTGAGGGGAGAGGGTGAGAGAGGGGGTGAGAGAGGGTGCGTGAGGGGAGAGGGGGTGAGAGAGGGTGCGTGAGGGGAGAGGGGGTGAGAGAGAGGGTGCGTGAGGGGAGAGGGGGTGAGAGAGAGGGTGCGTGAGGGGAGAGGGGGTGAGAGAGGGTGCGTGAGGGGAGAGGGGGTGAGAGAGAGGGTGCGTGAGGGGAGAGGGTGAGAGAGAGGGTGCGTGAGGGGAGAGGGTGAGAGAGAGGGTGCGTGAGGGGAGAGGGTGAGAGAGAGGGTGCGTGAGGGGAGAGGGGGTGAGAGAGGGTGCGTGAGGGGAGAGGGTGAGAGAGAGGGTGCGTGAGGGGAGAGGGTGAGAGAGAGGGTGCGTGAGGGGAGAGGGGGTGAGAGAGGGTGCGTGAGGGGAGAGGGGGTGAGAGAGGGTGCGTGAGGGGAGAGGGTGAGAGAGGGTGAGAGAGAGGGTGCGTGAGGGGAGAGGGTGAGAGAGAGGGTGTGTGAGGGGAGAGAGGGTGCATTTTTGGGGGTGTGTTTTTTCTTTATTTTAAAAGTAAAAAAAAAAAAAAAAAGGCTTGCTTTAAGTTCAGCATTCCTTTCACTTTAATGCAGTCTTACAGAAGGAGCAGTACCAAACAATGAGTGATTTACCAATATTGTGATCAACCTAGGTGAGTAGAAAAAGTACTAGTTTACTTGCGTGTTTGAAGCTGTCTAAATGTGTTGTCTTTGCCATAACATTATAGATGCTTGCTTGAAAAGCAGTCCTGCCCATCACTCAACACGAGCATCTGAAATACAGGAACAGTCACAGCTGATGGGCAGGTGGAAACTGCATGTGATGTGCTTATTTTCAGGTCAGGTTTGCATGTAAATGTGGGCTTTCTGATATACTGGAAATGTTAAGGTCAGCTTAGTGCGTTTAGCTATGAGTCTTTGTTAACTGTGTTCAGTGACTTTACTGATGAGGATAGTAACTACACTAGTTCTTGCATAATTCAGAGATTTGGTGTATGCTGTGTCCTGATAGGAGAGAGCAGAATTGTGTATGGTTGGGAGTAAGTTGTTAAGGAAGTGATTATAGAAGCAATGTCTTTGTTCTGCTTTGCATGTCATGAAAGCTCTCAGCTTCTTTGTGGCAAGAGGAGAAGGAAATGAATGTTTTCATTAGTGGATGTAAACTAGCTGCCAGCACCACAAAGTGCTCCTTGGGTATTGCAGCTTGAACATAAGTATTGCAGAAGAGATGAGGGATGGTAAAGGTCAGACAAGTCTTCTCTGTGCCTCTCTAGATATCAACATGGTATGTTATGAATAAATTAGAGTAGCAGCATCTGTTTGTCATATATGTAAACTGCTAAATAAACTCCTTAAGAAAAAATGCTTCTGCTTCCACTGGATCTGCTTTGAGTATGAAAACACCTTTTTGTCTAGGTGTTGATATCATAAACTAAAAAAAGGAAACAATAACCCACAGGAACATTTGGACAGTTTTAAATATGCCTTTTGGAGCACTTCTAGTATATGGAACTGACTTCTGTGTCCGTAAACACAATGCTACAACAGTGACCTTAGTCTGGGTTAATGAGAAATGACAGAATGAATGAAAATTTCCTTTGTGCTATCAGATCCAACATAACAAGCAGTTTTATTCCCTACCTAGGTTCTGGAATACTGGATCTGAATGGTAAGTGCCTTTAAGAGAACAGTGCATTGGATGTGGTTAACCACTAGAATGAAACAGAGGATTCATTAGTTTCCAAGAGTGGTAGTAAAACCATTCATAGAATATTGACCAGGCACTGTATTTCTGGCTCAGGATTTTCTTTCCCATGGCACTAGTAGGTCTCAGGGTAGCCCATGAAAATCCCTTTCCCTCCAGGCTAGCTTGTGAAAGCCACTGCTTCTAAACCTTCCCTTGTACTTCGCGGTTACTGATGACCATATTAGAGACTGATGAAACATGCCTGGGAGCTTTCTCTAAGTGCTATGATGGGATTGGATAAGACGCTTAACGGATTTCTGATGGATTCTGCTGGACAGAGTTGTTAAAGAATGTGTTGCATAGTGGTTGTTACTTTGTCTTTCCCTATCTCTCTAGGAATAGAATAGGCTGCATAAGCAGTATGTATCTCTTCTCCCACTGTAAAAATACATACAAATTGATAAACATTGATTTCACTGCTTCAGACCAACCCTGACTATATGGACTGACCTGTTCCTTTGCTCTCCCTTTATGGCATCTTATTCAGTTTTGACTCTAAAGCTTTGCAAATTTAGGTGTCCTGGCTTGTTTTCTCCAAAATATTAAGCATGGTCAGACTGACCAAAACATGGGATTTGTAGAGTAGAAAGAAAAGAAAGTATGATTTTTAACAGCTGTTGA
Source organism: Falco rusticolus (assembly GCF_015220075.1). Lineage (NCBI taxonomy): Eukaryota > Metazoa > Chordata > Aves > Falconiformes > Falconidae > Falco > Falco rusticolus. Next base: position 52,198,344 of record NC_051194.1, read on the forward strand.
TCAGGCTACATTTTTCTCTTGCTCAGATTTGGCTTTCTTTTTGTATCAGTGACCTTTCCAAGGCTTTTCAGAGGAAGGGTCCATGAGCAGTGGAACAAATTACTTATTCACCAACAGTATCAGCAGTTACTTTATTCAATAGAAATAGTTATATTATAGTCAGAGAACAGAATTTTACCTTTAGTTTTAAGGTATTGCCATGATAATGAATACAAATATGTCAGTTTCAGCCTCTCTTGTACTTCTGTACTCTACTGCTTTGCCATTAACAGACTTTATGACCAGTAAATTTCAGAAGGCACTTCAAACTTCAGTCTGAGTTTAGCACATTAAATGGAACTCAAATCCTCCCAAGTTGTATTTGAATAAAGAAATTTAATTTTTATATTTGGTAAAATAATTCTGTATTGAAGATCACCATTTTTGTTGTGTAGTAAGGTGGCAGAATGGTTAAACTTTGCAGAGGATTAATTTTCAAATAGTCTATCTTGGAAATGTGGCCTGTTTTTCTTACAGTCACTTTGGTGTTCCCCTACCTAATCAATGAACTTTCAACTCCAAAAGAGCTGGTGTTATGTATGTCCCTTTATACATGCCGTGAATAACATCATGAGCCAATCTGAACTTTGAAATAAACTGCACATCGCTTATGTTTCTTACTTCATATGCTTTGTTAACAAATTCAAAATGTGACAGACCCACTGTGTGAGTAGTTTGCCATTCCTGATATGGATTTCTTCATTGAGCAGCTGATGTCTATGTAGCATATGCATAGCTAGGATAGTGGGAGGATTGACAAGAGGAGTATGACTTATGGTTTTTATTGCTGATCATAGTCATGGAACTCGTTAGAATGAGGATATGCAGAAAAGGTAGGTGAGATTTTCAGGATACTTCTGAAAGCAATAGTGGGACACCATCACCCCACACCCCTAGTGCAGTTACTGCACTAGGGAGAAAAAAAAGGTGATAAAGGCATGTTTCCTGCTCACTTTCAGCTGCAATTAGATTTAAAACATGGACATTTTCTTTCTTTGTCAGTGCTTTGGGTTTTTTATTAAAGGTTTATAGTGGCAGATGAGGACTTGCAAAGTTGAGAATGAGGTATTAACTAAAGGTAAATTAAGAACTAAGATACACTATGAAATAAAGAAACTGAAAGTGCAGTTGCTTTTGTGGTGGAGCCAGTGCAGCAACTCAATGTCACCAAAAAGGGATAGTCCCTACTCCTTCATTCCCTCTTACATCCACCTGGGTATGTGAATCACCTCCCCTTTCTCTGAACAAACTTGTTGATTCCCTTGCTGTGCATTAGTAAGCTGGGTGAGGACAGAAGGGTTCAGAAGAAGGGTGGCTGTGATGGCAGGAAACAAAATGGGGAAGAAAGGTAGTAGGCTGGGAGAGAACAGGACATCCACCTTTTGGAGGTAGAGGGCTTTTAGACTGTAAGAAGTATTTTAGCTGTAAAATGCAACATCCCTTGAAGAAAATAGGCATCAGGTTGTCCAGGAAAGAGAGAAGGCAGGTTGTTACACAAGGGAAGAGCAACTGGGAGCCAAGCACAGTAAGGCAGGGAAGGGCAATGCCGGTGCAAGTCCAGTCCTACATTATGAGAGTAAGGCAAGTAGGGCAGCCGTGGTGACGGCAGCCAGGGTCAGCTAAGAGTCTAGATCATCAGACAAGTCTCTGGTGATGAGACAGGTGCAAGGTCAAGCTGCGAAGTCAAGTCAGCAAGACAAGGCTGCAATCAGGTCTGGAAAGAATAACCAGGGTCAGATACAGCTGGGTAATTGCCAGGTAAGTTGCATAGTGATGAGGTGGGTCTGAGGTCAAGAAAGTCAGTGTTTGGGGCAGGATCAATGACTGGGCACAGGCATGGCAGCAATGCTGCTGCGGTGTAGCTCAGGTGGGGGCCAAGGGTAAGAACTTCAGCTTTAAAGCAGCTCCCAAGGGAGAGGGGCAACCCTCATTGAAGCTTTGATCTTCTGTGTGAAGATCCAAGAATAAAAACTGGTTTCTCAGTACCAATATGTAGTTGGTCCTACTACCAATTTGTAATCCTGTTTTTGCCACCAAAATAGGTGGCACAGCTTCAGGAAGACATCAGAAAGCAAAAGCAAACGCTAAAGATATCCTCTAATCCAAAAAGATCTCTGAGGAGAGGTGGGCAAACAGCTGAAAATTTGCCAAAGGAAGTAACAGAATTGTTAATCCTGTGCAGGTTTTCAAGGTTTTTTTCAGTGTGATGACCTTGCCAAATTTAATATTTGTTTATATTTTCCTTTGAAAACTAGGCCGGAAGATAATGTTCTTGCACGCTTAGAGCAATAGCCTGCGCTAGCTCTGAAGCAGTGCCATGATCTCTGTGAAATTCCTGTTCCATTATAAACCTGTGTATGGTGCTTTCCTGCATCTGAATCATGTTACATTGTATTTAAACTTCCAAATTAACTACAAGGAAGAGGTTAATGTCTGGAAGGGGGGGGGGGGGGGGGGGGAAGAAGAAACAAAAAATTACATTTTAATCAAAAGAACATGCTGAGTGGTGTACATCTTGGTGAAGAACTCCAGTGTAAAGAATTTTATTTTTGTATGAATTCTACTTCCCATGCAATTTACTTTTTTTTGACAGTAGCTTAACTTTGCACTTAAAGGAAAGCTAGAATAAATAAATGTCAGTTTCCATACTATTTTTAACAAATAAACTTCCTGTTCTTTTAGGAACTTAACCTGTCAGTCATATAATTGCTTTCTTGCCCTTTTCTTGTTAATTGCAGGGTAAACATAGCTTTCTGTGTTTTGTTCCTTGGGTTTTATGATGCATGTAGGGAAAGCGCATCTGTGGCTTGCAGTTTGTTGCAGAGGAGCAAGAGGCAGTTTGATGTTCTGTGTGCTTTGACTTTGTTCTATAGCTACCTTTGAAATGGACAGAACTGGATTCAGGCACTTAAGGGGTCCCTTCCCCTTCATGCTTTATGTTGTTCCCAAATTATGCCATTTTTTTACATGATATGCATAAAGCTTTGTTCACAAACATTATAAGCATTTAATTACTTACATAAATTTTTGCTGACATATTTTTTTTACTGTGCCTTATTTATCTTTTAAAAGTTCTGAAACTATTAAAGTCGTTTGTTTTCCTACTGAAACTTGTTTTCTTAAGTTTCATAATTTTAAAATACTGAATAGAGCTTGGAAATTAAATGTAAAGTGTTAAAACTATGGGAAATGGCTCAAGCTATGACTTTTACCATAAAGTATGTCCATAATTGAAACACTTTAGTTTTTATATAAATAATCACCAATGTGGAATTATTATGCATTCTTTGAAACCAGAAAGTATGGATTCATCTGGTGTTGATTATTATGTTACCACATGTTAATTATGCCTGGCAAATAATTGGTTTTTTCCATTATATGTTTGTGTGGAAGCTAGCTAGTTCTGCTTCATTTCAGCAAACTGGACTGATGCCCAGAGAGCTATTATTAGTAGCTGCATTGTTGTAATTTATACCAAATGGCAGAATTTGTGATAATCAAGATGCAATGTACAACCTGAAAGGGCAGTTTTTGAGGAAACATGTTTATGTTTCTTTTCCTTTATAGTTATGCCATATTCATGACAACTATGTTCTCACAGTTTATGTTGCTGTTACTGGGTATTTCCAACAATTAGAAAAATACCCTTATATTTTGCAACTTCAGTCTTGGAAACTATATGTACTATAAGATGTGGCCATATGAGAAAAGCTATTGCAATAAGTACCTGAGGAAAACACAAATAATGCACTTCAATCTGATTTCTGATTCAGCTACATTTCCTTGAAGTAAATCTGCACAACCAGGAAGGCTGTCTGTCTTCATGAGTAGCTTTGCTGCAGAGTTACCTTGTGATTGTCACTTTTTAAAGCAATAACTGTATTTTACCACCACCTACAGGTATTTAAAGGAAATATGTTTAGACCTGTGACCAACATTTGCAAATGTATTCCATATGTATGGAAAATGAGACTATTTGTGACAGTTGCACAGCTACTGCTACAAATATTTTTGATTTTCAGTCTTGGGTCAAAGCACATTGTTATAACATGCCCTGTTTTATTGAAGAAATATCTAGTATGAAACTGAATTATCAGACAGCATGATGGAAACATTAATGAGATGCAGTTTTCAAAAACAGTGTACGTTTTACCCCTTCTTGAGTAACTAACACTCTGGGAGACAAATAGAAAGTTTTTTGTAGTTTAAAATTCCCTCTATTCATAGATGGATATTCTGTACATTAGGAAGTGTGTTTTTTACAGACTAAAACCATGGAATTGGTGTTCACCCTTAAACTTAAGCAAATGCGGCTAAGAGTGCTAGGTATCTAGTACAGTTTTGATTCTGTCTCTCATTTAAATGGAATGATTCATATGCTTGCATTGGGCAATAGTAGTACAACTACTGGTCTTTTAAATGAGCAAGATATAAGAACTCAGGTTGCCTAGGTCTTCCAGAGAAAGTATCTCAAAAGTAACAAACGCATGAGTTCTTGAATAGAATGCTATTCTAGTATGTCTATGTACTAGTATGCCAATGCCAACAGAACTTCCATATTTTGTGCGGTAGCTGGAATTTACATATAATTTAAACAAGGTATTTTGTTTGGTTTTCTGTTTTTCTTTTCTTTTTTTTTAATCATAAGTCAGACTGTCTCAGATAAGCCATACAAAATGTATACCAAAACCTGAAACCTTAAAATACAATACTAGGTCTAAGGTAAAAACTATTCAATTGGATTAAATTTTATGTTTTTCTGAGAGGGAGAATATCTGACTGGAGGGAAAAGAGGGACAAAACTTTGTGATTTGCTTGAGTGAATATTTAGAAACTAATCTGTGCTGTGTTTTAAATATGGCTACAGAAATTCAACAGCATAGCATATGCTATACAGGCTGGCTCTTCAGAGTCATTGTCACTCTAAGTTGACCATAGCACTGGATTTGAGGGGAAGAGAACTTCTTAGGGGCTCTTCTATGACTGCCTAGGTTTTCCAGACTAGTAATAATACTAGTGGATTTATGTAATCATTCATCCAGTAATCGTTGCTGTACTACCACGGTCCAAATACACCCTAAATATGATGTATGTCAAATATAGTTCAGTAATGTCTCCTGCACATCATTCAGAAAACCTGTATTCCAGCCCAATTAAGATAGCTTCCTGTCCACCCTGTTCATTACAAAAGTAAGTAGTTTCACAGAATAGGATGGAAAGATACTGTCAATGTGTTTGTGAACATAAGGCCCAAGGGGGTGGGTTTTTTGCTTTAATTTGTAACAGTGCAAGGAAATAATAAATGAAGGGCAAGTAGTTCTGCCTATATGGAGAGAATACTTATTGTGTGGGCTGTAATTTTATTTTTTGTTTTACAAAGCTGAAGCTTCTTGCTGTGTCTGTACAGTTTCTCTGTATAACGGGGTAATAACTGTTCCATGCACAATTTAGTTTATAAAGTGGAGACCCGTGCATTTTGATTTATTCATAAATGCAGAAGGGGTAGCTTTTGACTATACTTTGGGCTTTCTAGCTTGCATTTCTGGATGTGAAATTGTTATTTACCATATTTTTTTTACAGATCTGCACAATAAATATAGGCTGAGCCATCTTCTTTTCATCCTTTAATCTCTTCCATCAGTTCATTGTCTGTTTGACCACACACAGAGAATCAGGCAAATGACTTTTCCTTCTTTCTGGACAGATGTTATCAGCAACACAGGTCACCCTTAACATGAAGGGAAAAAACCACCAAACTAAACTCTGAAAACAAACTCAGAAAAACAACTACTAGTTTCCATATGACACTATCAAAGTGCTTGGAAAATAAGGTCGCTATTTTTATCCTTATAAGGTAATGGCATACATGTATTTATGACTGTTTAAAAAATGTATATGCTCAATCCCAAACTACAAAGCAGAACACAGCAGTGGTTGGGTGAAGGGACAGGAAAGCAATGGGAATATTAATTCCTTTGTAACGTAATCTTGTCTTGTTGCTAAGTGATCGCTGCAAATTGATGCACCTCATCTTTTGGCTTTTTAAAGGCTGTGCTCTTGGCTTTTCAGTTGCTGTTGTGGTCTAGGACTGGAGAGGTTGAAAAGGCAGGTTGTCCTAACCTTTACAGAAGGTATGAGCTGCAGCAGATGAGGCTTAATTGCTCCGAGTCTCTAAAAAATACAGCTAGGTAGATTTGACTTGACTTTGGTTCATGTTGCAAAGCTTATACTTCCCAATACTGTTTCATGCATTTCCTAGCCAAAGTTGGCTGTGGTTTTGGGGTTTTTTTGGTTGGGTTTTTTTTTTTTTCCTTTTTTCTTCTTACTAACATGTTATATTATTTCCATGATCCAGGAGCATGCTTCTGCTCCAATTTCCACATGAGCAATAAAATAAAACTTATAGTACTTCACTTCAAAAACATTACAAATTATAGCTGTGGCACCAAATGATTCAATCAAGAATAATTTATTTGATCTTTTGCAGTCTTTCCACATACTCTGTTATTCCTTGCCTGTTTAACATGTCTTGGCAAGATTTTCTTATATAGTCTGTAAAAATTGTTCTAGTTTTGATCAAGAATGGCGCTTCTCAAGCAAGAAAGTGAAAAGATAAATTAATTTCTCTTCTCTTTTTAATATTGCATTTTTAAACTCAATATTACAATGATCATCAAAGGAAATTAAGCTTTTCTGATTTTTAAGTTTGCTACTAAAAAAGCTTAATGTGAAATGGCATTCACCTATGGGAATTGCTTTTTACACAGAAAAAGTCATGAGGCTTCCACACACTAGTAATTTGTTCCTCCTTTCACCCAGAAAAATCCAGTATAACAAACTGTGTGATTTAAATGAGTAAGCCAGGTAAACAAAGACTAGAACTCAAGGTGGTAAGTGATGTAACTCAAGTGAAAAAATGATACTTTATTTCCTGAAGGAATCCAATTTGTATCTAATTTGCTCACTATTTACTATTTATTCTCTATTACTGGAAAAAGTAGTAAGAATACTGAAAGAAATAAGATTTTTAAAAAATATTTATTTTTTTTTAAAATCACTGCTAGGTAGCATGAGCTTTGCTGAAGATGGATTAATGTTCCATCACCTGGGAAAGAAACACAAGTTGTTCCCAGCTTCCTGCAGAGCAGGAACATGGCAAAGGGGAGACAATTGTTTGGTGTTTTCTAGGAGTTATGAACACTGTGTAGGTAATTGTTCTCCATTCTCTGGTAAGCATGTCCACTGCAATAGCTATCACACAGGAACAACAGACTGTTTTTAATCATCTAATGACTTCTCATGAGAACACTTGAAGAGCTTGTTGAGCTTAGAGATGTGTCTTAGATACTGGATAGCAGCTGAAGACAGCCAAAGCTTATGCAGTGTTTCCCGAACAACTTTTGCCCTCCTCTGTATCTCCTAGAGAAGTGTTTTCCTCTCCAAATAAACATCTGGCAGGCTGGAAGCCTGGAAGCCAGTGAGTTAGTGAGGAAGCAGCCACCCCAGGAAGTGTGGATCTTTATCATAGTAGTTGTTGGTGATGCTTTGTTGTCTTTTTTAGCAGTCCAGAAGGGTTTGGAAGTAGGTTTCCTGCTTTTGTGCTTGGATTGCCTTTGTATGTCTGATTCAGACATTAGGAGTCAGCAGGTGATAGAAAAAAACGACATCTGGAGCAAGGATGCTGGGAGCCACTCTTGGCAAGAGGGTACCGCACAGCGTGGAGGTGGGGTGGACAGAAGGAAGCAGGTCTGACACTGCAGCAGCAGAGGCTTGAGGGGTGGATACAGGTTTGGCATGTTTGCTGGTAAATGCTTCATTATTAGCTTCTCAGACATCCCAGAACTGGCAGCGGATGGTGCCTTAGTTGCCATCTCCTTTGCTCACTTATACCCTCAAAATACTTTTCTGAAAGCATATTGTGAAAATCCTATTGTTGTTCCTTATGTCATGGTTTGAACACTTCCTGTACCTTCTTTATTTATTCCCCAGTCATACAATATAGGAGGATTCAACCTGTGAGAAACTGGCATATTAAAAAACATAATGGCACAGAAGGTGACCTGGGTTCTGTTCATAGAGGCATTTACAACTAGTGTCTCCTAGTAAAATTCACCATAGAGAAAATAACGTTCACTTCTATTCATTTGTCAAGTCAAAGGAAGCACAGGCATGCTCACAGCTCTCTGAGAAATCAGCAGAAAGTCCAATGAATAGGAAATTCTGCTTGTTTGGCGGTTGTCTGTCCAAAACCTGATTCCATTTAATTTCATTTTGTTTCATGTGAGTGAGAGGTGGAAACAGTTAAAGAATACTGTGATAGTGTATTTCTATTGATAACTTTGCTGCTGACGTAGTACACTTCAAGGGGTTTTGGAAAAGCCCCTGTAAGAAGTAAGACTAACTTTGTAAACTACTGATGCACATGATTAAGTTACTGAATTTTCAAAATTATGAACATGTAGGTTGGCATTTCTCTTACTGTCTAGCTTTGCCTCAGGCTTGTTAAGGCAAAGAGTAGGTGTTTTATTTCTATAACAATTAATCATTTACATTTATTGCTTATATGAACTTACCATGAAAATTATTTTGGAATGTTTTTAGAGATTGTATGTTTATGTTATATGTCCATACATATGCACAGATATGTATATAATTCTGGTACTGGTGTGTATATATATGTATATACGTAGTACCAGAATTGTGTATGGTGTATATATAAAAATAAATTCATAAATAAAACTATTATCAAAGCAGTAGAAACAAAGAACTAAGAAAGAGCACATCTTAAAATTAAAATAGAAACAGATTTTAAAAACAGAAATAAAAAGCCAATAGTAGAATAGTCTCCTGTAAAAGCATGAATTATCCTCAGGCCTGAAAAATTCTAAATACTCAACCTGTAATAAAACTCATTCTGACTTCAACCTCAGCAGGAATACAATCCTTTAATAATGGTGAAGGAATAAAATACATACAAATATACTTGCCTTCTGTTTTCACATAAAATACTAAGCTTTTAGAGCTGCAGCAGTGACATCCAGTGACTAAACTAGTCAGTTCTAGACTCTATTCGCATTTGGAATGAATGCTAAAGGACATGGATTGAAAAGGAAGGCTTAGATTGGGAGGATAAACAGACACTGCTTGAGGATGCAAAACATGATAAATATCTAATCTAGAAAAATTATATAAATGTTTAATTTACCCATATCTGTTTCAGAATTAGACATTAGCTGAGCCAAGTGGGGAATAAATTATTTCAAAACAAGTGCTTTGTCCAGGGAGGCAATTTGTTTAACAAGACTATGCAGCATTTCATATCCTTTTTTTTTATTAGTTACCAACAACAATAGAATTCAGTAGGTAATACTTCTATTATATCTTGATTCAGATATGATCAAACTTTGATCTAAATCAACTTTAAGATGGCAAGTTCTTTCAATTTTTAATAAATTATTGATATAAAGACCAAAAAAGAATTAAGAAACCTTCCTTGTGTTAAGGTGACAAAAATACTTACTGCCATTTTATGTAAGAAGTCCCTTATTCTGCTTGAAGTCAGTGTGAGTTTTAGAATGAAATTGAAACCTCACATAGCTTCTGGCTCTGAAAATGAGTGATATCTGGTAATGACCTGACTCCCTGCTTCCTCAGATATCCAGAAGGTTTTTGGTTAGAACCGAGGCTTGAAATCTTCACATTATTCAAAACTTTACATTATATGTTCTGTAGTACAATTACAATAATCAGAAAGTACAGAAGTAGCTTATTTCTGGGCTTTTCGAAAATGTAGTAATAGGAACTAATTCTTTAGGATTTGAACTTTAAAGCATGGTCCAGGTTGCCTACCTTTTTACTGTTAAGAAATCAATGAATGATGAAACAAGTGTGTGAGTTACGTAAGCTCATAAGCAAAAAGAAATGTACAGAGAAAACTGATTAAAAGAATTGGAAAGGAAACAACTACCCAACTGAAAATAAGGAAAAGTGAAAGTTTGTCACGTCTGTCCTCTGACAAAAGGCAAGTTTGACTAGTGATACAAGGAAAAGAACAAAAATTTAAGCCTTAGTCACATTTGCATTGCACTTTGTAAGATGATTAGTTTCTGTGCTGAGGAAAAGGCCCTTGGGTGCTTTTGCTCTGTGGTGGCAGTGACTGCTATATCTTAGCTCTGACTTTAAGCAAAATGGGACAAGCCAACTATGCTGGTGGTTATGCAAACTTGCTATCTTGCTCCTTATAAGGATTCAGGAATACCTGTGTCTTTTCATCTAATTCAAGCACCAAGTAGAAGTGTAAAGTTATGATTCAGTGTATTGAAGGCAGCAGACCAGAAGGTCTTATTACCACTATGAAAATTTTTAAAGACCTAAGCAGTGGAAAAATGAAGTTATATCACTAGGGGGCAACAAAACATCACAAACATCTATGTTAAATATCAAGCAATGTCACACCCCCACTGAGAGAGGCATTTGTGTTATGACTGGAAGAACAGCTTGTGTAAGCAAATGCTTTTGTATTTTTCCAACTGTGTTATGTAGTAAATCTCACTTCAGGGATGATAGAGTTCCAAGTAATGATACATACGTTATATATGCATACACAAAACTTTTCATATAGCTTTGTGTTGCTTTATCTCTTTTCAGGTACAGTAAAACAATAACAAAATTGGGCATTTGTGTATAATTTTCATATCTGAACACCCTGTATTTAGCACTTAGGTTAAGTACGACATGTTCTGCTAAAGAATATCCACTTTATACAAATAAAGAGGCACAGTATAGGAGAATTTGAAATTCACTGTCTTTCCCTCTTTTTGGTCTTGGCATGACCTCCAACCCAGAATGATGACAGACATTCCAGAAGACAATGATACTGCCCCAGTCCTCTGAAGCTATTAGGTTAGTTATGAACCCTTGTCTTCCATTTTCCTGATGTGTTGCTGGCACTAACAATGCTCCCAGCATAAAACTAGTAGTAGCTTGCCACACTGCAGTGGAAATGTAGGCTGTGGTAGTACTATGGCTGATAAGGGAGAGAGGAGGGTGGAGTATCTGACCTGAAGTCACTGGTGTGAGTCAAGAAAGAGTTTCACCTGTGGGTTTTAAGCATTTTTCAAATCCTAAGAATTTTACCATCAGGATTGTTAGTTAGCCTTAATCTGCAGACCAGGAGCTAAGACAGCTCCAAACTAGGGGTTGTACTGGGATGGCACATTCTCTCCTGTTTTTGCTGTTGGAAAAAGTGGAGCTATTAACAGAAAGCTCCGCAGTGAGAACTACCAGTTAAGAACATGGAGCTAAAGGATTCTTCCTGTGATCAGATGGTAGCCAGTGTGCCTTTTCAAGCAGTGTCTGCTTGTAATGATGCTGACATCTTGTATAAAGCTTTCTCCATTTAGTTATTTATTTATCTATCTATCTATTTATTTATTTATTCCCTGTTATCCTAATTTCTCAGTAGCAATTCTATGCACTGTCAGAAGGCTAAAATCCAATATTCTTAGCTTGAAACTCTGCAGAGCCTTGTCCAAGGCGCTTTTTTTTTTTTTAATGACATCTCTGTTTCAGTTAACTTTAGTTGTGCTCTTACATACATCTGTTTACTGATGAGATAAGTTATAGTGAGGTATAGAGGCCATGAAAAATGGAGTGTAAGTAAATTTTATTATTTTTATTTTTACAGAAATGCAGTATAAACTGTGCTTGTGTCAACTTTATTTATGGAAGTTCTCAGTGATAAGAATGATCTGGAATGCATTCAGTGGCACTGGTCTTCTCTGCTGTACTTCAGACCTTCCAGCTGGGCCTTTTGTGTCCTTCTCTAATCTGTGATGTTCTGGGGTTGTAATCCCTGAGTAAAGCTATTTTGACTGTAGAATAAGAATCATATGAATGCTCCTTGGATTTTCTTTTGACTGTCAAACCCAAGTAATTTCAAAATAAGACAGCATAAAGCATCTTGTAAAGGGTTCTGGAATATTATGCTTGTACTGACCCTGCTGTCTGCCAGTGGAATCTTTGAAAAACAAGCAGAATTTGGTAGCTGGCCTCTGATGTATGTACTGTAAATGGTCTTTTCTCACACTGATTCAATAATGTGTACAGTTCCTACTGTTGCATAACTGGCCAGAGCTTGACTCTGTGGGTTGACCTCACAAGACATGCAAAATGGTGATCTTCCTAATGGTAATCTTTGTATTGGCAATTGATTCACATAGCACATGCTATAAATAAACATGAAGAGAGAATATAATGATAATGGCACATACTCAAAGGTTAGAAAATTCCTAAGTATGGATTCTTGGGTTCTTCAGAACAGCAACAAAGCTTAATAAAAATAACCAGTTCAGTGATCTCTTAAGGAGAAGCTAGGTTGGTGAGTTTCATGATTCGCAAGTTTTACTTTTTGAGAGGTTTCTAAAGTCCCATGGGACCTTAGAAAAGTGTTTTTCAGTGTTTTAGAGCTCACAGATTTAATTTTGCTCATCTTGAGAGCCCCTTCTAAAAAGGAACAAAAAATGTTTTTTAGAGTTGTAGGGACTTTTTCCACTGTGGATCTTTAACTATTGACAACTGTCTTAAGCTATCAGCAGGTTTCAGGGCGAGCCAGAGGTTACTGTGATGGCCTAGGCCAGGTCATAGCTGAATGGAATTCTTTGATCCCACTAAAAGTTCAAAACAGTTTTTTTCCCATCTTCAAATTCTGATTCCAGTTTTAGCTGAAGCCTTTTATGTTATAGTTATAATGCAAAGGAGTCCAGAGGCTCTCCTGACAACAAAATGGACAGTACATGGAAACTGGAGAGACAGTAACAGAATAGAAAGCAAAAATATTAATCTTAATATGAAATACTGTTTCCTTTGAATTTTTCTTTTGAATATGTGTTCTTCATGCATGTGGTGGTATATTTACTCTTATCCTGTTTCATCATTTACTAAAGCTATCTTAATCTAACCTTTAATCCAACTACGGGGTTTCATTCTCTTATATGTTCCCCAAAGTACTTTTCTTTGTATGTGATTCTCAACTTGTTTGACCATAAGAAGACAAATGTGTTTTAAAACTGTAGCATTTTCTTTTTTTTTTTTTTCATCTGTGCCCTGTTCTTCCAGAATTACTTTATTATTTTGCACCCCAAATCTGAGTGACTTGAGTGAGATCTTGCACTTGAAGTTTTGACCAGGTAAGGCACTTGGATTCAGTATATATTTGCATGGACTGGTAAATTCAGACCTTTCAGCATCCGATATGACTAAAAATAAAGCAGCTTATCTGTAAATGACTTGTGGAGTGGAGCCAATTTGAAACCATCTCTTTTTACCCACATAGATGCATCCTAAGAAAAGCAAAATGAAGTATGTATTTTTTTTGAAATCTAGTTGGTTTTATTTCTATTGTAATAGAATCACAGACTGAGATTTCTTTAAATTTTGGTGTCATTTTAGTACTTCTGTTTTGGGCTGTCTTACTTGTGACCCTCAAAGAGATTTATGGATAGCATTGATAGATGCTAAGTCTTAATACACAGGCCCCCAAAATACGTTTATCAGAGGCTTGGTGTCACACAAATGACAGACTAACCATTTCTATTTAACTGACTTCTCCTGACCTGCACTGCTCCTTGCTTTATCTGAGCTATGAGTTGGTAATTAGTAACTGCATGGTAGAACCCCATTCTCAGCATTTAAACTGTCTCTTTACTTTGTGACTGCTTCCAGTCCATTTCAGGGCAGTTAATCCATTTGATTATTGACCCAGTTAATAGTCAGTAGACTCCACTTCACTACTGACTTTGCCCTGAAGTATTGCAAACATTCCTACAGTCAGGAACAACAGACAGGATACCTAAGAAGCTGCCAGGAGTGCTTCAGCTTGTGTCAGAGAGAATTAATCTGTTAACTATGAGAAACTTCTAATCTGTTTCAGCATGGTGACAAGCAGATGAATAAACTCTCCAAAGAAAGTGACTTAACCCACCTGCTTGTCTTTGCCCACAAATAATTGCAATTAGTTACAGCTACTAACCGTGTAAGTTACTGTTCTTCAGCTGTTATTTCTGTCTTTGTTGCTGTTTAATTCATTATCTGGGAAATTCTCATCCCATGTGTCCAGGACTGAGATGCTGGTTGTCTGTCTCTACATCTACAAGCTACAAGGTCTCAGTCTTACAACTAGAGTCCCCATCCCTGTCTTCAGCCATGGTACACTTAATGACACTTAACTTACTTGTAGCACATACTAGTGTGATTTGTAAATAGTTGGTATGTTCTAATAGAAGGCAGAATAGCCTTTGTAGTACAGCTCCAGATACTGTGATGAATGGAGCCTGGATCTAGAGTGAATAGCATGGCTTTATTTAAAAACAAACAGACAAAACCCAACACTAAGCCACAATGTGTATCTCTTGAGTAGGCAATGAATGTGGCATCCTCATGAACCGTATTAAAGCCTGCAAGATACAAGGAATAGAATATCATATAGACTGTGTCTCATTTTTTTAAAAAACACATTTCATTTTAGCTAGTGCTGTTTAGAAAACAGTTGCTCTAACTGCAGGGAGATCAGAAAACTAAACAGGAAGCGTCCCTGACGCTGCTTCAGATGTCTGACTTCTACCCAGAGTGAACCCATGTGCTCTACAAGAAGCAGGAACAGCTAGCCGATTAATCCACAGGCAAGAAGAGCCTGCTCTGGGAAGATCGGGTTGCAGTCCTGCCTTTGAAGCTTTACACCACACCCCTGCAACGTGAATTACTAGGGGAGGATCATATTCAGCACTGATTCAGGAATTCCTTCTTTCTTCAAGAACTGTTGCTAGGAGTTTGGTAAGTACTTTGTAACAGACTTTCAGTTTTACATGAGAGATATCTTTTTTTTCTTTGGCTGTCAGAAAGGAGTTATCTACTGCTATGTTTTCTTTAGAATGGGTAGATGGAGTAGTCAGATGTTTAGATTCAAAGTCCAGCAATGAGTGCTGCAAAAAGGGAGACACTTTTTCTCTGTAAATCTGAAACAGTAGGACAGTGAATATACTTTAATGATTAGGAATAACACCTAATACAACTAATTGGTTGTCAGAATCTCAGACTAAGGTATTTAGAGCTCCAAGACAGTCCCTTGAAAAAAAGCCATCCTAAAGGTGAATATGTTAATTTTGAACAATAGCTGGAGTTTGAAAACAAGCTCTTTTTAAAAAAAAACAATTTCTCCATTACAGTAACTCCAAGGGAGGCTTGATTCAGGCACAGTGGTCTGCCAGGCTATTTCAAATCCTGCTAAAGTATGTAACATTTGAGGCAATTAATATTTTGAGAAATACAGAACATTTTAGGAAAATCAAATTAAGCTAAGGCTACTATAAGTGAATTGTACTCACAATCTATATTGAAATTCTCAAGAAACAAAAACCCCTAGAACAATGAGGAGGGTTGTGAATGAGGCTTACAGCGCTGCCAATGTAACAAACACACCACCCCCACCCACTCTGAAACCCCAGAATATTATTGGTGTTTTGGTAATATTTTACTTGGAAGGATTGACATAAACTTCATTTTTAGTAACTATGTAATGAAAAACAGTGATACAAGCCTGTATTCTTTTAAAAAAGTTTGCTAAAAGGTAAATAACTGTTTTAGAAAACCTAAATACAACTTAAATGAGGAAAAGGAGCATAACAATGGGAAAAGCGGAGTAGGGAGAACAATAACAATTTGGATGGAGGCAGTATGTAGAAGGTCAATGTGACTCAGTACTCTATAAATTAGTCATCAAAGTACTTCATGGAAAACATGTAAAGATATAAACCTTCCTTCCTGAATGTCTTATGGACAGATGCAAAGACAGGAAGTCCAGCTGACAGTATAGATAGGAACGGCAAAGGCATGCTGTAGGAATTGCTAGGCACTTACTTGGGAAAAATTGTCAGCCTTTTCCCTTTGTAATCTTCTGCTCATTATTTAATTCTGTTAGGAGAGAGTTTGTGATTGTCTCTGAAGACAGCAAGTATCCATATCCACAGTAAATTTATTTTTTAAGGTGAATTTGAGAATTGTAATCAAGTTTACTTTGTGTGTAATGCACACAGAGCAATGTTGAGGAGGTTACGATGATTAAAACACATTCTACTGTGGCCTTTTCACCTGTCAGTGTGTCTCACATGAAAGGGTTCATTAAAAAGTAGTTATATGGGCAATAACTTGATAAATCTATTTCTTGAAATTTTTGTAACTTTTATGCTGGAGAATTTCCAGTGTGCTTCAAACTAACGTTCAGTAACCTGTGTGTTTATGCTTATGTTGTGCATTGCATAGTTTGTAATCTGTAGATTTAATGTGTTTCAGCTGTCCGGTGTAGTTATATGACCTTTAAAGTGCATTTAGCCTTTTAGTGGAGTGCCTGCATTTAATAATACTGCTAATGAAACTCATTTGTTACTCATCTATCTAATATTCTAAATGCAGAATAACTGTAAGTTGAAGTTTCATAATTATCTTGACTCAAGCCAGATAGAGCAATTAATGGCATTGAATTTATCTATCCTTAATCTCATCAGAGAGTTAATTTTGAAAGTCAAATGGTAAAAACTTCTAAATTATCGGTATCTGTTTTAGGGTTCAGTGACAAATCTAAAGGACAATCAGGGAGAGAGTACAAAAGGAAGCAGATTTTCTGTCAGAGAGGAAATGTTAAGATTGGGGGGAAAAGTGGTCCAAGATATAGTGAGCCTAGGACAAAACAAAGGTGTAAAAGAACAAGCTTCCTACCAGGCTTTCGGAGAATGTGTCCAGAGCCTTTAGTTAATTTGAATTCTCACCTCTGGCTAGACCAAACCCACAGTTAGAGAAGGAGAGTTACTGGATTCCAGACCTAGCTTCCAGGACTGTTTATATGTTTCTCCAATAACCTTTCCAAGTAAAGTGCATGAGCAGGAGCAGATACCAGCACTCAGATTGTCTGTTCTCCAGTACAGGGGTACCAATAGCCTTCATGCTATTCTTCTGACTTTGTGGATTTGAATTACTTTTAAGGCAGAGAACACAGATTGCTCTCTCAGGTATATCAATGGGATTAGGATTGTTTCTGGAAGCATGAATATTAAATCTCCTCTGGGAAAAAGGAGACATTGACACTGTCTTGCACATTCTTGGAAGCTGCCTAGCATCTACATTTACTTCAAAAAGGTGATTCTGGCAGTAACTCTCTTCTGCATTTTAAAATTAGGTAGCAGCTGCTTGAAATGCTTTGTAACTATTGTGGTTTTGTTGGTATGCATTCAGTATGTTCTGAGAATGTCTGCCAGAGGCAGTCAGAGCATGTGTACAGGAACAAGAAAATAAATTTTAAAGTAAAAAACTAGTAAAACAACAGTAAAGCTTAGGAGCCTCAAGAACTTATATCCCACAATTTCAGAGCAAACTGTTCAAAATCTAGTTCCAGTACTTTCTGTTGCTCTTTGTTTGGGCTACATTGCAAACAGTTATATTTTCTCTCCAAAAACTACAAGCTGATGGGAGTCTTCATATCTAAAGCTCCTCTTCACACTGAAACCAGGGAGGACTGTCTTAAAAAAAAGAGACAAATTACCTACTTCTGTGTGTTTCTTTTAGGAAACTCTTTTTACATTGCAGTAGGGACAGAGTACCCCAATGGAAAGAATGAAACAAAACCATATGGAGAATTGTATAATTCCTTTCCTCTCATAGTTATTTCACAGCAAAATAGACTTATTTTTAGTCCTTTTAATTTTCTCTCACAACTCCTTTGTTTGGTTTCCTTAATTATTTCTGGTTGCCGTTAATACAGCTGTTCATTTTCCATCCTTAGTATTGTTTCCGTCTTCCCTGATGTGTGCTGTTCACAACTGAATATACCTCTGAAATTAGCTGGATGATTTGATTTACTGCTTAGTGAAAAACCGAAACTAAGCTTTTGAACATGCTGACCCAGGATATGATCTGGGCGCAAGATAGTTCAACCTTCCTCCAGAAAACTGAATGTTCCAAAAGAACTGGTTTTAAAACAATTATAATGAAAATAGCTATTGCAGCAAGTAAATCAGAAATACAAGTATTATATGAAGGAAATACTTAGTTGGTACAGTTTTTATGAACTTCACAGAAATTAGCATTTTCTGTAAACATTTTCCTCCTTGACTTTTTCCTCTGTATTTGTACAGTCTCTAACATAATGAGGTTCTGCACAACGATTTATGCTTTCATAGGTCAGAGAAAAGGTAGTGCAGAAAGATGAGGCTGAAGTTTTCTGTGCTCTGAGACTCATCTGATGAATGCTTTAGGTCCATGGAAGCTGGCACTGCCACCAGAGTAAGCAGCATGATCTATGGTGGGAGATGAAGGGAATACAGCCCTTTCTTTTCTATGGCTGTGTTATTTTATGTTGGTTTTAAGCAATTGCAGGGTGATAATCTGAAGCAGTCTGAATCTGGGGGTATTCCCACTGATGGCAATTACAGCATTTCTAACCGGCGTGATGATCCAAGGCTCAAACATCTATTGCAGTAAAAATGTATGTGGTGTCTCCAGCTGAAAGATAGACAGGGTGATCTAAACTTGCCTGACAAGGCAAGGCAACTTGTATTTTGACCCTTGGTATGTGTGCAAAATGTGATCAATGTCATGATGACGTTCCAAAGGTTAACAGGTATGCTCAGAATCAGTCACGAGAGACATCAGTGTGGCAGGTAGTTCCCTCCTGTGCTTGCCTGTTGTATTTTCAGCAATTGACAGCTTCACTTTAGTGAAATCAAGTAGTTGTGTTTCTGTAGCATGTACAATGTAAAATTACACATAAATGAGTTGTTAATGAATATACAGCACTGAAATTACTCTCTCCATTAGAAAAGAAGGTTGTGGTAAGTTAGCTGACCTCTAAATACATGATTATTTATCAATAAGCACAGTTGTGATTTGAAAACATGCTCTATACTTTTCCAGTCCAAGTTGCTAGGAAAAAAACAGGCTAAAGGCTTTAGAATGCTGATGTTGGGACTGATACACTGTGTCCCTAAAACCCTAACTAATATCGCTGCTTATCTGTTTTGCTAGTAGCTTTTGTGCTCTGAGAGTACCTATTATTAGGATGCTGAAGGCATTCCCTATTTAGGAGTAGGACTAAATGACCAATATTTTTGTTACAAAGATGTAGTTTCTTTCCAAGTAGTACAGGTTTGAGTGTGCTAGGTTTGGTGGTTTGTTTTTTAAGATTTATGAAATTATGGAAACTAGTGATTTAGTTTAGTCTACATTTAAAAATATTTTGTTAGGAGCAAAAGAGTATTTCCTTTCCCTATTAGGCTGTATATGTGGAGTGGAGATTTACCTCAGATTGTCACGTTGGATAGATGCAGTTGCCATGTTTAAATAAATAACTGGCTTATTTCCTTATTTCTGTTTGAATCGATCTTCTGTGAGGTGAAACCTGAAATTTAAATGATGTTCTCAATATGTCCTTTATGATAAGCTCATAATGTTGGATCCTGTGCCATGTGTTTTCTTTTGGTTTTTTTTTTCCCTGTGACTAGTAGAAGTAGCAACAAAATCATCAGTCATTCATTATAAAGGTATCACTAGTAGTTATATGATTTGATGAAGGTAAATCCAGCGTTCCTGCAAAAAGTACAGCTATTTTAAAAAATTACTCTTAATTTCAAGATGATGTTTCACTTAGACTGTTGCATCAGGTGTACTGCACTGCATGACCAGGGAGCTACAAAAATTACTTGCAGGCCACTATTGCCAAGGCATACTCTCACCATCTCTCTGCATCCCAGAATATATCCAGTTTCCAGCTCTTGCGTGATGGGTATCATGGATGTGAGGCCCTGACTGAGCTAGGTAAGAAGAACTCAATGGTGGCGGAAATTAGGATCTGGAGCTGTGTCACAAGAGAAGTTGAGTGGAGGTAGGATGGCAAAAGTACCTGATCCCAGGTGTGAGCTGACTAGGAGAAGGGAATAAATAGGTCCTGGAGCTAAGCTGGGAAAATGAAAAACAGTTTTAAAGCACAAGTGAAAGAAGTTGATAAAGGAAAGTGAAAAGGCAAGAAAAGTCTATAGTTATGTGAAAAAAGAAAGGTGTTCTTGTGATAGGCTTACTAATTTGGGGGTTTTTTTTGTGTTTCACTTTCAAAACACAGCATGGTGTTTTTTTCAATTAATGTATCAGTTGTGTTTGTAAAGCAGCATTTACAACCTTAATAAAACCAGAACCGATGCAGGAGTTAAAATCTGAAACAGTGACATCAGGTCATAAAACTTTTTAGCATTACAGCTAATGAAGACCTTTGTTTTTCTAAATTTTTACTTTACTGTCCAATTTTCACTTCACTTCCCAGTTTTCACTTGGGAATTTAAGAGACTGGAATAGTGCAGCAGCAAGCCAACATTTATGTTAAATGGTGAGAGGTAAGTAACCAACTAAAACTCTCTTTTATAACAAGAAGGGATGTTGAAGTTCTTGGAGGAATCTGATGGACTCTCTGGTCTCAGGACTGATACAGACTATTAGGGCTGCTACTGTAGGGGACAGGAAGAAGAGAAGTTGGGGGTGGGAGCGGGATTTCGATAGCTCGTGCTTTAAATCAGTGATGTTTGTGTGCTGAGGATCCACAGTGGGCCGCCTTCCTTCTTATGGTGTTACTGTGACCCTGCAAGGTTTTGCTCTGGCAGAAGCCAGTTTAAATGACAGACCAGCACTGACTCTGGGCCTTAAAAAGCTAAGGCATGTAGCATCATTCTTTGTTCAGTTTACATCAGAGCCGAGGTGATAGAAATCATACTTATTTCATTCTTCATACTGACTCTGGAGTAAATGAGAAGGCATGATACTTCAAACAGCTGTAAAATAACACATGTAATGAAATACTTTTTAAGGGAACTCACTGACTTTGCCAGCTGGGAGACAATGCTACAGGTACGTTTCAGTAAATTTGTGTCATACAAGTATCCTAGTAAGTAGTACAAGATATCATAGGGCAAATATAATGTTTCTGAAGTATAGTGAACTGAAAAAGGTCTGCTTTTATATCAGAGGTGCTGTAATCCGTCTAATTAGACCTTTTTATCTTTAATTTTAGGCTGTGTTAAACTCAGCCTCTGAGTGTGCACATCCTATCTCCTGCTGTTCATTCCTCTGTTAACTTATATCCTTTGTCTTTCTTGTGTGCATGTGTGTGCACTTCCATTTCCTGGGCTGTCAGTGTGAATGAGTCACTTGTACAGTGTCACTTGTACAAAGTCACTTTATGCCATTTTCTAAAGCTGTCTGTTTTGGCTACTACCGGAAATGCTGGCTTTTATGTTGCTTTTTCCAGTTAGCTAGTTAGAGATAAATAACATGATAAAGAAATGCTTTCTTCTAAACATTCTGGTAACTATAGAAATTGGTGTTGAAGGGACTGGTAAGTACAAAAAAAACCCCAAAACCACCAAACAAAAAAGTTAAATATTTATATATATACACACACACATAAAAGATCTGGCTCCAGAGACTGGGCTGCAAACTGCATGGAGAACACACTGAGTTTTATACATGTCTATCTGTAGCAAAAAAAAAATGATCTTGAGAGGTTTCTTGTATTTCTGTGTTTAGGTGGCAGGATAGAAAAGGCCCAAGTTATAAGAGCAGGTAATAAGGATTTGTTATTGGGAACTTCTTTGATAGCTTGTGGTCTGCCTTGCCTATCTATATTCCAGCTTGAGGGAACCTAATAGCATTATTCACAAATGACAGTATTTAATTAAACCTGTAAATAAATCAGTGCCAATTATTACCCATAGACCTTTGATGTCCTTTGTCAAGTAATTCAGATGTTGTCTGTTATAGATATAAAAATGTGTTGTTCAAAAGGTAGGTAGTTTGGGAGCAGTAGAGTTCCAGTTCATAAGGAAATGTCTTAGGAAGTTATGAAATTTGCATTAATGACACTTTGACGTAAAGAAAAGCCAATATTAATGCTGGACTGATTCCTGGCTGTCCTAAATTAGGACCTTTGTGGAGTAAGGGGCTATATTTCCTCCCAGAGGTTTTCAGAATTTGACCTAAATAAATCAGACTGTTTAACATGACTTATTTAAACTCAAAATATTTCCTATCTTTCCCATGACAGAGTCTCCTTCACAAACGTACACAATTTGATCTCTTACTGAGCCAAACATCATAGATGAAGTATCTTGAATTGTGCTTTCAATATAAATACAGTAAAAATAAACAGAATATATTAAAAAAAAAAAGAAATAAAATCAATGTCAGAAGAGGCTTACAGCTTTAAGTTTTTGTTACTGAGCAGCTGAACATTGAATTGGAAAACTTGGACTTTTCTAGAGGGTTTCGTTTTTTTAATTGAAAAAACAGTGCAAATTTCACTTTGATCGTAGATTTCACTCTTCCTTTAGGAATTATAAGAAATAAACTACAGAAGGATTTAAGCATTTCAGTACTAAAACCTTCACCCCCCTCATCCCACCTCCACCCATACCTGACACAATGTTCTAGGAATGTGTGACCTTAGGGAAAGGTTAGCAAGAAGATAAAGGAGATAGTGTTTGGTCAGTAGAATTTGCAGTAAGGCAGATAGGCAGTTATACAGCCTAAATTTTTCCTCTTAGGAAATTGCCCAAGCATCAAGAAGCCCTACTTTTGACAAGGTACTCTTTTGAGGGAAATGTAGGTGTTCAGTGGAAGAACAGAAATACTGTAGATTTTTGTTCTCTGTACAAATGCACTAATTTATCCTCATAATGTCACAGTGGCAATTACATATGGTAGCTCATGATATACAAAATTCTATTTTCATACGAAAAAGAGAAACTTACTGAAGTTTTCCATTTCCGGCTGATTGTTCCCTATATTTTTATTCTACTTGGGAACAAGGTTTTGGAACTATTTGATGACTGAGTAAAAATGGATTACTACATTTTGCA
The DNA here is from genome assembly GCF_015220075.1 of Falco rusticolus. Classification (NCBI taxonomy): domain Eukaryota; kingdom Metazoa; phylum Chordata; class Aves; order Falconiformes; family Falconidae; genus Falco; species Falco rusticolus. The sequence goes on from NC_051194.1 coordinate 52,221,326, forward strand.
GTCTAAATCTATACTCTGTAGATTCCTGGAAGATGGAATTGAGGCCTCAGCTTGGGGTCATCCAAAAGCAAATTTAAGTAGAGTTTTCCTGAACTAGTAAAAGTTTTGCTGTCATGTTTGGAAAAACTCGAATATGGAAAAGAAGAACCCAGGAGCAAACTTGGAATTAATCCATGAGCATCTGAGGTTGTGGATAATTTGCAAGTTCCTTTATGAAGGGTCACAACTATACCAATGATTACAAATTAAAACTTCTAAGGAAAACAATGCATATTTCCCCTTTTTGAGACATCTTTGCTTGCTAGTGTTTTCTGATGTACCATAGTAATGATTTATTCTAACTTCATTGACAGAGAAAAGTTTAATCTGTTAAAGATGACTTCTATTAATGTCACCTGCTACTTCAGCATCATGTCTTTAGCCTTTCTGCTATAAAGCTGTATCCTAAGCACAGTGACATGTCATCTACTCCCATAGCCTGTCCTGCCCTCACTGTTTTAGGTGATGCAGACATACTATCTTCACAGGCATGTTAACAAAACCACTAAAGACAAAACAGTGTCTGAAGGCTAGGAACGTCCTAGTCCTTAGATCTTTAATTTCCATTAAATTAATATTAATTAACTTAGCCAAAGCTTAGTATTGTACTTTAAGAAAAGAGGGTATCTATTGGGAATCTATCTGTTGGTAGCTAAAGGAGATACTGAGTCTGTTGTCTAATTAAAACCCTTACGGAACTTGTAGTTAGTTGGAAAATATGTATTTCTAAAAAAGTTAAAACAAAACTTTTCTAGAGGTAATCTCATATGTGCATGCATAACCTCATCTTTGGCAACTTGAATGTGCCGGCTGCCATGGAATAAAAGTTTTCTTTGTGGAATGACTATGGTTGTACTGGTTCTATGCGAAAAATAATAGCTCTGCACTTCAGTGAGGTATTTAATATTAAAGGGATCTACAAGATACAAAATATTTCTTAAAGCATCGAAGCCCATGCTGCAAAAAATCCAGACTCTGGTGAAATGCAACTTACACAGAAGTCTGGGAACTTGGTAACTATAAATTGATGAAATATTTGTTAAAAATAGAAGCCTATGCTTGTGGAAATGAATCTAGGATCTGCAGACAGAGTGAAACTTATTTGGAAGGATTGGACATGCCAGCCAATTATACAATGTGTCAAACTGATCAGGACATTAAGAGTATGAAGTGTTAGATTTTAATCATTTATGTGTTCTGGGAGGTGATTTCGATTGTGGCTTGAAAGTAAAGCAATGCCTCTGATCTGTACTGAAGATGGGATAGGAGACTTGAAATCAGCTGAGCATAACTATAAATCCTGTCTTGTTTTTCGTTGTGCTAACAATATAATTATATTAACATAGCTCACATTATTTCCAAAGCTTCCAGTTTGTATAGCTACCTACATGTGACCATGAGCTACCCTGCTAATGACTTTTGAAGAGCATTCAAAGAATTTGATTAAAGTGTATATTGTCATTTATATGTTATACAGGAAAGATGAAAGGAAGAAAGAAGGGATGTTCCTTACCTTTAACCTTTATCTTGCTCTTCGTCTGTATCACTGGGCATGCAACTCCTGACTTAGATGATGGCGAAGAGGATGTTCTGGGTAAGAGGTTACAAAACGACACAAAACTATCTCAAACAACAAGAACTGCTATGTTAAAATGCACTGTAGATGCAATTCCATAGTTGAGATTTTTCTGGGAAACTTCTGAAACTGGAACTAAGCTACAAGGTTACTAAGCACTGGTTCCTAACTAACAGGGCAATGCTTAGAATTTTGCCTTCTCTAATGGCTTTTGTTTCCCATGATTTTTGGACCTTATAATCCTAACCAAACATTATGTTAGATATCAAGATTATTCCCTTAAAGCTCTTTACGACCTGTGGAAAAGTTCAATGTTTGCAAAAAGAACATGCAGCTGGTAAACTCAGGTTTTATCTCCCCATGCAAATGGAGCAGAAACATGATTAATAACATTGTAGACTCATGTTAACTCTCCTGTGCACAGCTCAAGTCACATTTAATTTACAAAGTTTGGTCTAATGATGATGCAACTACTACCCTAGTTGTTTTTCTGGGCCTTGAAGAAGCTCTTTGTATAGCCCTAAGTGACTTGAGAGTGCTGGATAAGTAAAACCTCATCAGTTAGAGATTTTTGTTAATAAAAATAATGTCAGAAGTGTGACTGTTAGAACTGGGGAGGTTCTCGGATTCTTACCATTGTAAGATCATTGCTTACTTTAACTTCATTGAAATTAAGTGAGGTGGATCAAACTTCTATACTGGATATTGTTGTGAAAGATCTTTTAATTTCCTCCCAGAAAATTCTGAGGCAACAGATGAGGGAAAAGTACACTTTTTGTGCTGTACTAAAATATTATTCTCTCCTCTGAACAATTATTTAAAATTGTGATGTCTGTCTTAAGCTACAGAGAACTACACAGTGGATACTTTTCCCATTTGAAAAGTCTGATTTTGAAGCCTAGCTGGGAATGCAGCTAAGAGAAAACTTTTAGTGATGTTGGCACTCTACTTGATCTGTCTATGTCTTGTCTGATTTTTCATCCAGATTATTTCTTTATATCAGACTTTTGCATCACTGTTCCTTGAGACAAAAATATTAATTGTGCATAATCATGGCTATACTACAAATGAAACTAGTGCTCTAGGACTGTCACAATTAGTCACTACAATTTAAGATGCACACTGTTCCACATTAAGTGTATGCTGAACATAGTTATGTAGTCGAGACTGCTTCATACAGAATAAATTTGTTTCTCTTTAATATTTCAATGAAATTACATATTTCATTTATGTACTTCTCTCTGAAGTATATAAATGCCCTTCTTGTTTGAGGGCAAAGTCATGTTTATCTTCACTCTGCCCTGCAACTATTAGTTTTATAAAAATCCTTAGTCTGCTTGAAGTTCATGAAGACCAAATTGTCTTGCTTGTTAAAATAACACTTCACCACCAGAACAAGGAATCTACTGGATTCATATTTTTCCTCTATTTACTTTGTTTGTAAAAGACAATAAGAAGATAATCCTAAGGAAATTAATCGGCATTATTTTATCTCTGGTTATTTTATAACCAGTTATTTAAGATTGTGCAACCAGTAACTGATTTAGGATGAGGAACAGTTCTGAACTTTTGGGCTTGTATGCCAAAGTAAAAAACAACCAAAAGTGATGCTTAGAAATTAAACTAGGACTCTGTTTTTGTGACAACTGAAGACTTGCTTGGAGTGTTTACAAAAAAATTGTTGTTGCAGTACTCTTTTTCTATAAAACGATTAGGTAGTTGGTAATTAAAATCATATTTGTGGTTTCTTAAGAGTGAAATTCTGATCTCTGTTGAATTACAGTGAATAACAGTAGAAATTCTGTAGGCTGTGATTTCACTAATAGCATTTATTTTCTGAGTTAGATGGTTATAAAATATTGACATACTTCAACTTAGAATTCAATTAGTTTCACATATTAAAGGATAAAATAGGTTGTATGCATCCATTATTTATAATATCATACTTTTTGATCACATTGGGTACAAACGCTTTGTGAATTTGAGGGTTTTTTTGTCTATTAGTATTTAAATTACAGCAATAATTAAGGTTGCAAGTCAAGTCCAGTGGAATAAAAAAGGATTCTCAATTTGTTCTCTTCTGGCAAAACCTGTAATTCTTTCCACCAATAAGTAAGGTTAATAACAAAAATAAAAGATGTAAAATCACTAGTTTGTATATTGTTCAATAATACCATATGTGGTTGGGAGCACTTTAGTTGATGTTCCAAAGCCTGAAGAAAATGACTCACAAGTTCAATATGCTTCTTACTTGACTGTGAAAATTTATCAAGAATAAATGTGACCGCTTAAAGAAAGGGTAGGAAACACATGGGTAGGAAGAGCACTGAACAGCGTGTGGGTGGGAAGCTGTCAAACTGACAAAGACGGAGAGAGAAGAAACAGCTATTCATTAGTGACAAGGTGCTTAGTATTGATATCACTTATCAAAGAGAGACACTTACAAGAAAGCCTGCAAAAATGACAGCATATCTTTATAATTGAGGATAACCACAGAAACTCTTATAAGGTTGAGAATCCATAACCTAAGCTAACAAAACCAGAAAGTATTTTATACAAAAAGTCAGAAATATTACAGTTTTACTTCTTCCCATTTAATTTATATAGTTCTGTTCTGAAAAGCAGCTCTACAATAATACTGTTGTCTTTCATATTTAGTGTGCTGTAGCTATAATACAGAAACTAGTTCACTTTCTAATTAAAAGGATGTATTTTTAACAACCAGCCCTGCAGATTATTCCTAAAAGTCTGAAAGTCATATTATGCTTACAGCCTGGGGAAAAAAGTATTGGTTTTACTTGTATTAGCGTAAGAGGATTAGACACATTATTCACCACTTCTGGTTTTGTAATATTAGACTGCTTACTGGTAAAGCGGTAACAGTGCTGTGCACTGATCATGTAAGGTCCAAGTGCTCAGGGCTACAGCATGACTAACTGGAGGTTATTAGAAGTCTCAATGAAATTTCTGCGTTAGTTAATAGTAGCTCTTCATGTGTTAAATACAGTGCCTTGAGTTGCGGAAGTTGCCATGTAAATGACAGCAAATGTGAGAATGTCTGTGCTGTGTAGAAACAGTCTTGGCTAGTATCCTGTTTCTGACAGCTGCCAAAAGTAGGAAAACAGAAGGAATGGAGGAAGAAAGTAGTGACATAAAATATCTGCACTAAACTCATGCTCATTGTGAGCCATTTCATCAGCATTACTTTGGACTTACCACAAGACTATGGGGTGGAAAGATTGTTAAGACAGAGCAGCGGACAATTAGCGCCTTCTGTTATGAAAACATATGTAGCTGATGTAATGGAGTCATTGTATTAAAAAGTTGAAGAGCGTGAGGAGAGGGAGGAGAGGAGGTTTTGTTTTGCTTTATTTTGGTTTTAGTATGGTGAGTAATAACTTTTGTGTGACAGGGAGCATCAGCTCTAACCATTACTTGATGTATTTCTGTCAAAACAAACTCAGTGTTATTGGTCTAGGGTAGTACAGTCCTGTAATTCTGTAGACTAAATTTCTTTGGACCAGATGCCTAAATTCAATGAGTAATAAATATCCAACTTGGTCAGGTCCAATGTGGAAGATTAAACTCATTTGCTTTTTAAAATGACAAATGCAACATGCTATACATAAGAAGGAGAACTGATGCATTTATAAATATGAGGTAGAAAATAACTGTTGAAGCACCAGTATAACAGGGTTATAGTTACTAGGAAGTAAAAGCAAGTTGCAGAGCATTACAAAAATAATGCAATATTCTAAAAAAAGGCAAGTAATTCTGTGTTGTATTAAGCAAAAAAAAAAAAAAAAACGCAAAAAAAAAAAGGATAATTATTCCACTCTATTTGGCACCAGTAATGCCTCAGGTAAAGGATTCTGTTCAGCTCTGAGCAGCGTACCTTTACAGTAATTCAGATCAATATGAAGAGATCCAAATGAGAGTTGAAAAAGGGTTAGAAAGCAAGGATAATAAAAAGATTGGAAGAAAGGAGTTTATTTAGTATAGAAATAATTAAAAGGAGACTAAAGCTATCAGAAAGAAAGTAGAGCAGAAGTGGCCTACTGAAATGATGCAGTAAGTGCTAGGGGACTACTGCACTACAAAGGCTTCAAGCAGCCTAGGAAGGAGCTGAACCTGCAGACCCCAAAGTAAAGGTTGAGAGTGCAGGAAGCCACTTTCTGTCCTGCATCAGTGTTGAATTGCAAGACACGAACGTTAGATTAGAAAATCAAAACAAATTTGCTATATATATGGTTTTAAATTATTCTGTCTGTGCACTGAAGGAAGTACAAAATAAATAATATGTAATAAAGAATATTTAGGCTGTATATTATAAAAAAGGCTTGTCTTGCAAGAAGGGCAGTGAAATCCTGGAACTGACTGCTTCAGGTTGCTAGGAACTGACTGACTGCTGGGAATTTTACTTCACTGGAGTTTTTTTAAGAACAATTTGGACAGCTGTCAGAAAAGGTCTCAAGGTATTTATCCCATAGAAATATGCCAAAATTTGAATAAGAAACTCCATGAAAGTTTGTTCCAACTTCCTTTCCACATTTCTATTGAAGAATATTCACTGACCTTCCAGACAGATACTGTCTCTAAATGTTATAGCCTGTGTTCTTCACACGGGACCCAAAATGTAGTAGGAACAATTTCTTCTACTGTTCAAGAGCAGAGGAGAAGGTCTTATACTAGAGAATTGATTTTCTCAGGGTATATTCCATGTGCAACATGAGTACAGGCAGATTTGTATGCATGCAGATCTACGGGCCAAACGTGCTTGCCTTCTCGTCTACTGCTCTAACCTGAGAAGGAGAGCTAATTTTATATCAGCTGTGTGGGTTAAGTGTTCCCAGGTGTAAAATAATGGGGAAGAGTTCTTTCACTGTTCCCAGACACAAGAATGATTCAGTTCCCATGAATCCCTTTGAGACTTCTTTTTTCGAGTCACTTGGTTATTGTTCAGAGTTGGAGGGTTTGGCCCCTGGGGGTTTCACAGGGTACAGATTTTAGTCAAAGAATGGTAACTTTCTAACACTCCTAAGAAAATAAATGTCTGATTGCCAAAAAGCGTGACACAGATAGTCTGTTTGCAGCAGATGTCAGTACATTTGACTGGTAACAGTGTCACTGTGACTGCAGAGGAAAGGCCTTAGGAGGTAAGCAAAACAATGTTCTGTGGGTTTGATGGGAAATAATCAAGGAGTTGAGACCAGAAAGTTCCCAAGATAAACTCTACTGAGCCATTTGCTCATCATCCTTGTGTAGTTTTGCAACTACGCTTGCACACTATTTCTGTTTTCATAGCCCACAACATTCATGTGGCATAATGTAGCAAGCAAAAAACAAGCTGACATAACCTTATGTCTGAAATTCCAGTAGTTAGGAAACCTAGTAAGTTTTCAAAAACTCTTGTAGACTGAACTGGGTCACTGACACAGGTCAAGTAGATCTCATTTCTTGTCTGCCAAGAAAATAACATGTTTTATAAACTAGCTGCCAGTGCTCACCCCAACTGCATCTGAGTTGGATCAGTTTCTGTGGAACTCTGAATGTTTAATTTTACCATTTCAGGAGTTCTTCCAAAAGTTACTGAGAACTTTAATGTTTTGAAGGCATTTTTTCCCCTATTACTGTGTGGGGGAATTCCAAAATTTCATTTTGTGATGCAGTATCCTCTCAACTTTTCAAGTTGAGCCTTTTTAAATCCCTTCCAAAGGATTCCCAGATCTGTTGGAGAAATTTAGACCTTTGAGGTCCAACTTGCAATTTCTTCTGACTTCTAAATCCTAATTCTTCAGGGACTCAGAAAGACTCAGATAAGGAAACTGGCAAGAAACAAAATTCAGAAATCTGTTTTAGAGACTGAATATTGAACGAGAATTTTGGAATTAGCCATCCTAATCTGTATTTTAACATCACATTGTCCATTTTTGGAAGACCTAATTGTGTGCCACAATTTTTGTGTTGATGGTAATTGTGTAATAAAGTTTGTTAATTTTTCAAGGATTTAAATGCTATGAGATAAACTATTTTAGTGCTGAAAATTGTTTCTTTCCTGTAGGTTTAATAGTTATAAGTGGCTGAAATGGAATAAAATTGCTAAACTTCCATTGACCTCAGTATTTATGAGGATTATATCAGCTGTGCATTTAATTTAAAAATAATATAATAAGGGCAATTTTATATGTTAAAATTAGGTATCCACTGAGCAGGTAGGTAGTAGCTATACAGATTTTCTTTTTTCCATGTCATAAAGCCTGATTTTTGTGGATTCTTGTAATTAAAAATGGAAACTTAATCTAGTTACTAGTAGGAAGCTGTGTAAACAGATCATGTAAACTCTTCTCATTCATTTTTTTTTTAAAAAATCCTGTTTGCTGGATGACTGCAAAAAGCATGGATAGATACTTTTCATATACATGTTAAGAGACATCATTGCTCTGGTAAGCTCTGGGAGAATGAATGAATAGAAAATTTCAGGTCTGTTCTTTTGGCTGCTATTGCAAGCATACAAGCTCTGTAAGTCTTTCAAAATCCTCTAGGGTGAAATAGTTCCTTGAAAAAGCAAACCAGGAAAATATATTCAACCATATATTGATAAGGGAACAGTATCACAAACTGCATCATCAGTCAGAATTTCCTTATAGATGTTGACAGTATAAAAGTTTGCTAGTGTTGTTCTTCACGGTATATATCTGATAGTTTCTAGAAAACATTCCCTGACCTAGTAATGTATATTGGAATACATAGAAATGACACGGTTTGAAAAGATACAGTTTCTTTTTGCCTTAACTTTCTAGTTGGGTACTTAGCTCTTGAAAGCTCTAATGTAAGAACAGTGACATCAAATAAAATAAGACAATATGATGACCTTATGATTGTACCAGTAAAGTGTAATCTGATAGGGGAATGGTGCCCTCTGCAGGGCTGCCTTACTTAGTTCTTCCTGCACTGTTCACTACGAGATGTTTTCATGAGCTATGATCACTGTTAGAAATGCATGGACCTGAGCACAAAGAACCCTCTTTCTGCTTTTTTTCATGCAGGAATAGTCATTGTGGTTTTAGGAGCTACTAGGATTTTCTCGATGTATTCGTTGTTCAGAATTTCTCAGTAGCTCCTGTGACTAAGCCACTATTCATAGCTATTTAGAGGTTTATGATGAGGAGTTGAAATTTTTAATGTGAGCTATTTTGATTGAAAATTGAAACCACACATTTGGTTTGATTGAATGGATTTTGTGTTCCAATGCAGATGATGATTTTCTTTTTACGTCTATGGTTATGTGTTCAGAGTGTTACAGACAGATGTTATGCAGTGCCTCTCTAGCAGAAGACACGAGCAATCTCATTTTGAAGTTACACTGTGTAGTGAAGCTAAATAGCTTAATAACAGATATTCTCCTTCTCTATATTACAGGTGCTGCTTTGCCACCACTGAAAGTGGGGCATTCAGTCTGTGCCATGAAAGCAGATGAAGGTCCATGTAAAGCAATCCACATGCGCTATTATTTCAATATTCAAAGCCGTGAGTGTGAAATATTTGAATATGGTGGATGCCACGGGAATGAGAACAACTTTCTAACGCTGGAAGAATGTCAGAGGAAGTGTGTGGTAACAGGCCAGTACCCATTCTCTTATCCTTCTATCAGTTCTTCATTTGCATCTGTTATTTCTCATCAACGAACTGTATGAATTTTGGAAGTAGAAACCCTCTTCAGTGCCTATTAACACAGTAATGTGGTGCCTCTAATTATATTCCCAAATATTACACTAGGCTGTAGTCATCTGAATTATTGTGCATTAATTAAAATAAATTGTGCAAAATAAAAAGTTCAGGATATGGAAAGTGTGAATTTTTTTAGTGGACCTGTGGAATAGAGACACCAGTGCAAGAAAGTTTATTTTCTAGCTAGAGCCCCATTTTAAATGAGTTCTTAAAGGGAAATTGATGTTGAGGCTGGGCTAAGCTGGTGAGCAGTACAGATGTTGTTTATTGCTTTCAGAGTATCTAACATAATTTTTGATCCCAGGTTTCTCCTTCACTTGAGAAGCTGATAGGAGCTGTCCAGAATCTTGGACATTTGCTATGATTCAATGTAATTAGAACTACAGTAGTAAATAATTCTAACTAAAAATGTGAATTATAGCTATTTGTCATAAAAGATCTGTTTTATTGAAACCTCATCAATTAATCGTTAGAGAGCGGAAAAGGAGATGCAAAATATGATACACAGTAGAATATGCAGAAGTGCCTTGTGAATGCTGTTTTTGCTATTAAAAGTGATCCTTGTCATTAACTAAGGCATTCAGGCTTGTGAAAGTAACTAACTCCTGTTCCTCACAGGAGCGTATGAAAGAAGATTCTTAAATTGGAAGTTAATGCCAGTGGAGCTAGAAATTTGAAAAGTTCATATTTTTAGAGACTGAGGGAATTAAAGTCTTATTGAGAATTTCTTCTGGATACCTAATATGGATCTTGCACTCATGGGAATTAGATGGAATGTGTCTGGCTGTGTAAACAGGAAGCGAGAGTGAAGGAGCTACTGAGGGGGGGGGGGGGGGGTAACAGAAATACAAAAAAAATTTCCAGAATAAAAAGCTCATCGGAGGTGTGTGGTAACCCTCAGATAGTATACCAACTATGTGGTTTTTTCCCCAAGTGAATTCTTATGTTGGATGTTCATTTATTTAGACTTTGAGGTAAGACAGAAGGATTAATTCTCAATAGAAAATACTTTTCAGTCACGTATGCCTGACATACACGACACACATGCCCAGAAGCAAAATACGTCATTAAGTGTTACTGAGCTCAAGACAGTGATACTGAGCAATCCTGCAGTAGAGAACAGTTTACAGGTTATTCTGAGAATATGTGACACAATCAGATTGTTAATCTTTCCTGCCTGTTAGATATGTGCCCTGGTAGCACCCTACAACTGTGCAGATCTCTGTAGGTGTCACTTTGTTTGCCCTATTTTCATAATTTATTCCAGCCCTGGGCCTTTCCATAAAACTGGAAACTGCTGGTATGTTATAGGTACTGAGATGCTGGTAATGCTGATGTGCTATAGGTACTGAGTTGCTTTGCAGGATATAAATTTGTACCTTCTAGGATTAGTATAGGTTGCTTTCAAGCACAGCAAGTTTATATATGTTACAAAAAATACTTTGAGAAATTTCAGTTCAGAAAATTGATTCCAGAAGCTCCTTTTTGGATTTTCTGACCCAAACAGACTATATGTATAAGACAACCTCATTTATAGCATTGTGCTTTGTTTGTAATAAATGTAAATGTCTCTATTCCCATCTCCCTTCCCTTCCAGAATTCACATCTATGTAGTATTTAGATCAGGCCTTAAATCTGTTACATTGTCTGTTTCACAACACATCTGTATTTCCTGATAAAAATTACTATGGTTTGTGTCACTAAATTTATTCTAGACATCCAAGTAGGTAACCTCTCTCCCATTCTGCCATTGACAGCTTCCAGCAAGATTCACTAATGAGCCTCAGAGATCAGATGTGCTCCAAGGAAGAAGTGACAAGAGTCAGTCACAGTCTTGCTCTGTTTTCAGGAGTCACATATAAGTAAAAGCAGTGCTAATGATATTAAAATCAGGTATATCTTGAAATGACATCCCATTGAGGAAAAATTATATGGAAATCATAACTCCTTAGTTACTAAAAAACATAATCTAGCATTTCAAGTAAAAAGAAAAAGAAAAAAACATGGCATAGAGAAAAACATCTTCCTGAATAGAAATATCTTGCCCTAAATGCAAGCACACACAAAGTCAGTGAAATTCTGTCCTACTTGAATCTGAAATGGGACTCCAGCCAACTCTTAATGAACTGACCGAGAAGGGAAAGAACATTCATACAAGCAATTCAGTTTCTTTTCATGTTGAAGTCTCAGATACTACTAGAAGTGCAGATTACTAATTTGGTGCTCATATACTGGTATTTGTTTCTCTAAAATTCAGTTAGGATAAAAGCTATTTCCAATATTTTTCTTTTTCCAGACTATACTGTTTTTGTCTTAGATTCTTCACACCTGATTAAAGAGAATACATACAGCAGTAAGATAGAATTAAAGTACTAAGTTTTTAAATAATCATAAGAAACTACTGGATAGGAGCAGATGACAGTTCTTGGCAGAAAATCATACAAAGAAATTCATTACACAGGTAATGGAAGTTCAGGGTTGTGCTTAACCAGTATACAAAACTAACACAAAAATGTTTTGCTCCTTTTCTACCTGTTGTTTTGTTCTTACATTTCTACAAATTGTCTTATCAAAAGTTCTAGCTGTTCATTATGTTTGGGAACTAAACCCTACAATATTTAAGGAGAGCAAATAGCTTTGTGCTGATTATAGCACAGCTTATAAAATCAGTTACAGATTTCAGATTTCTTGTATCAAGGCCTAAGTGATAATTCTGGTATCTCTATATCTGGGTCATTTTCTCCAACCAGAAAATGCCACTTTTGGTGTTTGTCAGTATAGAGGGTAGGGTTGTGGTGCCTGAAGCTTAAAAGGCATGAGTTGGTGTTGCTTCCAATTTGGGCCAAAGGTTGCCACCCACCAAACTGGGTGTAGAAGACTTACATTTGTTGTTTGGTAATCATCACTCCTGTAAAGGTTTATGGCTAAAGAAGCTGATGTCCTTCCTCTACTTGACCCAGACTGGGAAGATTTTTGAGTATTAATTAATACTACTTTTTTCTATATGGTTATCTGGAAGATATATCTATCAGAATTGAAAGATGACATTTTTGTGAGTGTTCAAAACATATTAACATAATTTTAAGGAGTTAAAAATTATTCAAATTGTGGCATTAATATTTTGCATAGTAATCATGTTTGTCTGACAAATGGTCTTTCTAGACTTAAAATTCTTCCTTTGTCATATGACTTCCATGAGTCATAAGTTTGTATAATGGATTTAACTAATGATTTTTTCCCCCCTATGGTTAACCAGCTTAAAAGTTACTTTCTATATTTATTAAATTTTCAACCCAGAAGTTGATGACACTTGCTGCTGAATCCAACAGTTAATACATACATATAAGTTTAAAGAATGAATGTTGGGAATGTCATTCTAAGAGAACAACCTTCCTTAAAATACATTTTCTTCACTTCTACAGTGTTTTGTTTAGAAAATTATGATTAATCTTTTTCAAGATGAAAAGTGGAAAGTTATTTTTCTTGATTAGCATTCAGTGTCAGAAAGACCTGGGATCTAGGATGTGAAGCTAGTGTGTCTTATTCTGTCACCAGGTTGGCTTTTGGTGCTTTACATCTGGTATCTGGCTTTGGGTTTCAGCTGGACCCACAGCATTTTTGCCGTGTTTGGAGCAGCGTTGTCTGCAGGACTGCAGCTGCCAGTATCTCTTCCAAAACATGCAACTTCCTGGTAATTTGGAGTGTTTGTCCTAAATTCCAGTTTAAAGGCTAAGACAGAAGGTAAACTGAAAAAGGTGGGGTTGATAGATACAGAATTTGGAATGAAAGGTGTCAAAAAGTCATGATCAGGTGCGATGAGTGAAGATCGTCAATTATTTCTTCAATCTAATGCTAGTATTTTGACTAATATTGTTATTTTTACTCTGCCATATATGTTGGAGCAGGTCCAAAATCTGGAACAGATTTCCTGGACCACATTCTGTACTGGCATATAATTGGCATAACTCCAACTGAAAGTTATATAAAATGAGAACTGGTTTAGTGTCTACATCTTGGTACTCAGCCCAAGCACAGTGTTTGGTGTATGCATAATAGTGATCCAAGACTCTAAGTATTGAATCTGCTGTGAGGAACTGGAGCAATAAAGGCTTGTTATTTCTGTATTCTCTGAATGAATAACAGCAGATAGAATGTTTTGGTGGCGCACACAGTATGCTGTTGACCATCAGCCATAAAGGAAACTAAGAAGTTAACCTGCTTTTGCCAGTAAAATTCAGTAAACCCCCATATAATTCATTAAGTTCTTTTTGTTAAATCTGGCTCAGTCTGTGCAGTCTTCTTGTATATGGTTATATTTGTCTTACTTAATGTTTCCAGTATTTATTACTGCAGGAAGACCACAATTTAGTAACTGCAGAAATCAGACTGAAAAGAGAATATAAGTGACAGGAAAACACTTAAAACCAAAGAAAAATCAAATTGCTACTCAGGCATTTATCACTGTGAAGAATGTTAAGGTCAAGACTGCTAAAAATAAGCTAAAGGGAAGTTATGTGACATATATACAAATTCAGAAGAAATAACGTGAATAGTTAAGTGTCTGATTTTCCAATATTAAGCACAATAATAAATGAGCCAACATGAGTGAACTGCCAAGCTCCTTAAATCAGAACAACTTTTAAAAGTTTTGAATGAATAAGCCATCAAAGACAGAATTGGCTAATTCCCAGAACTGACTGAAGTCAGTACAAGATTTCAGGGAGCCCAACTACATACAGGTTGGTCACTCTAAGACTCTCTAAGACAGTGTTTAGATTCAAGATGCCTAGTTCTGACTCAAGTCTCCTAGAAATTAGCTGCATTGTGGGTTTTTTTGTGCCCAATATTCACCACTTCAAGGAAGAAAATAAGAGGAGCTTGCCTATATGCTCTGTTGTTTACTGGATGTGAGTAGAATCACAAATGTCATCACTAGCACAAAAGGCCTAATTTTCAAGGCAGGAGATATATGTCCTAGGCTACTTAAGCTTCTAATATGGGACATGACAGCAATTCTAAGGTCTATAATTTATACAACAGATCTACTCAGAAAATACTCAGAATACTCAGAAAAAAACTCAGAAAATGTTTGCTTACATAGAAAAAATTAACTCAGCTGTGGATTTGGGTTTTTGGCTGAAACCAGAAGCAAAAAGACATGGTTGACATGAAAGTAAGATTAGAATATTCTAGGCCTGTATAAACTCACAATAAGTTCTTCCTGTTCTGTGCCAGAAGAGTAGAGATCATTTGCTAAAGTATGATTGCTGATTTTGGCCTGAAGGGAACAGCTGAGTGAAATTAGTGAAATGGCCTGATGTGAGTGGCCATGGTTTAGGTCATGGGTTTAAGTGCTGAAGGCACAGCCTCCTACTAGTAGGAAGCACTGGAAATATGTTCAAACAAATGATATGTCACCCTAAAGTGCATGTCATGAATAATATTTTTTAAGGATGCCAGCTGCATAGTCCCAGAGATGGAAGGAAAATGTATCATGACAGAATTACTACCAGATAGATTTGTTTTGAAAATATAATACAGGCATGTTTCCAGAAGAAAAATAAAAAAGCTGGTAAAATTGTGTTCTATCTGTTCTGTCATATGCAAGAGGTCAATAGGTAACGAAGAGTTTTAGAGAAACTAGCATTTCATAATGCAGTTAAGAAAAGCACAAGTACAAGACACGAACTATGAAGCGATCCCTTTAAGATGACTCAGGTGAAGTTCAGAAGCTGCTATTTTGTATGGCTTGCAAAATAGTTCTGTAATAGAAAATGTATAAGCTATCCTTGGCCACTTTCTTTCTCTCAGCTGCCAAAAAATTTTCAGCCTTTATTACACATTGGCTGAGCTGGTCTCCCCTTGGACTCCTTTGTAGTTTTATGATTAGGCAGTCTCCTAGAAGGGGAAGAAAGTTTGTTTTTAATTGCCAAAAAGGAGTGTGGGGTTGAATTCAGATATCCAGCTTCTCCAGCAAGTACAATAAAACCCAGGCTTCTCCATTAAAAATGACAATAACAACTTCATCATCACTGATCATACACTGAAAGAACTATGCAAACAAGTTTATCATCTATACTACCCTAAAAATAGTTGGATATGCTTGGCCGAGTGGGCTTTAATATCACAAACAGCATAATGAAAACTATTCAGACACTACATTAGCATAGCAAAGGGAATTGGACAGCATGCGAGAGGTCTTTATTGCTAACTAGATCAGCTCCAAAGCTATTAGCAGTATCAGTAAGTAGCTACAGGAGTTGGGTTAAATTAGTCTGCTAATTACTTTTCTTTTGAAGAGTGAGATTATATAATACAGTATTCTGGTTCCAGTAACATAAAAGGAATTTCTCTGTTTAATATTGTCATAATTTGACTCCAATACTTCCCATATCCTCAAGTTACCAATATAGCAGGTCTTCTCATACAAAAGAAATGACACTTTAGTTCTCCAGAACAAACTTTTGTGCTACTTCTATAATGAAGAAAAGAAAGAAGGGGAAGAGATGCTGTATTCTTCCTCCTCAGTGCTCATTGCTCACTGCTAAGCACCCTGGTATCACAGGTGAGACTTAACATGTCTGCTTTTGCTAAATACTTTTATTTATTTATATTGCAGAATTGCCTCAGAAGATGATGTTAGCAAAAATTAAGAAAGGTAATTATGTTTACCTAATAATCTAAGACTCTTACATGATAAGGGATTTAGCTCCTTTTGTTAAATTCTTTATGTATTGTTCCAAGTTCTCTCCTAAAAAAAAACACAAAACAAACAATGTCAGACTAAAGTGAGTTCTTACTCCTAAACTACTACTTCTGTAATTTGTCAAAGACTTTGAAGACAGCTGTGGTCACTGAAGATGGTAGCTGTTATGTCTTCTCCCCAGAATAAATACATCATGACACTTTTTTTCCTCTTTCTTTGGTAAAGGGAAAGGAAGGACTCTGCAGAGATTCAAGCATTGTATTATTAGCCATGGTGTGGGACTCATTGTATGTTTTGAGAATAAACTAAATGCTTTCTTCACTGTTAGCAAAAATAGGAGAAAACTTCTGTTAAAGTAAATGCCTGATACCCAGACTTCCTAAATAGCCAGTGCTTGAGCACTGAGAATCGCTTGTCTGAAACACTGCTGGTCTGCTGAGGTAACCTGTGTTCCTAACAAGGATATTTGTTTGATACTTACAATAGAGCTTCTGAAGACTTCACCTTCAGCTTTTGAAGACTTCCACCCTTCCCCTTTGCACATTAGAGACTTAACTGAATTGGGCCCAATGCTGGTAGCCAGAGTTCCCTGAATACAAGCTTGAGTAAATTTCACAACTCAGCAATTCTTTCTCTGCTTACCCTCCTTCATCCCTCCTTCCACTTGCTTCCTCTTGAATTGGTGTGCATTTAACTCCTCGCAGAAATACCCATATTTCCAGGTACATTTTGAAATAGAATAATTAAATTATTTGTCTTTGCAGAATGGTATACAGAATATTTTCATACTGAGATGTTTGTTTTATTTTCCAATTTTCTACTGTCTTTTCCATTTTTAATGCATAAAAAAAGAAAAAAAAATTGTGAATCTATGCTGTGGAAGTTACTAAAGTTGATTTTCTACAGATGTTGCAGACATTTGGCACTACTTCCTTTAAGGTCTGACCCTAGTTCCCTGCTTTTAATGACAAAACAGAACATACCCTGTTAAATACAGCTTGTGGCTGTCATCAACATCATTACATATTTACTATTGCTTCCAGTAATGTAGTCTTGAATACTGAGTCTCTGGAGGAAGACATGGCATTTAGAAGTATAATACTAGTTTGTAGTTATGATTATATTGCCTTCATGACCTCTCCAGAAGTGGCTATAAAAGTTAGCTGTGAGCTCAACTTATTTGGACTTAATTTCCTTTTTCTGCAAGAACCATTTTAATATAAGGATTTTCTAAATGAAGAACAGCTGTTTTTAAGAATCAGTCATAATCCTGTAGTCTACTTTCATACCCTTATTATTACCCACCTTCCTTTCTCAGTTAATATCATAATCTTATTCTGAAATCACAATATTATGCAATGTTTGATGAAAGAGTTGTTTCTGTGTCCTCTATTGTCTGTTGGCTTCTAATAGATGATATATGGGATAGACACCACTGTGGTAGACTCTTGCACGCTACCTGTCTACATAACCTGTCTTATTTCCCTTCTCACCTGAAAGCATATAGTATGCCTTGCCCATACCTTTTATATTTCATGGAATCACAGAATGGTCAGGGTTGGAAGGGACCTCTGGAGATCATCCAGTCTAACCCCCCTGCTAAAGCAAAGTTCACTTAGAGCAGAGGAGGAGACCCCACAGCCTCTCTGGGCAGCCTGTCCCAGCGCTCTGTCACCCTCAGGGTAAAGAAGTTTTTCCCCATATTCAGGTGAAACTTCTTGTGTTGTGGTTTGTGCCCATTGCCCCTTGTCCTGCTGCTGGGCACTGCTGAAAAGGGCCTGGCCCCATCCTCTTGGCACTCACTCTTAAGATATTTGTCTTCTCCAAGCTAAACAGGCCCAGCTCCCTCAGCCTTTCCTCACCAGGGAGATGCCCCACTCCCCTCATCATCTCTGGGCACAGCGCTCCAGATGAGCCTCACCAGGGCAGAGCAGAGGGGGAGATCACCTCCCTCGCCCTGCTGGCCTCGCTCCTCCTCATGCCCCCCAGGGTGCCATCGGCCTTCTTGGCCACAGGGCACACTGCTGGATCATGCACCACTTGCCGGTTGTTGGTCTATGTGAACTTAGATTTGTAAATCTGTGAACATCAATAGGTGCTGCATTTGAATAGTAAGAAACATGAAATACCTGAATGTAGAATACATATACTTATGGGCAAAGAACAAAATTTGTAATAAAAAATCAAAATTAAGCTATCCAGGAGTGCTTAAAAGAGTTAATTTTGTGTACTTCATGCAAGAACATTTTAATGGTTCAATTTTACATGCAATCTCTGAAAATGACATTTTCCTGTTGCTGAAGCTTTACAACAATTGAAATACAAGATATTGACAATTATTTCTTGGAAAACAGTAATCATGAGCTATTGTAATGTTTATATATCATGTGCATCAATTGAATTTAATGATATTGTTGTCCTGGCAATGTTTTTAATAGATACTTAGCTAAAATACATGTAATAGGATTAACTTCTTTGCAACTCCATAATCTACTCCAGAAATGTTAAGGACTTCAAAGTAATTATTCTATAGTAATTTTTATTAAAATGGAAGCACTCTGCACACTGTTCTAGTCTCAATATTCTATTGTTTTACAGGTAAGGAGGGCCTTTATATGTTGCTCTGATCTGATTGTCTTATATGATAGCTATATATACTTTTCTCTGCAAGTTAGCTAAGAATCATATTTCAAAGCATCTACTAGCAAGAATTTGAGAATACCACCACATATATTGCATTATTGTTTCCCTGATTTTCTTTTAAGGAAATAATTCTGAGAAAAAATAGAATATGGTGAGAAATTGATATTTGGGTATTACTGTATGGCTATGTATTTTTCTTCTCTGCCAGAAGCCATGATACCATGCCTTAATATTCAGTCAAATTATGCAGTATTGATTTGTTAAATTTATTCTTGGTTGATATTGTAGTTACTTATTGCAGACTATGAGCTGAAAAATGATAATTAGAATAGTTACTCCGTCTCCCAGTTTCCTGTATCCTTTTATAACAGTAGATAGTTCCAGACAAAATGCATTGTTAGATTTTTTCTGTTTTTTAAAAAGCTATTTCCTTTTTTCTTCTACTTTAACATTGCTTTCTGCATAATTTATGCTAATATTAACTGAAAAGACTACATAAATGACAAGAATGCATACTTAGATTCAAATGATCCAGCTGAGATTTAAGTCTTGTTTTGATTCAGAGTAAAAACTAATTTTCATCTTAGAGCTTCAATGAGGGAGGACACTTAAAAGAATCATTAGTCCTCATTTTCTAAGATATAATTTACTGACTACTTGAAAAGAGGAAAAAAAAAAGAAATAAAAATGTCCCTATAATGCTTCAGCATAATATTGCAGTATTATATATAGAACAAAAGCAGTACAATAAAGCAGCAGTTATTTTACAGTTGGTCTTTAGCCTGAAGTTACAGATTTATTTCATAAACTTCCTCCAGTTCTATTTTGTTTTGGAATATGTATTTATCTTTTTTTTAACCTTTCCCCCCACTCCCCGCCCCCGCTCATCATTTACCATTGTTCGTAGAAAAGCCAAATTTCTGCTTTGATGAGAAAGACCCTGGAATCTGCAGAGGCTATTTTTCCAGGTATTTCTATAACAAAGAGACAAAGTTATGTGAAGTATTCAAGTATGGTGGGTGCCTAGGAAACCAGAACAACTTCAAGAATTTGGAAGAATGCCAGACTACCTGCCAAGGCAGCTGTAAGTTGTTGTCCTCATTATTCCTAGTCTTATTGTTGTATAAACAACACTGTGTTTTGAAAAGTATCTCGCATGGAAAAAAAAGCAACCTAGGGTATCCTGAGGTGGCAATAATTTTTATCTGAAATTAATGTTAATTATATATTTATAAAATAAAAATACAAAAATGAAAAATATAAACTAAAAAAGTTTGTACATACTATTAACTTTAATGAGTATTACAGTACCGCCACTTTTTTACTTTTTGCATGACAGTCTAAAATCTGTCAGCTGCTTGGCTTTATAATATCATAAAATGCTAATATGTATTTTTTTAACCCATACCTCTGAATATATTCCTTTCAAACCAAGTCTTGTAATGAAAAGAGGTGCCAATATAGGAAGAATTTGTTTTTACTGTTTCCTTGTTGTGCATTACTAGCTTCCCACCAAAGAATCCTGGGAAACCTGTCCCATACTTCTGAATTATTTGGCTGCGCTGCTTTGGCTACAAACAGCCATTCAGACTGGCCCTAGATCATTCATCCAGTCCCTTGTCCTACTGGTTGCTATGAATTGTTCTATATGAGAAGACAGTGACCTTTAGAACTCCTCTCCCCTTCACAAAGTACTTAATTTTACTCATAGGGCAAATATGTTTTCCCACCCAGAGCCTCCAGACCCTTTTGTCTTGCTTGTCTCTAGTGGGCTTTTTTCCAGGACTGTTTCTTAATCTGTTATTTTGGCGAGGGGAACTTGAGCTTATTCACATTTAGAATAGGAAAGACCCACTATGGGTCTTTTTAAAAGATTTTTAAAAAAGATATACGTATAGTTCCATGTGCTTTCCCCCTACCTTTGCTGAATCATTTCTTCCTGGCCTCTGATTCCACTTTTACCTTCTGGACTAAAAGTTGTAGAATGCTTTTTTTTTTTCTGACTTTAATCTGAAATAACACCTCCAGGTAAATTTGTATAAATCCCCAAAGAGAGAATTAGTGGCCACTGCCATAGTTTAAGTAGGTCAAAGTTTTTACCTTAGTGATATTGAACCATTGATACTAATTTTTTTTGTGTGTTTTTTCGTTATTGTTCTCCTATTGTTTATGCTTCAGTAAATTTATTGCCAATTGTTCCAGCTGAAGAGCATCCTAACACTGTGAACAGTAGTTCCCTAGTGGAAGACACCAACCAATTCCCTGGGATTTTTGGTAAGCATTTGCATTTGCTCTTCATAATTACCCTTTTTTAATGCAGACACTCCTTGGCTCCACTCATTTTCCTGTTTATTTGAAGATATGTATGTTGGTTGAAATACATAAGCACAGTGAAGTCAGTAATGTTAAAACTAGCTTCATAACTATTTTCTTGTTATAAGACATATTTTGAAAAAAGCTTACAATTGCAGAGGCTAGAATAACTAGCAGAATATCTGCTACTAATAAAAAAGAACCTTACAAAACCATGTTTGAATTAAATCTTACATCAGTAAAATTAAAGAAGAAAAAGGAATCCATCCCTAAGCTGCCTCAACACATCAGTTTCCTATGCTTTTGGGACCTAAAGAAATATTGCCTTCTAGTAGTATTAATACTGACATGGAGCTAAGCAAATGGGTACCAATCATAGCTTATTCTCAGAGCTTTCTTGTGTCTAGATAATATGTCACTGTTTCACCCTTTTTTTTTTTTTCTTTTAGTAAATTTGTTGCCAACTGCTGCAAATGAGAAGTCCAACTCTATGAACAATAGTTCCCCAAAGGAGGAGCGCAACCAGTTTCCCATTTTTTTTGGTAAGAATTCACTTTTGCAGATCTTAACTCTTCGTCTTTTATATGCACTCTGGATTGCTTTTCCATTTCCACTCATTTTGCAACATATCTAAAACTAGAGAATGGGCTTCTATGTCAGATGTTTTGATAGGCAGAGAAAGTCAAAGCAAAGAAATATTGCTACTTACAGGTCTTCCATATATATCGAAGTGGAAGACTGACCACATCTTGTCCTTTTCTGAAAATGTGCGCTTCCTGAAGGTCTGATAAATACAAAAAGAGCAAAAGCTGTTATGCAGAGTTCTTCTAGTAAAAATTAATATTTTTGTGGGTATCTAATTGGCAACTGATTTAAAGCTCCTTTTTCCCATTAAAAAAGGACCATATTTGGATTTTGGAACATGGCTCGGAACAAGATTTATAATACATTTTTATTTTCACTAAGGACATATTAAACTCAGTTCTTGGTTTGAATATAACAAAGTGACCATGAATTCATTTTGTGTCTGCTTCAAGGTATTTTTGCACTATGTATTATAATGCAAATGAAAATCTGGACCTTTACTGTAGAGGGCTGGGTTTTAACAGTTTCTGCAGCTGGATGCTGTCCACTATAGATTGCTGGTACTTGCTCACACTGTAAAGGGTAATTGAATTTGAGGGATGTTATTTTTATGATCCACAGTTATGCAAGAAGAAACAAGAAACAGTTGGAAAAAGCCTGAGCATTCTTACCAAGTATTTCTGCTGGTTTTCTGCATTTACACTTACTTGTACTTTTGAGGATTGAGTGATGGCTTAGAGATTCATGAAGGTTTCTGTGGTTTATATGATCTGTAAGTTAATGGGCATCTAGGATAACTAACATTCCTGTGCTCTTTGCTTAGAATGGTATGTCTAGTAAAGCTTAAATGTGTGTTGTATGTTATTTTTTTGCCTGCACTGTGATCCACGTGTATTGTTGGGCTGAGGTAAGTTTCTGCGATAGTTGGGTTGTTTGTGTATCACATACAAAGCATCAGTGCACTGTTATTAAAATGTCTGAATATAAAACAGTAAAGCTTTTGGCAACTTATTTTACTGAAAAATATTTGAATGATTTAAGGCCTGATATGAAGTCTAGGGACATTAGAGCATACGTGTTCCCTGAAGGTTTTTACTCACAGTATGAATCCCCAAATCCCCAAAACAACTGATTTATACCAGCAAAGGGACGTGATTCACTGTTTTCTCAGAGGAAATAGAAGGGTTCTTGATTGTGTCAGCAATAGCGAATTCTCTGGTAAAGCACATTTTTGGAGGGAGAGGCGAGGATGAGAAAGAGAAGACTTGAAGATTGGTGGAAGAAAGGTTTGGGGAAAAAGGGTGGGTGGAGTCAGTGTAGCTGGTTGGGTTGGATATGAAACGTGACCTTGGAAGGGCCAGTGCATTTCAGGGCAAAGTCTGAAGACTCCGTAGGTTCTTCGCCACTGTATAACCTTTGTGTTGCACTAACCTGCCCTGTGCAGTCACCTGCTGCTATTCTGTTTATCTGCCTGTACCTTTCAGGCTGCTGGGATGGGCTAAAATCCTATGCTTTTGTGCAATCCTACTGCAGGGGGAGGAAAGGGTAGGGTCAAAACTGACAGTTGATTTCTCCACAGAGATGTGGGAAATGTAGCCTCCATTCCTGCTGTTACTAGAAGTAGAGGTGTAAAGTGAAGTTGCAAGGTAGAGCCATTTCTCACAAACATGCACTGTGACTCCCAATGGCCCTCAGTGAGAGACAAGAATCTGGCCTTGCACAATATGAGGTCAGGATGAACTGTTTGGGATGGAGTGGCTGATGTCCATCTTCTCAAGCACAGGCAAAGTAGCTGGTCTACCACTGTGACGTAACAGAAAGATCTATTTTGCTGTTGCAAAGCCTGAAATCCATTTGAGAAGCTCTTGCAGAGCCACTGGCATGAGTTCCAGTTCCCAAGCTCCACTTGAGATGGGTTCCAAGGTCTAATTTCCTTCAAAAGTTTTTGATGGAGTTGGCATGTTTCTGAGAAACACATTTTATTTCATTGTATCGGCATTTTCCAGAGGAAAACTTTACACCTGGAAATGTTTGACTAAATCAGCTTAAAAGCTTTCATTTGTCCTTTGTAAATTCTTTTTTCCTGTGCCTGTTCATGAGCTGACTTATGTAGCATATTTTTGGCAAATAATATACATAGCAAATCCAATTTTATGAGCTTGCTATTGGATTTTAAAACCTATTTCAGTCAGAAATTTTGGATAAACTGAATAGTATGAACACAAGAGTAAAGCCAGAATCTTAATGCTTATTGTTGTCAACGTCAATAACCAGTTGATTTCTGTAGAAGTTGCATCAAAGGCCATAGAATGGACCATGTAATGACATTTATTAATTTTTAGGTTCGTATGATCCTCTTGAAGTTAACATGTAATGAGTTATGGAACATAATGAGTAATGCTGCTTGCACTGTGGAAAAAATATTGCTAAATTGTAATCTAAATTAAGGAAAAAAAAAAAGTTTAAACCAGTACTTCTATCTCAAGTAACCTCTCAGTAAAGTTGATATCTGTAATTCATAGACCTGTAATGACTAGATTGGGGAAAACAATTCTGATAGTAGGACATGTATTGCTTTTTCTTTTTTTTTTTTTTTTACTGTTTTCAGTGTGTACCCCTTCCCTTCTGTGCAGTTTTGTGGCTGTGGGATTTGTTGCTTTCTTTTTCTTTTTTCCTTCATAGAAAAAGTGGGAGATAAAACGTTTTAACAACTCTTAGAAAAATGAGGTTGTAAAACCAAAACACTTTAGAGAGACACTCAAGAACAGGCATAATATCTAAACTTACTGTAGCATCATATACATAAGTGCAGTGTTAGCAGCTCAGACTGAACAGAAAGAACTTACTTGGATCTAATTCTCGCTGTGACTGGGTTAACATGCTGGCTCAGAGGTTATAGATTGTCCTGCCAATAGAGATGTTGGGCTGGACATGACACAGTACATGTTTTATGTTCACAGTTACTTAAAGTTAACAGGCCTTTTAGTGACCAGTATTGGAAAATTAATTCATAATTTGTATGATCCTCAGCAGACAGGAAATTATGATAAGTAATTTTGTTTTATTTTAATATACTTTTTTGTTGTATAAAAATGACTGCTATATGGCAAAATTAGAGGTTTTCTTCATGGGCTGGTTGTTTCTGTGAGTGTAAAGAATATGCAGATATTTTGAAGATAAACATGAATAGTGTTTGGTATTTGGGGCATTTATCTACCAATGATATACACAAAGAAGAACAAAATTTTTAGCGAGAATACAAGAGGGATTCTGAAGAGCATTCGGACACAACTCTGCCAGTTGCATTATGCATACACAGGTAGTTCTTATTCACCAGTAACCATAGCCCTGGCTCCATGGCTCCCCTAAAGCTTACAGTGGTTGCGAGAACTCTTTCACAAGGGGACTGTGGAGTCTCTCTGGAAAATTCTACATACCAGATAAGTAATTTACATTACAAAGTATATATTTAAATTCTGTTATATAGTTAACAAACCTATGCTGTTTGGCTCTTTTATCACTGGCAAGCCTTTCTGCTTTTTAAGTTCAGAAATTAGCAGGTTAAAATAGGTAAGCGTGTTTTTTTAATGTTGCTGAACATATGTTTTGAAAGCTAATATCATCTCCAGAGTGAGCAATACTGTCACAGTTATAAAAATAAATTAAGTAGTGCTCATTTTATAACCTGAAACTAACTTTATCTTAAAAGAACAACTCATGACTTAGTTTTTGTGTTTCAGGATTCTTTCTGAATAGTATGATGTTGCTAACACAGCTTCAGATATATTACTAATTTCATTTTGCTGTCTTAACTTTGCATAAAACACCATTCTATTTCTTTCACAGCTACTTTTCATACTTTTTCACCATGCCAGTTCAGCTGTTTTACTTGGCAGATAAACCTTTTTTCAGCAGGTGCAATATGTGTAAAACACGTAAAGTGTAGCATGTTCTTTCTGGATGTTTTTTTGCCAGTCTCTTGAATTTCCCAAGTTAATTCATAACTTCTTGATTTCAGCATCTCATGTGTTTCCCAGGTTTGTGACAACATGATGCCTTCAGCTTTGTTGTAACCCAAATTATTCCCTAAAATTTTATTTGTTTTTTATTTCTGAACCACTTCTACCTGGCTTTGTAACTTCAAGAAGGCCATCTTGACTAGCTTCACATTTACATCTCAGCTGTCTCAATTCTGCAGCCTCTTGAAGGAAAATGGCACCTGTTTAGGTCCCTTATTAACTGGTGATGTAATGGCTCCCATTCACTTTCTTGCATCCTCTGCAGCAATTGTATCAGTTTTAATTTTGTGTATGAGTCACTCTAGGGTGTTAGATGATGGAGTTTCTTCAGGCTTGGGAATTCTGGCACGGATTTACTTCTTGAACTTGTTCGAGTGCCCAAGTACTTCGGATACCTCAGGTTCATCTTCCAGTGTTTCAGTTCTCACACTCTCACTTGCAGCGACACCGAAGAAACAAACCATCAGCCTGCTCCTTGGAATGGTAAAAACCTAACAGCAGCACTAAAGCACCAGCATCTCAGTCACTTTGTGCACTTCCTTTTCACATTCAAGCCGTTGTTATCCTGCAAGTTACAAGCTATTTCTTGATAATGGCTCAGTGCCTTCCAATGGAGTGACTTCTATTACTTAGGTCAAGCTTTCTGTATTCATGCAACAAACCCAATATTAAGGTATTGAATCTTACATTGAAAATGCTGGTTACTTTTACCTTCTACTTGATTTTAGAATGTATAACAGTATTTGGGAAAATTCACTTCATTTATGATCATAAATATTTACCATATTTTTAAGGCTGTCAAAGTTTAATTTTTTTTCACTTCACTTTCGCCAAATACTTTACTTGAAGCTTCTCTAATTGAATTTGAACACTATCTCCTATTACAGAAATGGCAATTTTATCACTAAATACATAGGAAACAAATCTTGCTTTCAGGTAAGCCTTTGCTGGCGTTTGGAATTAAAAAAGCAAATAACATTTGCAGTGGTATTTTTGTAATCATAAAGAAAAAGATACTTATGTAAAGTATCCTGGATTTTCAGGAAAGCAGAATTAAATTTGCCAGTAGATTTCATGTGAATTTCAAAGTTCTGTCAGCTTCAAATCGCCTATGTAATATCAACATAACAGAAAACTGGTAAATCGCAGTGTTGTCTCTAACCTTTTTTTTTCTCTTGGTATTTCTAGAGCCACCACCTATCCCTTCTTTGTGTATGACCCCTATGGACAGAGGACTTTGTAGAGCCAAAGAGTTAAGATTTTTCTACCACTACTCAACTGGAAGATGTCGCCCATTTAGTTATAGTGGTTGTGGTGGGAATGAAAATAATTTCACCTCCAGAAAGTCATGTTTGAGGATCTGCAAGAAAGGTATGAGAAGTGATACTACCACAGACTATCATAAGAGGTAAATATTATGCGAGCTGAAATATTCTTGCAACTTTTAGTAGTAAGTACTGGCCTGATAAAATGTAATAGCTGAAAGTCTTAGAAAAGTGAAAATGGAAATCAGAAGAGACAGAGCTAGCGAGAGAAAGATGGACAGTAAAATACAATGTACAAGAACAGAAATAAGACAACTTGGCATTGGTCAGGCATGTGAAGGCTTTAGGTAAGAAAATGTTCTTTTTTTCTTTTTTTAAGAATATTTCTTGAAAACAAGACTTGTCTCTTATTTCTGATAATCTTGGATGTGTTGGTCATACAGCATATAATCTTACTGTCCTTATTTTACCTTTAGGATTCAATAAAACAAAAGGTGAAAGAAGATTAATAAAAATCAAGAAGAAAAGAAAGAAACAGTCCGTAAAGGCTCTAGGCAAGGAAATCATCCCTGAAGGAATACAACTTTGATTTTTATGGCAACGTGAAGTAAACCACTATTCACCTGTGAATGAAAACTTTAGTGTACACCATTAAAATATATTTACTGTACTGATTATTTTGAATATATGTTGTTAAGCTGCTTATATTTTTATTATGTATTTCTCATTCATGTTAATAAACATTACTTTTTACTTTGATAAAGGTTCTTAAATTCTAGTTTGATTGTATATAATTGTCATAACTGAAACAGGACAGAACAGATGGTGTGGGCGTATAACTCACAATGATTAAAAAGTAGCCAAGATTCAAATTTAATTTATTACACCATTATTCTTTTTTGAAATCTATTTTTGTACTAAAGAAAGCATAATGCTTGTCAAAGAGTAATCACTTGTCAAGCATGATTATTTCAATCAGATTAAAAGATAGGTCTATTGCTATAAAGAGGAAATAGGCACTAGATTTGTTTTAATAAGATTTATTTTAGGTTATGCAAGCTAAATTTAACTCCACCAAAGCACATATAAGTACACTATTGTGAAATGTGAGATCAGAATTAACCCACCAAAACCCATGAAGAGAGCGTTAAAGTTGTGAATGTAATGTGATATATTTGCAAATATTTAAAAATGTATTTGCTGGGATCATAGATTTTTATCCTTGTTCCTGAACTAGGCTCATGGCTAGCAAGTTTTCCAGAGATACATATCAAAGTTTTACAGAAACCAAAACAAATTCCTTTCATAGAATTAAATACAGTTGCTTTAGAGATAACACTATGCTTACTCTCCAGTTGACTTTGAGGATTATTTTGGCTGTGCTTTCATGGCTTTTTTTAAAGACTGACATGAAACAGTGGTAGTTCCTACCCTTCTTCAAGGCACCTCTCTGGTCTTGGGTAAATCTTTTATAATTACATTTTTTTAGAAGAAAGGAAAGAAAAAAAAAAAGATGACATAGTTGGTTTCCTCTTAAGGTTTTTAGAAGCACCTTGCTGCCTATGAAACAGAAGATAGCAGGATATCTTTGAAACTTCCCTGTCTCCTTTGATGTTGTAAGTTGTTTATGTATGATGTTTTCTCTTTATGCTTAAAACTACTGAAGATAGTTAGTTTGTGAGAGGTAGTGTGGAAATAAGTAGCTGAAATAGATGTGAGGGGCTCAAACATTGCAGCAAGGAGCAAGAAACATCAATGAAGGAACTGGACTAAGCTGCCTCTTTGCCTGAGTGCTATTATTTACGTGTGTGTTTTCTGAAAACCTATGTTTTATATGCCTGATGAACTTTGGACTAAGTCCACAAAGAAGCTAAGCTTCACTGCTCAGAATGAAAGCATTTATGCATTCGAAATATCTGAGTGGGAGAGTAAGTAAAAGTCACAGATTTTTGTACAGAAATTCTATCCAAATCTCTTTTCTGGTGCCTAAATCCTTTCATGACTTTTTCAATCTAGATTTTATTAAGTCTGATTTGTAAAGTGCTCACAGAACTGAAATGTACACCAGAAAAGATTTATGTAGAGTCCGGTCAGATAAAGTGATGAGCACCACAGACTTACAATGCAGTATCTGTAAATCGGGCAAGTGCAGTTCCGACAGGAAACCTATAAACTCCATAGACTGCTGAAAACTAGTAATGTCTGTTCTTTACACAGAATTCATTTGGTGCATTGGTTACCTGCCAGTTTCAGTGCCAGTTTGATATGTTCCCATTCTACTCCATCATTTTTATTGACCTTACTCTCCAGGTATCATTTGTACTCCATGCACTAGGAGTTGAGGCTGTAGGTGCGGGTTGCGCTGCACAGATGCAGAGCAGTAGGTTAAATACAAGTGGAAGTTTGTCATTGCAGACAAGTGGAGAGCAGTGGTTTAAACTGCTCCCTGGCCTTTCCACTTGTGGCATAGCAGCTGCCTTAGCACAGTATTGTCATGGCCTCCAGAAGTCAGCAGTTGCTTTCAGCACGCTAGGTGTGGGAGAGTTAGGACTTGCCGGTGGGCTGAACACTAATGCCAAGTTTACCCTGCTTCTACACTGACTTGTGTCTGCCTGCCTAGGAGTGCAGGCAAGTGCGCAAACATCTGCACCTTTTCTATAAATTTTATGAGGAAGGCAGAAAAAATACCTAATCTTCCATTCTTAGTCATGATTATTTCCCATGGGCTGCCAGAATTAAAAGGTAATTTCTAGATTGTGTGTGTACCTGGGGGTGGACACAGCATGGAGGTGTGTGTAACTTGGTTTCTACGTAGCTCAGTGACTCAGTAGGGACATTCTGAATCAATGGTTTCAGATTAAAGGGAAAAGAAAGAATGTTAAGTGCTGGGTAAGTAACACATTTGCAACAGCTGCCTTCTGTCACTGATGTCTGACATATATGCAGTACTATCCTATACATCACGTTAAAATCCTTTTGCAAAGAAACACGCTATTTCCTAGCATGATTCTTTAAGTATTTGACTGTGATTCACATTAAACCAAAACATCTTCTAGAGCTTTCTTGTAAAAGAGAATGAAACTCATTCTTTAGCAACAGCAGGAATGCAACATTCAGATAACTCCAGTGTTTATATGAAACTGTTATTGGTGGTAGTGTTCCTTTAAGGAGAGTTTTTCCTCAGCATCAAGGCCAAATAAAGGTGATGGGGCCAAAGCTGTTTCTGAGACAGTGTCCTCTGCCCAGCTGTGACTGTAGCTCTAGACCTGGTCATGGCTCGTTCTCAGTTGTGGTGGGACTCTGATGGGATCCTTGCAGGGGCTGGGAGGAAGGGGAGGGGGTTTGCCCATGGGGCTTATTTAAGCAGTCCCACCGAGAATCCTAACAAAGATTTTTAAACTCCCTAAGTTTTATTAGATCATAAACTAGAATGATGAACTTTCTAAAACAGAATATTCTGAATGAGACAATAGACATTAAAGATAGACAGGAAAGAATAGATACATTTGTACACAGATTGCCTTGTGATTCCCTGTGTCATTCCATGTCAGTATCTCTCCTTCAGGCTTCCTCTTGGTCCAGCGACTTGTCCCTGGCTGCCTGGATTCAACACCTGCAAAATCCACTCTGGTGTGCTTTCTGTCTCTACAGAAACCTGGCAGTGCAGCTAATTCTCCTGCTTGCTGAGCTGTCCTGCAAACTAACAGGGTCTGCTCACTGAGAGTGCTCATTTGCTCCCCTGGACCGTGCAGGCTTCTCTTCTCCCAGAACTGCTGTAGCTAGGACAGGACTAACAGGTACTCCCCCATACTCTCCCAACCCCTACTTACATTACACTGAAGAAACTACTTGTGCATTCATTTTGTCATAACAGTGATTAAATAAGTGATCCACTGAGGGATCTCTTATGTCATTGCTGAGACAGAAAAAGATTAGTTATAGCATCTCAACAGTACCTCTATTTCAATTGACTAAGAAAACATTACAAAATGATTCATCTTTTAGAGTTATTACTTAGTGCAGTGAGAAGGAAGACTGGAATGTGGTAGACTAGACTGTATAAAAACTGATCTGATTATAATCAATAATATTATAATTTGATCTGAGAGTACATGCTCTTCCTGGTGGGTGTACTAGGTTTGGCCAATGTACCAGTGCTCCAGCTGCCTTCCTATCTGGTTTTTGTACAGCTCTGCAGTGCATTGAATTTGTTTTTCCCATAGAAAGTCCAAACTGCAGTGTGATCTGATCTGATTTGATCTGCATCACATCCACAAGAATTTTTTTGTGTGCCCTTCTCCTTCATTCACTTTTTTTCATCCCTGTATCCCCAATATCTGTAGAACACCCAAATGCAAGAATAAGAAAAAAGATCTGTGTCTTTCTTAAAGGTAATTAAAGGTTGAATGTAGAAGGGGGGATAACAGACACAATGCAGGGAAAAGATAGTGACTGAGATGGCAGAATGAAGAGGTCAGAAAATCAAGCTATGCTAAAGGTGTTCCAGTGGCTGTATATTTCCAGTGTTAACTCCAGTCCATTCATCCAGTTGTTTCATTCCAGAATCTGGCCTGGCTGCTTCAGAGGAAATAGGCAGAGTGCCATGAAGTTTCTCCCACTTTGTGTGATAGGAGCCAACAAGCCAAAAGAATTTTACAGAGGTGTTATGTGTTTTCACCTATCGTCCGATCTGCAATAACTTGGTATGTGCCTTTAGTCCATACATTGATGAAGCAAAATGCCTTTGAGAAATAATTTGAAGTCTTTTTATTCATCCTTTTTTCTTCATGTTTTTACTAGTATGCCCTCCTTTTTTGCCTTTTTACTTTCTCTCCCCTGCTTATCGTTTCTTTCCAGTTCATTTGAGCTGCCTTTCTCTGTGCATCTCTAATCCATCTACTATTTTAAAGCTGACAGATTTAATTACATTTTGAGATAGTCTTAATCTTTCTAGATTCCATCTTGCAAACATATTAAAGTGGACATAAGGATTATGTTTCCTCACTGCTTGCTTTTGGCGGTGTCTTATCTTGAGGAAGAGCCAGGTTCAAGTGAAGTGGAACATGCATTTATGCTTGTTAAGTGTTTGCACATGAACTCTTACTATTTGAGTCATAGGCAATGTATGTGAGGAGTTTCCTTGGTTTTGCTTATACCATCATCTCTTTAGAACCTGTAGCAAGGCCACGTTACATGTCACTTGTCAAGGTTTTTTTTTTTTCAGGTTACTCTTTTGCCACTGGCCGTGCGCGATTGAAGCATCCCCTCTCGAGGGGGATGTGACGTACGGACGGGATGCTCTCGGCATTCCCGAATTCTCGTGCCGGCGGATTGGGATGAGGTGCAGGCGCAGGCGGGAGCGGGGCGCGAGGGGCGCAGGGCGACCACTGCCCGCCAGGTGGCAGCGCGGCGCCGCGCCGCGGACCCCGCGCCGTTCCGGACCCGCCGCGCGGGGGCGCTGCAGGGGGGGGGAACGGGCCGGGCTGCCCCGGGGCCGCGGCACCGCGCCTGCCGCTGCGGGGCGCCGCCGGCTGGAGCTTTGCAGGGAATCAGGCTGCTGCCGCAAACAGCGGTTAGCGCCTCCGCTGCCCTGGCATGGCCGAGTGCGGGCACTGCGGTGCGGTACTGTCCGCCCGGAAGGGAAATCTGGGGGAAAACAGCCTGCCCCGACAGTCCCTTTGTCGCCAGGGGAGAGGCGTTTGTCACCACGGCAAGGCTAGAGGGAGATTCTCATAGCTGATGGTGACTAGCCTCATTTTTTTGCAAAACCATATTTATCCTTGAACGTTTCTGATCAGATGAAAATTTGTGGTAAGTGGTGGGACTGACTTTTTTCTTCGCATGGTTTTAAGTCTCCTTTGGTTAAAGCACAGTAAGTTGTGCTCATTTAGATCCCTTCTACACTGCTGTAGAACACGCCCACACTGTTGATAACCGAGGCAGCCTGTATTGGTGTAATTTACGTGCCTTTCAGCCAGAAGGGTTGGTGAAGTAGTGTGGGAGCCTTCTGCGTCTTTGAAGTGCAAATTACACCAGCTGAGATGTCTCAAATACCGGTGGAGTAGGAGTAAGAAAGTTGTAATGATCGCTAAATAAGTAGAATATAAGACCTCTGAATGAAAATAAAAAAAAAAACCAACCAAACCCACACAACTCCACAAAATTTGACATGCCATATCAAACACCGCCTACGTAATAAATCTCTCCAACTAATTCAGATGGCTGTTTTGAACATGTGTGCTTGGCTAGAATACATGAATTATTTTCCAGGTTACAATGTGTAATGTACCCTGTTGTAGTCTATAGCCTAGACATAGCTGGTCTAAAATAATGCAACTAGGCTCACTTCTGATGGAATTCCACTACCTGAGGTGGCACCGTTTATTTCAGATAACTTAATTTCCAGCACTGTTCAGAATCAAAGTTAATCCCTGGCTTGTATCTGTTTACATTGCCTAGAAGTTTAGAGTGCCAGTTCTTTGCTGATTATAAAATTCAAACATTCTCCTGTTGATGTAAGATCCTAGAAGCACCAGCACTCACATGTGCCAAATTAGTATTAAAGTCATATGCCTGCTCTTTTAGTAATCCTACAGTGTGATTTCACAATTCATCTTACCAGTGGCCATATGGATTTAAAGTATTCCTGCCCCTGTTTCCCCTTTTCAGATTTTTCCTGACCCTGGCTTGGATTTTTTGGTGGTTGCTGTGTTTTTGGGTTTTGTTTGTTTTTTTTTTGTTTGTTTGTTTGGTTTGGTTTGGTTTTTTGCTAATTTTTTAGTTTCTTGCTGTTTTCATATTTGAGGAACAGATTTTCAATGGCTAGATGAACTCCCTCATCCAGTTCACATGTTCCATCAATGTTTCTGCTAGTAAAAACAGTGAATGAGTGTCAGGTAGGGAGAAGCAAAGATAATACTTTATCTCGTCCCATTAGCAAATTAAATGATTATTGTTTTGATGAGCATTTATGGAAACGCAACCTTTGGGAGGTCCTTATGGCCTTCCATAAGGAACACTGGTGTTGCAGGTCTTAATATTATTTGAGCTTAATTCTCCATGAACTCCCCGTTTATTCAGCATAGTATTGTCACATGCATGCAGCAACTGCCTATTGATTTGGAGAGCACAGATTCTGTCTATAGCCCAGGCATCAACTGTACAAAGGACAAGTGCTAAATGCTCCCAAAGAAACACTTTTAGGTCCTGATACAAAATTATTTGAAGCTAGTAGAAGGACTACCATTGATATTGTTTTATGTTCAGATATGGCAGTTTTCAAACTGGGCAGCTCATACTCATGCTTCCAAATCACTGGCATTTAAGAAAATGCGGCCGAGGGATCTTTGCGGCGATAGTAATATTCTTGCTGCCTCTTTCTACCCTTGGTATTTCAAAGACTTATTTACTTAAATACAGTTGGGTGTGTGACCCCCGCCTTGGTTATAAAATGAAGTGGCACTTTAAATTATGCACTTGCTTGAATTTGAAAATTTGATTCTGACTAATCTGGTTTTATGATTGAGGAATACAAGCATTTCTCTGTGGAGCTTTTTAGCACTTACAGTACAGGACATAGTGCAGCCCCTGCAGTTTCTGGCAGAGGTAGGTCAGCTCAGTCATGCTAAGAAGGAATGCAGCTATTGTATATTATTACTTGTCTCTGAATAAAGGTCCAAACTGATTTATTTCTCTGGGTCTAGCTCGAGGAGGAGGAGGACGATTCTCACTGGCTCGATACGCGAAAGGACTAGTCCCGTGGTCTCCTTCCCAGCTGAGCGGGTGAGTGTTTCCCGACCCGTGGCAGGGCGCTAGCCCCCGCTCGGGGCGGGCCAGCTGCCGCCGGGCTGGGGCAAGGTGCCGGCAGCCCGGCTGCCCCCGGCGGGAGCGGCGCGGTCAGGGCGCAGCGGGCACCGCCGGGCCCCGGGCAGCTGCCCGTCCTGCCGAGAGTACCAGCGCAGCCCGCTTTCCTTGGGACATGCCATTTGAGAAAGAAAAGTAACTTCACGCTGGCTGCGGGCGGGGTCAGGGTGATGTAACAGGAAGCTCTGATGTTTCGCTGCTGCCGCCGCTCCTCGCTTACAATCTGACACGCTCCCGGCGCTGCCCGCAGCCGCGCTCCTCCGCGCAGAGCAGCGGGGCACCGGCGCTTCTCCCCCTGCAGCCACCGGGCTCGGCAACTGGATTATACCCGGCGGGAGGATCAGGCTCTCGTAGGTCTCTTATTCGGCCGGGGTGGGAGGGAACGATACATCTCCTTTCTCCCTCGCGGGAAAGGGAAATCAAACTGATTTATCTGAAACCATTATCGTAAAAAACTCCCTGTGGTGAGTACTGATCAAAACGGTTTCATTGTTTTACCCAAGAACAATATTTTTGTGTCATCTGAATGCAGTTATAGTTACGTCTGTGTGCGTGCTTTTACATTAACCTCAGCATGTGATATGAAATCTGCAGGGAGAAAGGGGTATGAGGAAAAGCTTCGTTTATTTATAGTGAGCGAAATGTTGAGCTGATTTTATAACTGGTGTTGCTATAATATATCCTTGAGGAAGTAATCAACGATAAATAGGTAGAAAGGGAGGTAAAAATACCCTAATCAGCACTTAAAGGATTCTGTCTAGAACCTCTAATATTAGCTAACCAAATTTCTGTCTTTGCATCTGGAGAGAATTAGAGGCTCATTGGTTTGAGAAGGGTTCTTAAGACTAATTCGGTACAACTGGAGCTCATTCAAGAGAGGCTGAATGAGGTGATAAAGTGGTGTAGATTTTCTTATTGATTATTCCTTTAATCTTATGACGTTATTGCAACGGAAAGAGCTCATGCTTGAGTTACTTCATAATTAGGTTTTACGCTGTAATTACATAACTAAAAAGTTAAAGCTTCTGTTTTGTTTGGACTTTGTTTGCTTCAGAAAAAGTTAGCTTGAGTTTGAAGCTTCTAAGTGTGCTGGGGTGTCACTGAATTTTTTTGCCACAAAGATCGAACTGATTTATCGAAAGGTAATTGTCCACTATTTCATTTCCTGGAGAAATTATTGAACAGTGGCAAGTGTGTGATTCTGTGCCTTCCAGTATCAGCTGGGAGACTGTTAAGAGTCTTGCCGCTTCAGCTTTCCAAAACTGACGCGATGTCCTCTGTTTTTACAAATACGGTTGCATTACTGAGATTACTACATCTAGTCATTTGCTTGTGTGTGTGTAAGCAATGGATCTGTAGAATGGGGAAAAGAAACCTTGTTTCTGAAGGATAATTAAGAAATAGCATAGGCTATAAATCACACTTGGATTTGATCTAGAATGACTCCTTTAGTCATCCATGCATTTTATAGGGGCTGAGATTGAATTAATAATAATAAATAGCTGAAGTTTTTTGCTCTCTACCTTAATAAACTTTGGCCAGATACTTTGGGGCCAGACTTTTCTGTGCTTACAGTTGCGCCAATGCAGAGTCTTTCTAGTCATATTGTGCATACTGGGGACCTTTTCATTCATTTGCAGTAATAATGCATATAACTGTTTAAACCTGTTCAGATCAATGATGTGTTAAAAGCCTGACTGTTGTGCTCTGAATCCAAGGTCCTTTGAGTGGGTTGAAAGGAGACACACTAGATTTGGATAAATATGAATAAGACCAGATTTGAATCTGTGTGTTTTCTTTCAAAGTACACAAGCTGCAATACTGTCTGAAAGTCTCAATTAAAAATAATCTGTATTTTCACAGTGTTTACTTTTGTAGTCTGCTTAAACTCCCATTGACTTCATTGCATGTAGGAGCAATCCCAAAGTCTTTGTCTGACTTTGAAAATCTTCAGCACAAAAGGCATGTGGTGATATTAAATCAAACAAGATGACACTTCAGATAAAAGTGTTCATGTTGTTTTAATGATCAATATGGTAGGAAAAACCGTCTTCAGAAGTATTTCAGCTAAATAATTCAGATTCTTATTTTATGTTCTTTATGTAACTGGTTTAGGTTGTGGTGGGACTGCCCACATAGGATGTGTCAGGCTTGTATGTTTTTGCAGCTTTGATGCAGGAGTCTGTTATTTGCACATTAAGTAAAGGCAGTAGCAAGATAGTGATGTAGAACAGTGTGACCGCACTTTCCAGTGGACAAAACCAAGTACCTGAACATATAACATGCCTTACAAGTTTAAGAATTGCATGATGTATCTCCTGTCAACTTCAAATGTTACTGTACTCTGAATTCGTGGTCAGCTGGAGCCTTGCCCTGCATTAAGAAATGTAGTATTTGTCCCTTTGAATAGGCTTTTTTCTGATACAACACAACTGTTGAAATCCTGGCTTGCTGAGAGCCAGTGGGAATTTTTCCACTGACTGTCAAAGGGCAAGATATTCCTAAATGTGGGTATTTTTCTGTTGGAGGAATTATGCATGCATCACCCATTCAGTCACTTGCGTTCTGCAGTCTGTTGACAGCTGTTTTTTGATAACATTTATAATTTTTGAATGCTCAGGTTGAAAAACAGAAATCTGTACGTCTCATTCTGGGTGACTAATGTCTTACCTGGCTAAATAAAAGGGCCTATTCCAGAAATGCAGTGTTGTTCTGGGGGCTGTCTGTGTACTGCAATCCAGATTTAGACTAGGATACAATTGAGAATGTAACAGAGGGAAGAAAGCACAGTCATACATTTGCTTTGTCACCAATATAATTACTAACTTAGTTCTATATTCTATGCATTCAAGTTAATCAGCTGCTTCCAACAGCATTCCTAGCATGTGCAAGGGCTGGGTAGCATTGGGCCCACAAGAGTCCTGAAATGATACAAAGATTCAAACCAGTTCACAGTCATTTGGAAGAAACTGCTTCTATCAATATGTTTTTAATAGTAACATGCACACAGTGATATTTTAAAGGTATATATCTAGTCACTTCTGTAGTAAATACTGAACATAACATAAGCTATTTACGAAAGCAATTGAAGGAATTTCTCCAGTGAGAAGTTCAAGTCTACAGTTAGGAAAACAAAACAGAACTTTTCATTAAGAAGTTGTTCCCATCTGTTCCCAGTGTGTTTATAGTGTTGATCTGCTAGCAGAATTCCTTCTGTGCTTCTGATGAGCTGTCATTCCTATAGAGTGTACACACACTGTAGGCATTACCTCAGTGTTAACGGTCACCTCTGTTCTAAAAGCATGTGTAGCTATGTCACTGGGTTTCATGTGTAGTAGTTTCTTCAGTTAAGCTTTACACTTATTGAAAACAGTCTCTTGGTTGCTCATGTAACTGTCCTGTTACTGGGATATATTTTAAGTCTTTGGTGTAGCAAATTGTCAGAGCTCTGGAATTAGCTATATCCCTGATAATACTGTGTCAAGGAAGGAATGAATACTTCTATTACCAAAACAGATGTGAGTTGACAAAACAAATAGCTTTGAAGCAGTAAAATAAAACTCTAAGTGAGTTTCTATATGTGATAAAAATGTC
The DNA here is from genome assembly GCF_015220075.1 of Falco rusticolus. Lineage (NCBI taxonomy): Eukaryota > Metazoa > Chordata > Aves > Falconiformes > Falconidae > Falco > Falco rusticolus. The sequence goes on from NC_051194.1 coordinate 52,259,657, forward strand.
TAATACATTATTTCTATGTTCATATGTACTATATACGTGGGTCTATATCATGCTGAATTGTATTATTTCTGATGTATCAACTAAAAAGAGCACATTTTTAAAGAGCCTTTCAAAGTAAATTATAGTCCTAAACCTCATCCTTTGTTTAGAAAATCATGAGTCATGAGTGTTAGTATTTTAAATTGAATACATTTGAATGCTGTTTCCTTCTAATATTTAAAAGAAATAGGAGAAAGCTTTCCATGGCTGTTCACAAACCATTTTTTTTCTTTTTTGTACTCACCCAGTTCTGATGTTTTCAGTGTAATGTGCTTGCACGAAGAGCAGCAGATTAGCCTATTACTTACCTGTTATCTTTATGAAGAATCCCATAGCTGGTATGGTACAATATAAGATCTTCTTAATTAAATTTCTTTTCATTAGAGCATTTGCTTTTAGCAATACTTTTTGTCCTGGTTTAGAATCTGGGCAAAACTGGAAGGTTAAACTTTTGCATTTTCAAAGTTTTGTTTCCACAGTTATCTTTCATGCATATCTGCCTTAGTCTTCCAAGCTTGTTTATACTGTTTACATTTTCCCAGCAAAGTCGTTCTTCTGCCCTAGTACTGTGCAAACACTTTCAATCATTGCTACAGTATATGCTGTCGAAAAGAACAGAAGTGATTTATTTGGAGTGGCTTTTCCTCGGAAAGATGCATTTGAAATGCACTTGACTGAATGTAATGCATTAAAATAAGACTTTCCATGAGAGAAACAACGTACTCCAAGAAAATACAACAGATTCTCAACCGGTGTAAATTTACATGTGTCTCTGAAGCTGTTGCCTTTTAATATAGAGTAGATGTCACCCAAGACTTTTCTGACAGTTTTTGGCCACTATCTGAGCTGTAGCTGACCGTTAAGATACTAACTGCATTTTAGAAAAATAAAACAATGCTGTATTTCTGAATTTATGCCTGGATCATGCAGGCCTTATTTAAAAAGTACTTGAAACACAATTAACCAGAGTTTTGTTTAATGAAGTCCGTACCAGTCTGACTTCCCCTATAATAACAAGTACAAGGAGTGAAACACAGTGATTAGTGCTTTTAAAAAAATTATTATGATCAAAGCATCTACCTTATATACTGTGGTATGCCATCAGCTTTATTTAGGCTGAATATCTTTTTAGTTCCTAAAAATGCTATCATCTTTTCCATATATTATTTGATAATTCTGAGTTTAAAAACTGCACAACTTGATGCTTGTGTGGGCATAAAGTGTCATTCTTTGTATTACCATTTAGATTTCCCCCTCAGTTTTTTCTCCCCTGTTACAGTGGTAAGATCTTGGAAATTAATTTTAATAATTTTTTTGGTTACTTTACTACTGGCAATGCTGGTAGAGTTTCATTAAAGTGAAGCAAAAGATGTACTGAAAACATATTTGTTGTAACAAAACTCTTGTTTTAGGCCTTAAAAATATTTTTCATATTAATGATATCAGAAATTAATATAGTCTGTCTCCCAAAGTTGTGCTCTGTAATCCTTCCTAGGTAGAAATTTAAAAATACGTATTTCAGAAATGAGTAAGCTTTAGACATCACACTGCTTTTCTCTATGGTTGCATCTATGTGTTAATTTACTGCCCTAAATGGAGCAAAAAATATGATACCATGCAACCTTTTATTAGTAAAATGGCACATTTTTGCAATTATTATCTTGAAATATTCTCTAGAATGGGGATATCTGCCCTTTTGTTTCTGTTAGTGAAATCCAGCAGGTGTCACTCTGGGGATTAAATAAGGAATATTTCACAAACAGAGATAAATTTCTTTGGGAGATGAAATGTAGAATTTAGAAGTATTTATTCTAATATATTTTTCCAGAACAATTTTTTGACCATGCCTGACTTTTTAATTTTTAAGTTTCTTTTTTAATTACGTGATTTAATGGGTGTATTCATCTTCCTGTGTATCCCTTTGAATATAAAAAATTACATAGTAGTTAGTGTCGGACTATACAATGAGGAGTTTTACTCACAGGTGTCGCTTTTGAAACTTAAAGAGGTGGGAATTGGTTGAATATTGCCTTTATGGTATTAAAAAATGCTTTTATCATCTCCTCTGGGAATCAAAATTATTCTTTTTGTCGGTGGAAATTCTAGTTGTGCAAGTAATATGTTTTTGGTTATGATGAATCCAAGGAGGTGCTCTGCAGTAGGCTGCTGCAAGTGAGCATATCTATTGAAATGGTCTACATACTGTTTTCTGTTTGAATTAGCTAAAATTGACATGATAGGTGGTTAATTATCCAAAGCTTCACAGTAAAAAAATTTGGAGAAGAGAAACTTTTTCACATTGCGCTGAGTTGCTAGCACAAAAAAGTCAATGCTGTGCTTTTTTGGGGAAAAAAAGAAAAAGCCTTGTTGCACAGAGTGTTTGTTTGGGGAACGGTATAACAATGTGTTTGTTGCACTGTGGTGGATTTTTACGAGTGTGTAACTTCATATTCTGTGGATTCAATTTTGTGTGGAATAAGAGCATGGTTCTTAAAAAATCATGAGTTTCTAGAGGGGATACTTGTTTATTTCCCATGCTGTGTTAATGCCACCTTGTACTGAAACAAATACCTCAGCAGGCAGCTTTGGGAGACAATCCACAAATACAAGTCTCTTTTCACGTAGAAAGTAGTTGTTTTCTATAAATACATGCATATATGCATGTAATTTTATATATACACAGACATTCATGCATATATATATTTACATATTTAATATATAATATATAATATATAATATAAGAATATATATAAAATATATTAATATAAGATATTTAGATATCTTATACATTTTTTTTTTAATAATCTCATTATAGAACTTGTAACCTCAGGCCACTTTAAACAATCCAGTTTCCTTTCTCTCACTTCTTTCTCCTGTTTAAGCCCCCATCCTGTTCCGTTTTTTATTCTATTCAACTTCCTTTCCTGTGATGACTCTGGATGAGTCACTTTGCCAGGCATTAAGAATGTGGTTTGACAGTATTTCCAAAAACTTATCCTATACTGGCTCATGCAGATGAAATTAACCTCTGCCTTATCCTTCCTCTCAAAGAGAAATGTCTGTCTTCACGTGTCTAGTTTCTTGGAAGGGAGAGGTGGGGGTGAGAACCCTTTCCATAAATGACTATGTATTGAAATTCATAACCATCTTCCTTGAAGAGGAACAACAGATGTGTGTGCCGTAACACAGTATCAAGATTGGTAACCTTTTTAAAATTGATTTAATATTTAGTTGGGGAAAAGTTAGTTTAAACAAGCTCAGGAAAGCCAGATTCAGGCCTTTTCCCGAGTGCTATTCAAATACTCTTTGCATGGCCACCAGTCTGCATTCTTAATCTTTTATTAAATGTGTTGTTTATTGCACCATAATACATTGAAGGCTACCAGAACTGTTCTTTTTTTCCATGTAACTAACAGGACTCGAAAAAAGCGCATGCTTAACACTAAGTGGGCACTTAAACACTGAACTAAATTGTAGCCTTTCTTGTGGTTATGTGCATGCCAGTGTAGTGTGGGGTTTTTTTGGTTTTTGTTATTTTTTTCCTGTTTTAGGAGGAGTGGGTGAAGAAAGATTTTTAACAAAATGTTTCAAATCTGTTAATTGTGTACACGCATCAGGAAATAAAAGCCTCTCCACTGAAAACAAACAAGGAAAATTATAGTCCTAAATAACAACTTTGGAAAATGATATGCAAATGAAGGTAAGAACTCCCAGTAAGTTAAACTCTGCTATTGAAATGTTCTCCTTACCCCATGTTGCTGGGGAATCTCATACTCCATCAGTTTTCACCAAGGGAGATCTGAAAGGTTATATCCCTTTTATCATTTTCTGTGTCTTATGTGTAATTAAGTCTTAAGTCTTATGTGTAGTTATGTCTTAAGTGTAATTAACATTAGCAGAAATTACACCAGTGAGCAAAGTAGAAGTAGAAAATGTGTTCACTTCTATTTGCTATTACAATGTAGGTTTTGTATAAAGTAGAGTAATTGTTGTAGTCTGAAGATCAAGCAGTTCTGTCTGGAGTATAATCCTTGGGTATTCATTTATATTAATTTATATTTATGTTTAGTTTCCCATACTGGAAATGCTTAATTTCTGGCTAAAAGAGGTGATTTGAGCAGTTTTCAGATCTTGACTATGTCATTCTTAGATTGATTACGGAAGTCACAGCATGGTCTTACAAGAGTGTTTATGTCCCCCCACCCTGCATGCTGGATGCTCTACCTCAGCATTTTCAGAGTTCCTAGGAAATTAGATAGAAACATATAATTCAGATGTTTTTAACCTTTTAGCATGAACCCATGAGGTAGCTGCTGGGCCTAAGCACTTTTTTTTTTTTTTTTAAATGTCTTTCCCAATTATTTCAGAAGAGATTGTACAAGTAGATTTTCTTCTCTAGAGAAGATCCCTCTTCTAAAAACTATGCATGCAATCCAAGGGTAGAATTCAGCCAACGTAATTCAACTGGACACATTTTATTTAGAGCTGCAGAGATAAAATAGTCTGCTGACATGCTAAGCTTTTCCTAGAGTCACATTACAGCCCAGTGAAGGACATGGCAGTAATTCAGTGTTTGTTGGAAGGATGGCAAAATACTTATGCTGTCTCTGTGGGGGCACTGGGGCACCAGAGCATGTAAATGTGTACTGTCATCTGTAATATTCAGTGTATACAGTTAGGGTGAAGTCAGCACCAAAAGAACCCAGATTCAAAGCAGATTGTAGGGACCAATCACAATAAGTTTTCTAAGTCAGGTTAGGTAAGGGGAGGAAAAAGACTGGTGAAATACATTTTGTTCAATGAAGACGGACTGGCATGATAGTTATCTGTGATAACTCGGCTTCCTCAGGGAATGCACATTTCTCAAACCAAAGTGTTTGAAAATAGCATTATACCATGCAGGAATGTGGGACTTCTTAAGTTGGAGGTTTGTTTTATTTTTTGCTGTTTCTTTAGCCCTTGTGTTTCCTAGATTTCCAAGCTTTTATATTTTTAAACATTTACAGCTTTTAAACAGAACAGTTGTCCAAATCCTCTTTCTTTGAGCATGAAATAACAGTAAAAAGATGAAGTCTGGTAGCAAGGAAGCAAGGAAGATTAAATGATGGAAGGAATGACAAATGCACAGAGAATAAAAAATCTGAACCTCAAAATGTAGTTCCCATAGGAAAGTAAACTGTGAACAAATCAGTAAATGGGATGATGTTGCCTTTAGCATGACCTTCTAATTGCAGAGACAAAGCTGAGTCAGGTATCCTGTGGTCAGTCAAAAGCCATTCTTTTACACACAGAGCCACTTGGATAAACTGAAAGATTCCTTTAGATGGTGAGAAATCTGTGTTTGGAGTTATGTGTATGATATGAATTTACAGTACAGATGTGATATTAACTCTCTATTCAGTATTTTACTTTAGCAACAAGAGCAGATGCGGGGTTTCAGTACATGATCTAGTTAGATGCCAGTAACCGTGGTGCTGAGTTAGCTCATAATTTCTCATACAGAGTGAAGGTGAAACATCCAGTTGTCACGCATGGAAGATGGCTATTACCACAGCTCTTCTTCATCTATGTCAGGGAAGGCTTCTTCCCATTTCTGCTACCATGCTAGCTTTAAATAGATGAATAATAAGACTCCATGGTCTCTCAAATTTTAAACCTATGATTTTCCTTTTTCATTCCCATTCTTCCTGTCATTTGTTGCCCTTCATATGTAAAATGCTTCTCCTATCTTCTCAGTGTTTAAAAATCCTTCAGACATTTGTAGGTAAATATTTTTGTCTTATTCAAGTTATGTGAAGGTGTGGGGTTGTTTTGTAAGGCTCCACATCCAGTTAACAGTCCATTCAAAACTCCTCCCAGTGTACCAGGGTCTTTTTCTCACCTCTGTGATGTGGCATGATTTGCACACGTGCGATCCCACATTACATGGGTTCCTTTGCTGCCAAGTATCCGCTATTAAAAAAAATTGCTGAATGAGAGTAATACAGAGGAACAATGGGCTATTACAGGATGTTCAAGACAGGGTCATTACAGTATATTTTCTTGTGCAATCTTGTTATGAACAAGCTTAATATTTACCAGCTTGTTTCATTTTTCAGCACCCTGTTATTGGTGTTGTAAGGCTACAAACTACCCTTTTTCCAAGAAAGTTCAATTTAATGAAATACAAATTTTATTGAATAGCTCTGTGGAAAGCTGCTTTTCAATATTTATAATAAATCTATATATTTTGTAAGTATTCAATACCTATTTGTCATCACTGGTAATGAGAAAAAAACCCAGGAAATATTTCACTATCAGAGCGCATTTCCACATTTGTACATAGGTCTAGTGTACTTAACAAAACGAAATCACAGGATTTTATGATAGGCTGTTGAATTTGAAAGTCTAGACAGATAATTTAAAAGAAAAATACTTTGCTTTTGATGTTTGTAAAGCAAACAACTTGAGTGCTACTTTTTGTCAGACAGGGTATTTTTTCCATAATTTCCAGCATTTGTAATCCAGAAAGTCAGTTTGAATTAAAAGAGGAAGATAAGAAATTGTACCTAGTGGGCCTTTGAAACAACTGTGGAGTGTTTCTGTTATGTGTGATTAAATTAACAATTTTCTAGCTGAAGAACACCCACTAATGGGCACAATTGCAAACATTTAAGAAGGTTTCCAGCTAATGTGAAATAAGGAGTTCAAGCAAAAGGATTCAGTCAAATTTGAGAAGACGCAAATTTGGGATTGGGATCCAGGGATTAGTAGAATAGACTAGAAACCAATCCACAGGGATTTGGGATGCTGATGAAAACTGCATATGTTTTCAGCATTGTATGAAAATGTCTCAATCTTTAATCAAGACTCATCTTTTTTCTGTTGGAATAAACACAGCCTAATTTGGAATACAGGCTATATTTATGTAATAGGGTCTAACAAATGGAAAACTAAAGGGTACTGTAGGTCAGTATGAGGTTAGCAGAACTGTGAGGGGGAAGTCTGGCAGCTGTATATCCTACAGCATGTCTCAGTGCTGCCTTCTTTTGCATGCAAGGACAAAGGGGGGTGAGGGAATCTGCCACTACAGGAGTAGACATGTGAGTCTGTTTTTTGCAGTGAGAAACATATTAACTGACATGAAATGTCAGTGGATGGGATTTGAATTCATGCTACTCATGAAAAGCTTTTTGAGACTGTGCAGCTTTTGTCCAGTTTGACAAATGGCTTATTGGAAGTGTTAGAGACCAACTGTTTTTCTTCAGCTCTCTGACTTCATTTGGCTTTTGAGTCTTCAATTCTAAAAAATCCTTGAAGTCACAGGTAGTATGCTTGCATAGTTCCACTTAGTGAAACGATATGGATGATACACAGAGCACAAGACAAGGCCAAAGATGTGCAAATCCAGTAACAATTTAAAAGGAGTTATAAAGGGGGGGGTAAAGCTAGTGACTGGCAAGAAAATATTGAAGAGAAAGTGTGTGTTGGAGAAAATGTCTCTTGTCCACTGGGTCCACACCATTATTCCTTTTGAAAGCTGAGATGTAAAGGGTTCTCAGAAAACATTTACCTTGCCTAATATTATTTACAAATTTAACAAAAAATATTAATATATTGCTTGGTATAGGAAGGGGAGTGTGCACTGCCTAATGTAAAAATAAGGCAACTAATTAATGCCAATCAACAACATTTCTGTCATTAACTGCAGCACAATAGTTAATATGTTCCTCCTAAACTACCACGTGATATCATGTGCATGTATGTAAGCAGTTTTCTGAACTGAAAAAGCTCCAACAAATACATGTGGATTTCCAGAATCCATTTGTAACCTTTTAAAGCAAACACTTAAATGCTTAGAGCATTGAAGATGTCAAAAGAATTACATGTGATGATTTTTTAAATCAGCTGCGTTTTCTTAGAGGGTGACCATTTGAAAGAGCATTAGTTTTCCTGGGTGTACATCATGTCATGAAACAGACCACAAATGTGGTTGGAAATTATTTCTGTTGGGTTTCCAATGGGGTAACCTGCAACTGATGGCTGCAAATCTTTCTTTTGAGTCTCTAGTAAAAAATAAATTAGTTCCAGTCCCATAGAGGGGGATGAACTCAGCTTGTCACAGACAGACAGTTGTTTCCTGACATTGGGCACTTGGCTAACAACTTCCAGTGTTTGAAGATGTCACGGGTTATATGGATTTAGTGCTTGTGGCCCTTTGGGCTTAACAGGAAGGTCACCAAGTTATCAAGCAACTGCTGTCTGTTTGAAGAGATTCAGCTGACTTTCCTGCCTCGCTGTTGGAGAACCTCAGCTTTCAAAGAGAAAACAGTGCTGCTCCTGTGACTTTGCCAGTATCTAGACCTTGTTTTCTAGCTAAAAACAGAAGGAAAAAAATTGAAGTGTAATTCTTTTATTCTCATTTCCTTTATGTTCTGCCTGATCCTATTGACTCTTCATCTAGCATAATCTCTGTGGGGCAATGAAATATATCTTCATTTCTTTTTCTGTGCTCTGAGAATCTGGGACTGCTGCCTTTCCAAAGCTGTCTGTATCCCCAGATCTTTAGAAGAAGGATTCCTACTTCTCTGCAATCCTCTGGAATAACTTACTGTGTTCTCCACATATAACCTGAGAGTGTATGTTGTAATAAAAGACAGCACAGAATAATCCTTGCTCAGCAAACCTATATGGATAATACAAAGGGCGGATGAGCCAGAAACCTTCTTCCTGCAGTAGACCTTTTGACTGACTTTATCCTGATTGCATGAGAGCGTGGTTATCAGACCTGTTTCTAGGTTGCATCTCTTTCAAAGAAGTGCAAGACATACATGTGGAAATTGCAGTTATCTGATCATTTGCAGGAATGTAACTACTTCTGTTTTTGTAGCCAGTGTTAAGGGTAACTAACACAAAATTAGAGTTGGTGGTTTGTTTTTCTTTCTTCCAAAATGTAACAAGCATGTTATTGTTCCTGATAGAAGAACCCTTCTCCCAGTCTTTCAATGAATTAACAATTTCCCTTGTTTTGTGTAAGGAAGGTAATCTTTGTAACATCCTGTTTTATTTACCAGCTATATCTGTAAGCACGAAAATCCTGTGGGTGAAGTTACAACACAGTGCTCCAGAAAGACAGAAATCCTTGATCTTTATTAGAAAACCCTGTTATTATTATTAGAAAAAGCTGTGACTCCTGTCAGGCATTTGTTTTAAATAGCACCACTTAATACTTTTTTCAAACTAGAAAAGGGTGAAGTGAGCCAAATGAAATCAGAGTCCTCTTGCATGTTCCCCAAAATTCAGGCTGTACCATTATGGCACATTGGTGAGGAGGAGTGAAAGAGTTTTATTACTGATCATTCTCTCTTTAAAGTTCACATGCCTCTGCAGTTCCTACTCTTTTGCTGGAGTTGGAATGAATGTACCAAAATAGTATGGAAAAAGGCTGCTCTTGCATTATTTCTTGTAGGCTTATAACCTGGGAGTATCTAAAACATCAGAAAGCCTGTTCACATGGGATTCCCTTTCAAATTTCCAGACCAACAAATCTGGAACATTAGCCAGAAAAGTGTGGATACTTGCACAAATACAGAACTACAGCAGAACTTAAGGTTTTGGTATGGTGGGTTTTGGTTTTGTTTTTTTTTGAGGGACATTGTTTGTTTGTTTTGGGGTTGAGCTTTTTTTAGGTTGCAGTTCTTCGCTTGTCATTTTTTATATAAAGATATTTGCACAATTTTATCTCCTTTCTATTCTTTCACTCTTCTGAGCTGTGTAAGAAATGGCTTTATCTCCTTCCCTTGCTAATGATTTTTTATTCAGATAGATCATTCTCCATTCTCTTAGAGCTGTGTCATTTTTTTATGAACAACAGTCTGTTAAAGTGGAGAGTGATGAGAATTTTGGAGAATGAACTATAGAACCTGTTTATACTAATTTTGTAATTACGACTAGCACTACTGAAAATTACCTGAATTTAGTGTGTGGATATTATTTAAGAAAATGTTTTTTTCTGTGTTTAGTTTCAGGTAGATGTAATAATGAGTTTACATGCTATTTCTATATCAAATTCTCCTTACTAACAAATCTTTGCTAGATATAAATGTTTCATAGTTTTAGACACAGTTGACTACTTTGTTCAAATATTACTCTAGAAGTAAAATAAATGCAAAAATAGCTCTGGCAAAGCTCTGTATTAAAACAGTGGCTACCATGAGAAAACAGCTTGTTTGCTAGACAGTATAGGTGATGAAGTTGTCAGTGCTATTGCTGTGTTAGTGTTCATCAGTAATTAATTCCATGGGTTGAAGAAGAGCGCTCAGAGACCATGTTATCATTCTAGCAGAGTCCTGCCAAGCAGCTGGTGCTGTTTCTGGTTTTTGTTTTTTTTCTCAGGGAAGTAGGATTGAGCTCACTGGGATTGTTTCTCATCTTTCACTGATATAAATTGGTGAACATAACCATTAAAAGAAAAACACATTTGACATACATTACCTGTATGGACAAATACCTATGATGCAGTGGTGACTCCTTCATGGTTCTTTGATTCTATAACAGGTAAACTAGTAAGATGTGTGATTTAAACTTTATTTATGACATTAGCATCCATATTCTCCTAAAATACAGCCTGATGATCACATAAGATTAAATTAATTTGCCTTTTAGAAAGAAAAACTCTTTTATCTATGTGATGAATGGGAGGGAAAAAACATTGGTCAGCACAGCTTGTGACTACAGAATGTATTAATTAGGGTGCTCTTAGAATTTATCATTATGTAGTTACATGTATTTTCCTGGGCAAAATTTACTTCTCTAGCACCTATGCACTGTTGCAGCTGTTCTGAGGAAATATTTGCATATAGGAATAATGTTCATAAGATTCCTCTATTAGGTGAGAGACTGATGACAATATATTCACTGTGAATAAGAAAGAGAAAATCCAGCTCTTGGCAAACTTAGTGTTTTTTCTGCACTGAGCAGACCTGCGCTAGCACCTTTGTGTCACCCTCAATTCAGCAAACAACGATGAGTACAAAACTGAACTTACTAGGTTAATTATTGTGCCTGTGTGCAATCAATAATATGGAGGAAGTTGCTTGTGTTTGGAAGAATGTTAAGTGTATAGAAAGCTACATGGCTTATCCAACTATGCTGCTACATATTTGATGAACTGAATTTCTTTGTCAATTCTTGATGCTTGGGCTTCAGCCCCAGTACCCTCCCACCCCGCCCAGTATAAACTTGAACAGAATTTTCCTGTCCATTTAATTTGCAGATCGGCTGCAATAAAAAAAGGATAATGGAAACCACGTGCCTCCAAAATCAGTCAGGTCAGAGAGGACTTGCTACTAATAGTCAGTTCTCGGGTCTGAGGTGGTTTAAGCATGTGCTTATATTTGTTGATAAACTTGGTTTTGTTTTCCTTTGCTCTTAATTTGTGAATTGGCTCCTAGCTTTTGCACCTAAGTAGCCTAGCTTTTACAAATTTTAAGTGGCTATTGGACAAATTTTATAACGCTAAGACCAGAAATTTGTTGGCTTAAGCAGTTTCAAGGCGCTGATGGTCTCTATAAACCATACCATATATTCATACCATATTCTATACATATTTGTACTTTGCAACTGTAGCTTGAGAAATGTTGTAAAACTGATAAATGTGCCAAGTCGCCATTAAACTAATGAAAACACACAAGTTTGTTTACACATACCGGGGCTGAGCTCTCTTTTTCCCACCATCACCTTCTCTCCAATCCTGATGGGTTTTTTTCTTCAGTTTTTAAAACTTTGTCTCCACAACAAATTGTTCATAAGACCAATTAATGTTGTGGAAACAGCTGTTTTTGATTTGTTAGCAGTGACATGTTTCAGGGATCAGAATATCACAGGGATATTTTTGCTGCACAACTCATGCTTTTCATTTATTTTAGAATACTTAATCCTGTTTCACAGGTATAATTGAACTGGAACCTTACACTCAAAATGGAGGATTTCCCATCTTGAAACAGATCTAGGTCAGTGCTTTAGCATCCTTCATTTGACTTCTGTCTGAACCCTGTGCATGGTGCTTCCTGAAATGAAAAAGTGTATGTGTTACCTTAAGAAACTGAATTTGTTTTTGCAATGCTTTGCATGAAGAAAAAATAAATTCTCCTTGGTGGTCTTGGAAACTACTTACTACTCTGAAACCCACATATCTTTATCTAACTACAAATTTAGCTAACAAAGATAGTATAATATTTTCTAGGCTTTTAAAAAAGCCAGTGACTGAAAGCAGTTGAATGAAAGATCTTTAGTGTTTATGCGAGCTATATGCTGGGCTATATAAAGTAACACAGTATTTTTATAATTATCAGCCATTAATTGTGTTGACTTCCTCCTCCTCCTCGAATTAGCACAGAAAGGAAGGCATGCTTGTGTTTTGTTTAAAGCCTTGATCAAAAACAGCTCCCTACCTTTCTTTTTTACTTTTCTAAACTTTACCTGCTCATAAACGTTATCTGTCACAGTGACAAAATTAATGTTTGCCAGCTAGGCAGCACTCTTGTTAAAACTACAACTTCAGTTCTCCAAGAATGCTAATGCAATGTGCGTACAAAGACCGTTAGAGCATCTAGCATTATTGAGGACAGGATCAGTACTTACCAGCTACTCTGATCTTGCTCCTTCCTACATCAGCATGAGAAGAGAATTGTATTAATAATGTAAGCATGAAGCATTCTGTATTTTAATAATTTCTGATGCCCTCAAGATGTTAGTTACATTTCAGTGAATTTTCTCTCATGGTGGCCTAAAGGCCAATGGAGTGTGGAAAAGAATAAAATAAATGTAATCACATTTCCTGTAGTGAAGAAACTTTTCAGGGAAGAGTCATGATCACCTAGGCTTCTCCTTGGCCGAGAGAGCTGACAAGCCACAGAAGGACTTAAGGGGAGTAACACTTAAGAAATGACATTGAGAAGTCAATTCCCAATGTCTAACCAAGCTGCGAGAAGTAGCACAGGGAGAGTGATAAATGTGTGAAGACTTGCATTTGCAGTTGTCTCAGCAAGTCTGTCTCTGCAGTTAAGTCAAAAAAATCCAATCCAAATTAATGTTGGATGTACCAAAAAATGACAGGAGTTATAAACAAATGTTCACTGTTTTCAGCAGCTCATAGCACTTTTACCAGTTGCATGGGAGATAAATTGTGCTAAGGCTTGCATTTAGAAATTGTAGATTTTTATAATTTAAGCAGTTCTGCTTTCTTATTTCCGTGTTTTTTTAGTACAAACAAGAAATAATATGCAAATAACACTAAGTTACTGAAGTGCTGCATCCCTTGGACATAAATTCAGCTAATGCCACAAAAATATGCTCTGAAGAACAAAATTCTGAAATCCTTAGCTCAGATAATAGCTTTCTGCAATTATTCCTTAGTTAGCCCTGTGAGATATGGTAGATACTGTAGATACGGCTAGGATGAGGAATGCTAACAAACCTTAGGACATAGCAGCAAGTACGTCATAACAACTTTTGCCAAGAAACTGATCCAATCCCACAGTGATCAGCTCCACCTATGTCACAGTCCTGTAGGAGAGAAAGGATGTTGCTTAGAGAAATGCACTTGAGCTATTTTCTGATAGAGTGGGGATACATGGGTTTTCAGTGAGAATTTAATATAAACCAGGTGGGTTTTTAAATTCTGGTTTTCTTGTGGATTTTTTTTTTTTTTTTGCCTTGAAGCCTAGATCAGGTTACCATAAAGAACACTGCATATTATACTGGTCAGATGTGAAATGCAAATAATATGAAAGTGAAGTATGGAATAGACTTTTCACAGCCTACCTTTTTGTTCCCAAGACAGACATCACATTTACACAGTGCAGTTTTCAAAGCTGACTACCTGAATATATCAAGAAATAAAAAGTAATTCAAAATCATAATTTGATTTTTATAGAGTAGGAATCTATAACTTAAAGTACAGCATCTTTCATAAATAAAATACTTTTAATAGTTAAAATAGAATTATATGAAGGCTCCACAAGCACACGGTGTGGTAATGAGTGATGTTCATAACACAATTCACACAGTTTTGGCTGTTCAAAGCTGCATTGTTAGGCTGCTGGCTGGGACTCAGGATATCCCTTACTGCTTTCAAAAAAAATCTCTTGGGCCTTTAATTTCCAGCTGAACAGGCACCAAAGGTCCATGGAAGAGACCTTGAACAAAACTTAGACCTAATACAACAATGCGGATGCATTTTTTAAATTTTTTTTTTTTAATGCTTGATCTGATTGGTTTTTTCAGCTCTTACTTTTGTGATAAAAATATTTTATTTGAGAGAATTTATAAATTATTCAAGGCACTATCTAGATTTACAGCCTGATCTTATTTGAGCAAAATATGGCATTTCTTAAGTATATATTTCTTTGTCAAATATTGTCTCTACAAACATACATTTATTTCGAGCTCTTTTGGGAAGTAGATGAGGACGCTGGTGTACCGCTTTTATAAGATTATACCTTCAGAGCTGCCATTTTTAGGACTGTTAGCAAAGCCCAGCAGTGTCAATTATATTCAGAAGCAAGTGTCTAACCTCAACAGATGATACTTAAATAAAAGAAAATCTTTGTAGTGAAAGCATACCATCCTTTCCTCTACCTCCTTTCTCTACTTTCAAGATCATTTGAACCTTTTGGTCACTTAAACTCTGGGAGGAGCTGTTTCCTGTAAAAATTACTCCATATTTCTGCATTTATCCATGTTTCTGGTATACATTGTTTATAAAAAAAGCCTGTGCAAACAGGACAAATTAAACACAGCCTACAGTACTCATCTGCCCTAGTGACTGTAATAGATTACAGTTGCTGGAAAACTGTACAAGTTGCATTTGCAGTGTTCTTCCAGCTGTCTCCTGGACTCTGGCAATGATGTTTCAGCTCTTTGTTGCAATCTCACCCAAAACTTTCATAGTGCTCTTCTGGTTTTTGTTAGGGTTTCTCTGAAAATTTTACTTACCAATTTGCCCTTACTTTGAAGTCTTTGGAGGTGGCCCACTCTTTAAGTGTGACCCCCTTTTCACATGACCTTTGGTTTTGAATTGTTTGATTCTGCTCTGGGCATGTAATGACTTAGTGACTTTACTGAAACTGCTAGGAAACCCAAAACATAAACATGCTGTGTGTGTTTTTTTATTCTTCATCAAATTTTCATTTTGTTTTTTGTTGTGGTTTTTTTTTTTTTCCTTTCTTTTTTCTTCCTGCTCCTTCAGCTAAGCTGTTTATAGGAAAGCCATTATTAGGGGAAGGATTTAGTGTTACATGTTTGGGGTGGGATGTGTTTACCCAGTACACAGGCATCTGCTACTGCCTGGGAAGCCCACCAGGTCTGGCTGCCTCCCTCCAGGATGTCCTGGAGACTTTGGGGCCAGGTTTGGCAAATGTCTCTTATACCCTCGGGGCATCTCAAAGGGCACTAGGAGCCTACCTGTGGGCAGGTGAACTTAGCCTTTGGTCTTGATCTCTCTCATTACTTACACATGTGAGCAGTTGCATTGGCAAGATGCAGGATGTATGTAGTTACATCTGTGTGTCTGCAGATTGCAACCGTGATGTAAGTGGAGTTGGTACTAGGGACTGACCATGCTACTAGCAGTTTGTATAAAAATAAAAATGAGAGGCAGTGGGTTTGTTTCTAATGTTTTTGCACTTTCTGCAATATTCATATGTGTTGTTCACCTTTTGCTGTTGTAAAAGATCAATTAAAAATGAAAGGAGAATCATTGTTATGTTAGGCAGGTCTATTTTCACTGCACCAGCACGTGTTGTGAATGTCCCCAGGGTATTTTTTGGACAGTAAAATTGTTAGTGGTGCTGGTACTTAAAAAGCTATAATTAGCTTCTGAAGTTAACACCCTTTCAGTTCTATTGTTTTGCTTTGAGGCAGAGATTTGAGAAATCCTTGGTGTATCGTGACCATTATGAATAAATTTCCCCAACTAAAAGGACTGCAGAGTAGTTCAAAACCACTGTTAGTTTGAGAAAGTTCTTCAAAATCTAAATAAAAGAGGTAGAGCTGGGTGCAGGAGGTCACTTTAGGTAACCATCATACCTTCACTTCACTGTACAGGAGGAGCCTACTTCGTGTTTCTTAGGTGCAACGAGAACGTTAAGGTAGGTTGTCTCCCTGAAATAACTGCTAACACTGGGAATTTCTTGTCGGAGATGTTCCTTTAAACTCAGCATCTGAAGTGTCCCCAGTGATACCACAGACATTAATGTCAAAATGATAGCTTGAGAACAGATTTTTGGTCTAAGACCATCTTACAGACAGATACATGCAGTTACAGATGAAAGACTGGTGTAGAAAATAAGTGACTGAGAATTTATTAGCAGAAATATTGGGTGATGTTTTCCTAACTTTTTGTTTGTCTGGGTTTTCTGTAACTTAGCCAATGGGCTTTTACTTTCTTTGCAGTTCCTTTGATGACAATCTCTACAGAAATGGATGGTAAATCCCTTGCTAATTGCTGAGTGGATAGTTAAACTTCAGATGTGACACTACATGTGATGTGATGGGCAAACCACATAAATTCTATTTTTTTTTCCCCAGACACATCAGGGGGTTTATTCCTTATATTCTTCAACATTTATCTGCAGTTTTTTGTAGGCCTCTCAAAAAACATAAATCAAAGTAGACTGAGTCTAAACACTACACTTCTCACTGATATTCACTCCTACAGAGAATGAAAATCATATCTGTATTAGCAATTGAAAGACATTTAGATTCTCAGGACTGTCCATCAGACATTAAGCTGGTTTAAACACTTCTCACAATAGGCATCGCTCTAAGAGCCAGGTATTGGTTAAGAATTTTTTCACAAAACCCTTACAGAAGAGAACAACTGACTCAACTCTCTGATTCAGGATCAGTATTCTTAATTATCTTACTTTAATCTTCCCGCTATGTTCTTTCTTGGTGTTTCTCTGTGACCTCAAGGGAAAAACTACATTGAAGGGTTTTTTGTGTTGTTTCTTGATTTTAGAACTGAACCAATTTTCTTCGTAGTGTAATCATTCTACATTCGGTAGCACTATATAGTTTCAGTAGCTGATTTGGCTCCCACGTTTGGATTAGTCTGAATTTCCCATCAATTTGGTTGTCTGATTTTCAACAGATGTTTTAGGGTCATCCTTCTTGTAATGTCTGACCCTCAGAGATGACCAGCCAACTGGGGTTCAGAGTTCAGATCTCTGGGTGATGGCCACTTCAGATTTAAAGTGGTCTGGTCTTAAAAACACTCCTCAAAGGTTTTTTTAGCTTTTCCATAGCCTTGTAAAGTGGTGTAACGAGGCAGCCTGAGGGCTGATAATGACATCAAAATCAGAAGTTGTCTGATAGCAACGACATGGGAATTAATTAGTCTGGTCGTTGTAAATAATGCTTGCTGGTATCTCAGCATCTTAATTCATATCTTTTAGAATAGGACAAACCAAATATAGCAAAAGTTGTCATTGTCCCTCTTGACCAGGATCTGTATCTGATCAATTTTATGCTATGCTTAGACAAAGCAAAAAGTACTTTGCTTCCTAGTCCATAAAATGCTTATATGATATCTAGAATAATATTGCTGTCATTAAAATGCCACTAGTTTTGGAATGACGTGCAACAACTGTTTTGCAGTGCACAGTCAGTAAAAATTTGGGATGCTGCAAAAGAAGTGAAAAATAAAGAGGATTTTGTGATTTTTGTACACTGTCCTCATCATTGAGCAGTTATAAAATATGCTAGTGCAGTAGTTGTTTTCTGATGCTCTCCTGAGAAAGGGAAATATATTTATTGACTGGGTGGGGAGAAAACCAACCAGGCTTTATTCTTGCAAATTTTTATTTCTTTTGAGAAACCTGGAGATGTTAGCGCAATAAGAAGTTAGCTCATGAAATGTCACCTATTCTATGTGTGGTGTAGACCTGTAGCAATAGCCAAGCATTTTTATTTCTGTAAAATTTTTCCCATGGTCAGTAAGACATACCTGTTATGGAATTAATTTGCCACCAAGGCTTCTATGCAGTTAAGAAGTAGTACAGAAATGTTATGATTGCTCTTGGTCCAGTTATGTACCTCACCAATAAAGCACTTGATAATTCCTTTTTTTTTGGGGGGGGGTGAGGGGTGGGGAGGGGAAAGATAGCTGTTCTTGTAGCTTCAGAAGGGAACAGACTTCTCTCTCCACCATATATGCTGATTAATTCAAAACATCACATTCATTACCTGCTGTGTTTTGGCAAATATCCTGCTCTATCAACAGCAGGAGGAAGCCAATGCAGGCAAAATCTGGATTTCACCAAAGGAAGCTTGGCATAAGCTACCTTGATAGAAATAAATGCAGAAGGGGTTTTGTTTGTTTGTTTCTGAATGGTTCCCTTGCATGGAATCAGTTTAGTGATGTTGTTTCCGTTGGCTCCAGCAATGTCAAGGCCATTGATGATGAAAGTTTTGTACTGTTTTTCCCCATTGCTTGGAAAATTCTCTCTCCTCCCCTCTGCAGCTCCCCCCGCCCCCCCCCCCCCCCCCCCCCCCCCCCCCAACAAAATCCCTGCCAAGCAAGCAGCTGTGAACAAAACTTCTCAGTAAGATGAATTTGAAGTTTTGCATGCTCGGTGGAACAGGATACGCAAATACAGCTTTGAGAGGGTAACAGTTGAGGGGTGCAAGTCCAGACTCTCTGAATAAAATGCATGTGTGTGGAAAGATTGAGCCTTTTAAGATTGAGCCTTTTAAGGTGTCTTATTCAGTTAAAAGGTGCAGGAAAATATAAAAAAAAAATACATGTGAAGGTTATTTTTTCATAGTGAATTTTGGTGCCTCAGTCTGAGGTAAAGTGATGCCTGAAAGTTTGACGTCCAGGCTTTGCTATTGAAGTCAGCTAACAAAACTAGTGACTGCAGTTGCACCCAAGACACCAGCAGACCAATGGCAGGAACAGGTCTGTAGAATTATAAACTCAATTGAATATGTTTGAACTTAATTTTGATAGACCTCATCCCTCATCAAAGCTTCACATCAAATTCCATGCCTTTTGTTTCAGCCAGAGATTTTTTTAATGGAGTACAAATTCAGTATGAGAATTCTGGTATGGGTTTTTTTTGTGGGTTTTTTTTTTTTTTTCCCCTCCAGGAAGATAAATGCAGGATGTGTGTGCAGACAATATGGACACCTATATTAAAGCCACCTAATATTTTCCATGCTTGCAGTGGAAATTTTTGGTTGCTTGCAATTTTGACAAACTTTAACCGAGATTTTCCATTACAAGTTTCTGCCTTTATGTTGTTATTATTTTTACATTTGGAGGGGAGACAGTGTGCTTAAATGTGTAAATGACGTATGAATAACATTTAAATGTTATATACAACTGGAATAGCTGTTCTTGACACTCATTGCTCTGCTGTAGCTATAGTGCTTGTAATGTTTTATTACATTTGGTATGTAATATTTCATGTTCATGAAGTACCTTGTCCAAGTGAGACCAGAGTTTATCAAGGCAGTGA
Source organism: Falco rusticolus (assembly GCF_015220075.1). Taxonomy (NCBI): domain Eukaryota; kingdom Metazoa; phylum Chordata; class Aves; order Falconiformes; family Falconidae; genus Falco; species Falco rusticolus. Next base: position 52,279,201 of record NC_051194.1, read on the forward strand.
TTTTTGTGTCCAGTTTATGTAATATTTTTAATGTTCATAGTTAATATTTTATTTTGGTTTGCATTCAGGTAAGTTGGGGTGGAATACTGCAAAAGGATATGGAAAAGTCTGTTTGTAATTAAAGGAACACTAATTGGACTTTAGGGACTGTGTGTAAGATACACTAGTCTTTCCCACGGCCACACCCTGAGCATATGATCTTTAACTGAATTCATGGAAACATTCACACTGCTTCCTACAGATTGCAGCTGGCACTGTCTGTAAAATCTCTGCTTCACAAAGAGCAGAGGATTTTATGTGATAATGTGCAATGATACATTTCATTCTGCTGCGGTGTTACTACACAGCTATGTGAAACAGATGGAATGTATTGTAAGAAGACTGTAATATGAAATGCAATTATGCAATAATACTGAAATCCTAGTAATGATCGTCCTTGTATTCTTGTTCAGAGGATGTGAAATAGTGCAGTGCTTGACCATCAGATATGTGTGTGGCTTACAGATTGAATGCCAGCTAAATTGTTAGATGACCCACCAACTGTTTTTCATATTTCTAACTTTTAACATCTTTTCCAGCAGCATAAAGTCTGCAAGTAGATTTTTTTTTTTTCAATGGCACAGAATAATTTTTCTGTTAACAGCATGAAAATATAATGGGATGTCAACTGAAATATAAGGCTGTTAGACCTGGGCCTGTCCAGTTTTCAGCTGTTGTTTATCTCTGGTATTACAAAAAAAGAATTAAGCCTTTGCATGAGACAAGTGATGGACAAATCTGGAAACTAGAAAAATTTAGTTTCTTACTTTCAGGTATGGACTGATGTATACAATTTCAGGTGGAAGAATTTTTACCTAAGTGGTATTTCATAAAAGATATAAAAATGTATTATTTCTGTTAGTGCTAAAGATTTCTACTTGGGTACTCTCCATGCTCAAGACTAAAGACTGTCCTCATGTAAAAGAGAAATTATGCTTTTAAAAGTAAGTGCACTGTCAAAGTTAATTGATAAGATCACCATATAAATGTGTTCTAGTCAGTTGAATATGGCTTTACATGTCCAAACAGTCATCAGTGCCTTTTGGGGGATTGCGTGTAACACAATAAAAATTTGAGACTTTCATGTTTATACTGGTGCCAGCTGTTTTGTATTCTCCATGTACACTTTCAAATCAGAATGAGGAATGCATAGGGCAAATACTGTAAGAGATGTTAATGTACTCACTTGGTAACAGTTTGCTTTCTGTTCAAAGGGTCTTGCTTCTCATTTTGCTACGCAGGTGAGTTAACTGCTATGATCCTGTAATTAACTCCTAAACTGACAGCAACTGTAGCAAAACAAGTGTTTCTTCACTCCTGTATGGTTCAGTCTGTGTCAGTTACACTTATGTCAATATTTCTGTGGGTGTGGTAGGGTGTGGATGAAGCTTCCCATTTAGAACACTTTGAAACATTGATGTATGGTATTTTCCTCAATTTGACAACACTAATGCTAGCTCAGATGGACGAAAAAATGATGTTAATATAAAATATCATTGGCTGTAGTGGTGTCTTGACGTGTATTTACTTGAAGGAGATGTAGGCAGAGGACAGAAAAACCTTTTACCACTGCCTAATTTATGGCTACCTTAAGATGAATTCTGCAGCTAGTCTGTGGGGAGGAGAGTTATGTATACAAATAAAAGCTCTGGTTATAAATGTAAAGACAAAAGCTTTGACAGTGTTGTGTTCTTAATCTGTCCTTTGACTATATGCATCCATTCTTTTCTGTCATTATAAGTCATTTGCAAGCCTTTGCTCTTCTTCACTGTACTGAGTATAGCCCCTTGGCAGTCAAGACCTATGTCTGTGTGGGTCTCAAGAAGATGAACATGTACTGGTATGCAGCTAGAGACTTTGAGACATATGTAGAAGGTAATTTCTCTCCACACTGTTGAGATTAGCTTTAACTATTTCTGTTTTTTACTTTCTTCAGTCTCACAAATTCCTTTATAGCTAGCATACTCTGTGTGAACCCAATTTAAAACATTTGCTGCTAAAATGCCATTTTAGGGATATAACAGATGAAAAAACATAGGAAAGATGGGAAATATCTGTAGCTAATTAAAAGCAAAGGAGACAAACTTCAGACCATGAGAATTCAAAAGATTGGTTTTGGCTGCTGCTTGTTGTTGGCTTTTGCTACAGGTCGGATTAGTAGTTTTAATAACATGTATTGTCTAATATTCAAAGGGTGAAATATTCCAGATCTTGCACTTTTGACTTCTGGCATGTAAAATTTTAAATTTAAGAGGAAATGTTCTGAACTGTGGTGACTTAGCTTGACCTGGTAAAGGCTTTGAAGTAGCTGGTGGTTTATTTTCTTTAGAATAAGTATACCAAGCTGAATTTTTCTAAAGCTGCTTAAATTTACCTGAACTTTTTTTGAATAGTAAATACATCAGAAATATCCCATGAGAGAAAATGCTGATATTTGGCATGAACTTCCCATCTGAAATTTCATTCTCAGCCAGACCAAAATTATTGCCGGTGAAAAGAAAACTGCTTTGGGAATATTTTAGTTCTTTGAATTATGTTTTTTAAAAAAACAACAAGAACAAAACAGTAAAAGAAAGAATTCCAACACAAAATCAGAAGACCATAGTGCTTCTGGCATTTCCATGGAGAGTGCACCTATATTTGGTTCATCAGTTCTGTTCAAGTCATTGACCAATGGTGAACCCAAAGTTAGGACACTGGTTCCGATGCAGTGGCTGCAGCAGCACTGTGTTTATGCTGGCGTAAGCAGTTCCCTTTCCTGGCCACCTGCTCCCTCCCCATCCTGCTCTGAGTTGCTGGTGTGGCATGGTCCACCGAAATATTAATAATTCCATTAAAATTGTATTGTAAAACATCATAAATATTATTTATAATGGAATGAAAGCATGTTTGTGTATATTTATGTGTAAATACTTACATTTCTAAATATGAATCTAGAAGAAACTGGTGTAAAACCTGTGAATTTTTCATAGCATATACTGGACTGCTGAACTGGGGTTGGGGCCAGTGAGAAAAAGCTTGAGTGGTAAGCTGAAAAAACCAGAAGTCCTGATGCATTTTGGTTAACCCATTCTCCCATTCCCATTGCCTTGTTCTGACCTTGAGAAAAGTCTTTGAACTTTGGAAATACTCTTGTAAATTTAGCATGTGTCAATGAAGAAATAACAAAAATCTTTTAAAACTCAGCCAGTTCAGAAAATGACTTCATGCTCTAAACATTTTCACAAAGAAACCTTTGGATCTCTTTCGGGTCATTACTTGGTAAACAGCACCAGAGTCATTCAAATAAAAACACTGACCAAAAGGGACACAGAGAAAAGCAGTTCACTCTCTGCAGCCTTCAAGCATCAGTTTCTGGAGGGGGTGGGGAGGGGGAGGGAATCAGATATCTGAGCAAGGATTTTTATACTAGGATTAAGGTCGTCTTGATGAATTCATAAATTCATACTGCCATTGTTTTTTAATTCAGAACAGTAAACACTAATAATTTTGCTTGGAGGTGGAGAAATCTTTTTTTGAGGTATATACCATATATTTCAAATACATCGTAGAGTATCTCAAGTTGAAAAGGACCCATAAGGATTGAGTTCAACTCCCTGCTCCTTACAGGACTACCTAAAACTAAATTATAAATAAATAAGCATTGTCCATATATAATTGTATCTAGAGAACTATACTCCTTTTTTTTTTTTTTTTCCTACACTTCTATTATTAGTATCAGCAGGTGCATGCTAAGTAAACAAGATGGAAAACATTTTTATTTTCTCTAAACTGAGGCGTGTGGGATAGGGTCCTCTGTTCTCTCCCTTAGAGTCATAGCAAAGAAGTCAACAGAACTGTTTGCTCTCAGTTCAGGGCTGCACCCAACGTCCCTCATGATTTCCTGAAGGTTTCTCCTAAAATCTTTAAGACATTCCTTGTTTTAAGACATTCCTTGTTTTCAATATGCATTCTGGAATGAAACAATAGAATTTGGGCTTAGGCAGGAAGATCCAGTAGCTCCAGTGGTGTACTTGCAATGCTTTGCTATATTAAGTAAATGGCTTTGAGGTCACATCAGTAACACTTTGAAGTCACATCAGTAATGAATCCCTATGAATTTTGGGGTTTGGCCCTTGAAGTTTTGCTCTTTATGTCTGTGGGTATTTTTGCTCCAGTTTCAATTACAGAGTTCTTTTTGTTGAACATGTGAGGAATACAGATCGGCAAAGGGTAATGAGGCATTAAAATATACCTAATAAGAACGTGGGAGCTCTCCAACCTTTTCATAGCATGATATCCATGGAAAAGAGAGAATGTCATGAGCAATCCCCTTGTATTTAAAATAACATGTTAATTGGAATGTGCTTGTCACAGCATAGCAGTTGCTTTGGAGGAAGAGAAATTTCAGGAAAGTTTACTAAATAAGTTTTTAATTACATTTTTTAATTACTATAGCAGGAAATCAATACGGTAGAAAAAAGAGAAGTACCAACACTAAATCATCTTGATCAATCAGTTATTGAAATTTAATAATTCATTATTCTGCTTTCATCTTCATTTCTATTGATCAACTTTTCTAGAGTGTTTGATAGTGGCCACTCTAACTTTTTACCCATAACTTTTTTCATCAGAGCAGCCTTCCTTCTAAACTTCTTTGTGCTTGAATGAGTGCTACAGAATTTAAATGCCATGGTTTACAGAACATTGGACTGAATTTGGTGAGGGTTATGCCTAATAACCTATGTTGATGGATTTTAGACATCAAGGTACACTTTAGGTTAAGGCTATGGGGTGAAAAAGGTAAAGCTTGTAAAATAAGCATAACAAGTACTTACAGAATGATAGTCAAATAGCAGTCACTGAAAAATCTGGAGGCATTGATAACTATAAATTGTTGGAAATCACAATTGCATCTCTGAGAATAAGCCATGTCAGTCTTGTGCTAAAGATTTGCTTTGCCAGGATCTCTGTGGCCATTATTTAACAACTAGTTCCTCAAGAGGGAAACATTTTGGGTGTTAGTATCACTGTATGAGAGAGTATAAAAAATACTATAATTTAAAAAATGTAAGTAATGAGGGAAATATCCTGAGGTTTTTGTGTTTTGATAAAAGTATGTAAAGGCACGTGTTACTGAGGAACTGATTTCTGCAGTAAAAGTTGTTTTACGTTAGCTTCCAGCTCTTGCTTTCTCATTTCAGGTTAGAAAGAAGCAAACTACACTGTAGTGCACTGTCGGGCTCTGAGAGAGGTTTCTGTTTAGAAAAAATAATCAGTACTTTAGGCAGAAAATACTATAATCAAGAAAACACTGTGAAATTATTTTGGAAGTGTAGTATTGTGGTTTTTACTTATCCTAAATAATTTTGCTTTGATATTTTTAACATTCATATGATGCATTTATCTGGTACAGTTAGATATCCTGCTGAATTGTAACTACAGCCCTGAGTCCTTGCCTATCTTCTGTATGCAATTGCACCATCTGCTACTGCTGGCTTCATATGCTCTTAAGTTAACAGAGAGGTCACCATATTTGAGAAGGAGGAGTAGAGCCTTCATAATTTATAGGAAAGGCATTGAAAGCACAGAGGCCAAGAGAAGACCCGTCTATGTAAAAGCAAAGAAGAAATGCCTTTTTTAAACCAGTAGAAATCCTGTTTTTAAGAGCCAAAATTGGTGTGATGGACAAAGACACAAAACCACCGTTCTGCAGCCTGTTTGTGGAGAGGCTTGACGTGGCCCAAGAACAGAAATTGCAGATTATTCCAGGGGAAGAACCCTGTGGATGTTTCCTCCTCCAAACCCTCATTTGGAGGGTTTTGTTGTGGTGGTTTTTTTCTGGTTTTTGGTTGGCTGGTCAGTTTGGTTTCTAATTGGACCTCCATAGCCTATGTTTCTTCTCAGGATAATTTACAATGTCATCCAAACCTGTGAATTGAAGAGAAGGAAAGTGTTACAAAAGATTGAGGGTTCCGTCCTCCCTGGGAAAAAACTAGCACCGCTGTCACTCTATGATAGGTTCTTATGATTTCAAGTGTTATTAGAACTAGAGTGTTGCCAGTTACTGCTAATAATGTCTGTTGGGTGCAGGAGACAAAACATAGCTGAACGGTAGCCAAAAACTATTAACAGGAAAAAGTACACAGGCAGGAGTAATTTAATCTGCGTAATCTTACCTACAGATGGTTCTGCAATCTCTGCAAGGCCTCTGGCAAGCAGCTAGAGTGATGCAAAAACAAAATCAAAAAAATCTGCATGCTAATAGAAAGAATAAAAGATGTGAAATGTCTTTGTGACTAGACCTAATTTTCTGTTTGCAATAAGCCCGAGACCTTGAGATGTGCACATAGCATGAGGCTCGAGAAAAAGAGACTACTTTCTCATACTGAGCTGAATGACCACCTAAAGCATGATTAAGTTGTTACAAAATAATAGAACAGTGAAACTGAGGTATGCCACTCTGTTTCATCTTTATTTATTTTAATCCTCAAGAAGAGAGTAAATGCCATTGTGCCACAACTACTCCCTAGGAAAAACTCCTGGAAAAGTAGAAGGAGGAATGCTTCAGTATAGCATTTTTTTCTAACGTATCCATGCATGTGAGCAATGCTGTGGGTTGGGAGAATTAGATGTCTAAAGAAATGTATTAGGAGCATTTCTTTTAATTTTTATTGTTCCATTTTTCCTGACGTGTGCCCTGTCTGATTAGAAAAGAGGAAGTCACACTGGGGGTTTGAAAGAATAACTGCAGTAAGGATAGAGATGTGTTCTTATAGCAGTTCCATTGACATCACAATGGGGTTGTACCAGTGTTTTAAACCAATATAGTAAGTTAAATTCTGTTTGTTTTAAGATCCAGCAACATATGGATTTGACATTTTTGGGTAATATAACAGTTCTTTCAAGTGAAGGTGAATACATTGGGGGAAAAAACCAAGGCCTGCCACTAACTGAATGAAGAGAGCAGTGCAATGAAGTCTGTTGGAAGGTGTGAAGAGCTTATGCTTCTGTGCTGCAAATACTGTCTCAGGGAGGATCAAACTCTTTTGATCTCCTCTCTTGCCTGTTTTAGAAGTCTGTAACTGCTGATGCCTGGGTCTTAATTCAGAGTGTTGGTGAGTAGGGAATTCAGGTGTCGTGAAACTGTGCTACCCAGAGTTCCTTAAATTTGTCACAATACTATTATTTTTGAGCCTTCTGAACTCTGTGATTATGAGGAGGATGGAGTAATTCCCACACGTACAGCTGTGAGCTGTTATGTGATACCATCAGAGCAGTTTGGTCCAAATCCTGGCAGATGTGGTTCCCTCAGAAATTAGGACATTTTACCAGACTAGGAAGATTTCCAAATTGCCCTGCATTGTTCTCCAAGGTAAATGTGGAGATTTTATAGTCTGCTTTCAGGACTAAATGAATCTGGTGTGCATAAATGTGGGGCTGGTACTGCCCATTTGCAAAGTTCTTTTAGTTAGAAGAGAATCTGCCCCTCTGAGTATTTCCCATAAAGTTTATGTGAGTGGAGATGTAAGTGAAGGCTCTATTTGTAATTCCATTTGAGACTACTGTTTTTTTCTAACAGTGTACTACAGCAATTCAAAACAGGGACACTTGAAAAAGGTTGGACACTTTCCAGCTTGGGTTTTTTGCCTGTGTCTTGGGCTGAAACAAGCAAGCATTGCCTGGGGTTTTAAATACTTTTGAGTTGTGTGTGCCTCTCTAAAAAGAACCAGGATTAACAAAATAGCATGTATAGCTGTTTCTGAGAGAGATTGCAACAAAACAAAATCAGGTAGTGCTAGAACAACAGCGTGGAGTGGGGGGAGGGTTGGTCAAGAAAATACCTATTCTGACTCCCGTTTTCAGTCAGAGATGAAGGCTATACATCTATATTTGCACATGTTCAACTTCAGTGTTGCAAGATTATAGCACTCTGCAAGATATGTAATTTATAGTGAAAATATTTTGGGTTTTGGTTTTGTTTGTTTGGCTTTTTTTTCTTTTCCTGCGCAAATCAAAGATTACCAATTAGTAAAAAAAGTTTATGCATGTGTATGAGTGTACATGCAATGACATAAGTAGACTGTCCCTCCTATTCCACTCCTACAGAGCTGCAGTCTGCTTACAGTCAGACTTAAGGGCAACTGCTTAAGGCAGAAGCTGCCAGTTTGGGTTGTGTGGTTTTTGTTTTTTTTTTTTTTTGTTGTGTTTGTTGTTGGGTTTTTTTTGCCTAAATGTGGTCAGGTGATTGAAGGTCAAAAATCTATTTTTTTTCTTGCTGACTACTTTTTTTTTTAACTCTTTTGCTGTATTATTGAAATGGGAAGTGTCTGGAGCTCAGCATGGATGACATTTGTTCTTGGGAGGATGGGAAGAGGTTAAAAGTAGAAACAGCTGATGAGGCAGGATGGCTCTATAGAGAAAGCAGGAGGAAGAGAAATGTGAACATCTGTTAAAGCCATACCAGTGACTATTTTGGCTAAGTTCAGTTTGCAGTTCCTTCTGAATTCCTTCTTCAGTAGATGTCACTGCTGTCAGTGACAAACATGATATAGGCCTTTGGAGTATCATTAATTTTGTTAACAGAGAATGTAATAAAGAGGAAAAACAGGCAGTTCCAGTTCTTTTTAAGTTACCCCAGTCTTCAATACAACATAAACTAAAATAAAAAATGAGATTTTGAAGATCTGATTTACTATTGCAATTCCCTATTCTCTTCCTATTGATGTTCCCTTTTACTGGGAAAATACTTAAGCAAGAGAACTGCTAGGAGTTGTACTGTTGTGTCTGCTGACTTACAGTTTCATTCAATACCTATCATTGTAAATCACGGTCCTGCTGGCTTTTGTTCAAATCCCTACTGTTACAGAGTCTAAGCTTCCACTATCTTTCCCTCAAGCTAACATTCAGTACACTGAAATTAATCTCAATCCAACACAGTTGTCTTCTCTTCCCCACAGTAGAATTGTCAAAGATGTTTAATTGCAAAACATCAACTTGGGAAGAGTTATTATTTAAAGAAACCTAAGAATGAGTCTCTTTTATTATTATTTTCCTTGTGCATCTAATACATCCCAGATCTGAGAGGGAGAACATTTTCTGAGAATTGTATTTGTTTTACATCTTATCAGAACAGCTGATTAATAAAAACAGCCTGACTTTCTCAGCAGTACTGGCTTGCTACCTCAATCAATGGACTACATTGCCATCCATTCTTAAGAAAGCTTTTAATCTTCCTGTGAAAGTTCTTGTCCAAACTAACTGGAATAAATGTTGAGTGAATGAATTAATGTAGTGATGCAAGAAATGCTTTCCTGATGTCCAAATAGGCATCTGAATGACCTTCATCCTGCATTTGGTGATTAAGTCCAAAAGCAGTAAGTTTTTTGCAGTTAGCAACTGTGAGAAATGAGGTGGAAAGCATACAGCAAATTATAGACCTGACTTAATCTTTTATCTCCTGGGAAGAACTAATAATTTAGGAGTGGATACTGGAATGGTTGATTGGAAATACCTACAAAGCCACTAGGTATGAAAAGTTTTGGACCATCAAAGTAACACAGCTAGGGGGTGAGTTTTGATATTGTGAAACAAAAATAATTATGGAATGTGAATCAAAGCAGATAAACTCTGCTTTTGTTTATATGATATTGTATCTTATAGATAAATAAAAATAAACAAGACAAAGAGAGGGCAATGTTTGAATATGCATTTTAAATTTGCCTTCTGATGTTCGTTTAGCATAAGGATTTTTAGAACTATTATAGAGAAAATTATTTTGAACTCTTTTACACATATGTAGAAAAATATACACTAAATGGTATATTTATGGTTCCTATGTTCTACTTGACTTGTCTCTTTGCTTGTCTTGCATACATACTTTATGAGTTGTAACCCTGTGCATGTGTGTTTTGGCATACTTTGGAAAAAGAAGGTTACTAAACTATTTTATAACCAAGTAGTTAAATCAAATTTCCTTAAAGGCCAGGTCACCCCCATGCCTACACCCCCCCCCCCCCCCCCCCCCTCCTTATTAGGTAAACAGACGCAAGTATAAATGAATGAAACTTGTGGTAGGTTTGAAATAATCTCCCTTGACCCCAGTTATTGCGCAGAATTGAAATCATATTGCCTCTTTGCTCATTTAGATATCTCCATTTGTATTTGTCAGTCTTCAGCCGCTACACATAGATATTTAGTTTTTTTCTTTAGTTAGCAGGCAGTGGTTCTTACTATTATGTATTCACTGTAGTTCTCATCGCACATAGATTTTTCCAGAGAAGTATTAGCTCAAATAGAAAATATATTTATGTATGCTAATATGTCTTCCTGTTAGTGTTTTAAGAGCCTTCAGAACAGCATATTTGAATTTCAGTGCCTTGTTGAATTCTGTGCAATTTCCAGCAACCAGCGTTAGAGGGTTGCACGCCAGTGATAAAAACAAAGGGAGGATTACTGATGCAGTTTTAGAGGGAGAACGTGGCTTGAGTCAGGAGGCAGGTTTGTGTGTAGGTCCTGACAGCCATCTTGATTTGATAGCAGTGGAATCTTTGAGCTAGGGATATAAGGGATCCTTGAGGTACATGGGCTTTGTATCTTAAGTAGCAGCGCATTATTTGTAGTGAATTCATCTGTACAAGGGAGCTAAACTCACTCAGATGTGGTCCCCTTCATTTTGGCTGGTAATAAGTTCGTTAATGCTAGTACAGTGATATTTAGATTTTGAAAGGTGGTTTAGTTGTAATAACTTAATCTAAATGTGGAGAAGTCTTTTGCTACCATGCAAACAGAAGAGAAGCTCTTATCTTAATTCCAGGCTCAGCTTTGTGACTTTCTTGGGATATTTCAGGATACAGTGAAATATTGCATGAGATATTACGCATTTCCCTTCCTTTTGAGGGAGTTGTCACAGCAGGGTTAGGTCTGCTAAATAGATGGTCTAGGTGTTTAAAAAATATTTTTGTTTATTTTATGGTTTAGGTGTGTTTTACAATTTGAGAATCAATTCCAAGAGTTGTCTGCGGTGTAAGACAATTGTAACTGTTTTGGGTGGCTCTGTTTTCTTCCAGCTACAGATACAGTAACTAGCTTAACAGCTACTGCAGATACAGAAACTATTTTACAGCCCACAATTAATTCTTGCATTGTCATTGTCATCCATGCAAAGTTGTAACTTCAAGATAAAGTGGCTACCTACTAGATCAGTTCTTCCAGAAATGGCAAAATCAACAATCAGCAGGTAGGAAGATAACAGGAAATAATTGTGTGGATGTATGTGTTTGTGAAAGTTTAAGTCTACTTTGGAGGAAACTGAACTGCAGTTTGCAATGGTTGCCCAAAGGCAGAGATGGCAAGGAGTTAGCTTGTATCTCAGGGCTAATTGCTACGTATCTGTTAGAGTTGATATCAGCTACCCGACTGAGACAAACCCCCTGGAGAATTGGTGTTAGTTGAGATAATGGAGGCATGAGTGCAGGAAAAGCCCTGCTGTTGGAATTCACTGTCAGTGAATTCAGTACATTTTTTCCACTTCGTATTGTACATCTCCATGTATTTCACATGGCATCACTATGTGTGAATAAAAACTGAGGACTTCCATTGATTTGTTTTAATTCAGAAAGAAAATATGAAGTCTTATCAGTTTTGACTTTCATGAATTACTAAATTCCTTCCTACTTTTTTTTCCCATTGCAGTTTGAGCTCATTCAACTACAATATAAAATTCACTGCACCAGATATAAAGATGACAGAAAATTGGATCACATTTTTGCTGTTCTTCTTATCGGTTACTATGGTGAGTCTTATGAATTTTTTAGATCACTTCCAGTTTCAAACGTGTGTAGAGAAATTATTAATATGGAAATGCAGAAACAACTAACATTGTGTTCAAATGTAGTTTCTGCACAGCAGGATCCTTATCTACCTTCTGTTCTCCTTTTAATTCCTGTGGTAAAGGAACAGAAATAGTATTTACTTCTGCTGAACCTAGCATATCCTCCGTTAGCAGAGGACTTTACAGTAAGTTGACAACTGACACATAAGCAGTACTATGCAGACCCCAGGAAGAGTGGAGGAGACAGCCAACTCAGGTTCAGAGGACATCCTTGGAATCTTAATTTCACCCCTTGTATGGCAGTGCTACAGTATTTCAATCTGCAGCTTTGTTTTTCCATGTTTAGTAGCTTCCCATAAAATGTTAACTACTTTAAACAATGCACTTAAGAGGTTCAGGTTTTGATCAAGATCCACTTTCTTAAATATTTTTTTTTAATTATTTGTAATAACCATAAAAATGGACGACCTTTTGGTATTCTGAGGGTTGCTTTTATGTTTTGCCAGAATATAAAGAAACCAAATAGCTCTAAACAAGCCAAAAGCTTCAGTGCATGCAGTATATGGAAAGTCTTTTTTCAAAGAAGGTCATTTTGGGCTGGATTCAAATGCCTTTTAGGCTAATGTAACTTCAATATATTTTACTGGATTTTGCCAAAGCTTTTTATATGCTTCTGACTTCTCAGTGCTTTCTATGCATTTTTCCATTATGTTTTACAAATCTTGCATATTGTTACTCCCCTATGCTCATTCAGGAGATATTTGTCAAGATTCAGTAGTAAGGAGAACTGCTGAATTAACCAGAAAAACATGAAATCATATTGTCAGTAATAAATTTGAAGATCACTTTCCTTCAGTAAAACAGTATTTAAGATACAGTATTTCAATAGATGGAACTTTCAGAAGTTTGTATTGGAGTTTGTCATGACTTGCTAAAAAAAAAAGTCTTTTTCCTCTCAGTTTTTTGCCACTGCTATACCATCCGAAGGGCATCAGAATACGACGGAGGACTTCACTCAACTGAGTGTTACACGGAATAAAATTATGACAGCACAGTATGAATGTTACCAGAAAATTATGCAAGATCCTATTCATAGGAAAGAAGGTAGGGATTATTTTCTTACAAGGTTTTACAAAGGCCAATGGTCAACAGGTATAATTACACTGATTGAGGATCCTTTAGTTATTTTCTTTTTTTGTCATGGTAGCAATGATTCTTCAGGCTGTAACAGTATTTGTAGAATTTTTTAGAAATGTCACTTTGGGATTCAGGAAGATAAGTGATATGTTTTATTACCTTCCCATAGAACCAGTTCTTATACAACACAAAGCTTTTATTTCTGATGAGTGAAGAAAATCTTAATTTAAATAGATGTCCAGATTAAAAAATGGTGACAGATTAATCTTGCCACTTTACTGCATTTCATACTCTTATAATATCTCTGTATCCCTTGTCATACCTGCCTGTAAAAATTGAAAATAACTTGATATACATAATTTCCCTGCTCTGAGGGTTGTGTTAGTGTCATTAATGCTTTTTCTGGTAATTCATTCAGAGCTAGCCTCAGTAACTCTACCTGTTGCTGCATTCACTGTTTCTGACTTTACAACTTATAGAAACATTGAATGGCTTTTGAGGCAATTGCATTCTTTAACAATGACTTTTTTTCTCTTCTGAAATAATTCTTTGGAGGAACTGAATGTCTGGGGGTCAGAAATGGATATGAATATGACAGTGTAAGCTTATGTCCAACCTGGGGCATCACAGCTTCAGAAGGATCTGAACAAATAGGAAAAACTTTAGATGAGGAGGAATTACATGGTGTTTGAAAAATGCAGCCTTTGAGATGGGCGTTATTAAGTCTTAAAAAGGAAAATGAAGGAAGATACTAAAAACATCTGCAAATTTGTATTCAGTCATTCTGTGTTCTTTTTGGGAAAGGATTTGTTTATAAAATCCCAGCTCATTCTCCAGGGAGGTTTATTTTAGATGTTAACATTTGTCTGAGTGCAATGAGGCACTGAAACAGGCTCTTGATGGACTTTGGGATTCCCTGTCCCTTGGGCACTTGGAGAAGTGTCTGTCCACAATGAGTGCTGCAGGCTCAGCTCTGCCTGAGGCAGAGGAGCTGTGGCTGCCTCCCAGCCAGGCTTTCTGATGGCTTCTAGGATACCACTGTGTTTTCAATGAACTAGTAAACATATGTACAGGCTTGGTATGCATCCAAAATATAAATACATTCAGTAAAATGATCTTTGCAAGCTTAATAATTGATTTAGGGGGTTTTTTTGTCTGCTGTGCTCTAGATCTGAGGTTTGTAAATTGTGGATGCAGATTTTTTTTCAAGGTGAATGATGATGGATTTTAAAATGTGTTCAAAGAAATGTACATGTAAGGAATTATTTCTATTAAGTGGAGTTTTAATCAGCTACTGCTAAATCTTATGTTTCTGTTTCCTATTTCTTATATTGCTACAAGTGAGAAACTTACCTTAGGCAGTCTTATATCTTACTTTTGACAGACTATTATGAAAGAAGGGTTGTTATTTTATTACCAGGTCTCTACTTGTTTGCAGGTCCTTACTGTAACAGGACATGGGATGGCTGGTTGTGCTGGAGTGATGTTGCTGCTGGAACTGTGTCAGTACAGCGCTGTCCTGACTACTTTCAGGATTTCAACCCTTCAGGTAAGTGTGTGTGGGCTTCTACATCAGTATATTTATTAATAAATTGAGGTTTTGGGTGCTTGATGCCTCCTGTTTGCCCCACTCAAGTCACTAATGTTCCAGAATGTCACTAATTCCAAACTCATTATTTGTATTTTTCCTTTATCACACAGAAAATTAACAAGTTACTTATTTTCTTTTCTGAAATATGTCCTTGAGGGATTCTGTAGATTAGGAAGTAGGAACTGAAGTTAGATCACTGTTTTTTCCTCTTAGAGATGACCTTTTCTCTCTGAGAGACAATCAGAAATATGACTTATTCTTTTACCTGAATTTAGCAGTTGAAGTTGACAAGGGTTTCTCCCACAGGTGAATCTTTTTCTGTTTCTGTAGGCTAAACTTTGTATCTGTGAGCATGTGGAAAATTGTCATAGACTTCCACTCTTGTCACCTGTTGCATTTGGTATTTCCCAAGGTCCTTTCATGCCTCTTGCTATTTGATGATAGAAATCATTGTGTTCTGATATATTTTACATTTTGGTTCTTGAGGAGTTTCTCTGTTTTGCACCAGGTTGGGAGGGGAGTATTGATCTGCTGGAGGGCAGGAAGGCTCTGCAGGGGGATCTGGACAGGCCGGACCGATGGGCCAAGGCCAGTTGCATGAGGCTCAACAGGGAGAGCTGCCAGGTTTTGCGCTGGGCTCACACCAGCCCCACGCAGCGCTGCAGGCCTGGGGCAGAGCGGCTGGGAAGCTGCCTGGTGGGAAAGGGCCTGGGGGTGCTGGGTGACGGTCTGCTGAACATGAGCCAGCCGTGTGCCCAGGTGGCCAAGAAGCCCAGCGGCATCCTGGCTTGTATCTGAAACAGTGTGGCCAGCAGGGCCAGGGCAGTGATTGTCCCCCTGCACTTGGCACTGGTGAGGCCGCACCTCAAATGCCCTGTTCAGTTTTGGGCCCCTCACCACAAGAGGGATGTAGGGGTGCTGAGCGTGTCCAGAGAAGGGCAATGGAGCTGGGGAAGGGTCTGGAGCACAAGTCCTATGAGGAGCAGTTGAGGGAACTGGGGTTGTTCACTCTGGAGAAAAGGAGGCTCGGGGGGAACCTTCTTGCTCTCTCCAACTACCTGACAGGAGGCTGTAGGCAGGTAGGGGTCGGTCTCTTCTCCCATATAATAATAAGTGACAGGGAAAGAGGAAATAGCCTTGAGTCACAGCAGGGGAGGTTTAGATTAAATACTATGAAAAATGTCTTCACTGAAACGATGCTCAAGCATTGCAACAGGTTGCCCAGGGAGGTGGTGGAATCCACTGACCCTGGAAGTGTTTAAAAACCACATGGATGTGGTGCTTACGGACATGGTTTAGTGGTAGACTTGGCAGTCCTGGGTTAACGGTTGGACTTGATCTTAAAAATCTTTTCCAACCTAAATGATTCTATGATTTTGTTGATCTCCTGCCTGTCCAATTCCGATTTCCAGTGGTAGGATGTTAGACTTCAGTTTAGATCTTGGATGTTACAACAGGCCATTTAAATATTCTTGTCACTTCATCTGGTAGTTCTCAAACAGTTAGTTTGATGTATTTTTTTACTTACTGGATTGGAGGAGGGACATCTATTTGTTTTCTTAAGAAAAACACATCAGTTGCCCTTGCCAAGCAAGAGGCCTCTGGTTTCTCAGAATTCATAGTAACAAGCAATGTCTCTCTAGTCATATTAATAAAGCTGTCATTTGTTTGCCAGTCTTTCCTCATTAGATACTAGGGATCAGGAAGCAGAATGTCAGTGCTGACTCTTGTGTTTTTCTTTTGTTTTTCTTTCCATCTATTTTGTAGAAAAAGTTACGAAGATCTGTGATCCAAGTGGGAATTGGTTTAGACACCCAGAAAGCAACAGGACATGGACAAACTATACCCAGTGTAATATCTATACACATGAAAAAGTGAAGGTAGGAAAGGAATGAATGCATGTTACCAGTGTCAAGAAACTGATCTGAAAAATTTCACAATTTTCAAAAGTTGAATGGCAGAAGAGCTGATGCAACATCAACATGGTAAATGAAGAAGGCATCTTGAATAAAAAGGATGAATCGTGCAAAACAGACTCAATAAACCCCAACCCACCTGCTTTTATCTTTTACAGCCGATTTCAACTGATTAAATAATATGATCATATTTTTGTTCATGGGTATTTTAAATTTATAGCTGCTGGTATTGTCTAGGTCATCCACAGTCATCTACTGGTAAGATTTATAAGAACAGATCTTTACATTTTGCTCTAGTTTTGAAGTAGGGTCCAAGTTGAGCAGAACTGCAGGAGGTTTGCACATCTCTGGAAGACGTGCTGAGTGCATGGGTTTATCCAATTAAATCATAGTGAGAGATTTTCAGCTGGGGCATAACCGAAGTTTTATTTGGGATGAATACATCTTCAAGGCAGCTTTTAGTAGAGTTCAGATGTTTGATTTTTTTTTTTTTTCTTTTTCCACCCGCCATGTGAAAAGCAGAGCTAAACTTTTTTCTTCTTTACAGAAGTGCAGGCAAGCTATAGTTGAGTGGATTCACCACAGGATCTTTGAAGGCCAAAGGAAAGTAGATGATAAGAAATGTTAGATAGGGTTTGTTTTTCCTTGTGATCCTTTTCCTTTGTATACCTTTTGCCCTGCCTCCCAAGTGCCATTTTTTCAGTTTCTGCAATATTAAGCCGTGCACATGAATGAAAAACCTATATTTTGAGTTCATTTAAGTGAAATTTTGCAAGCATCCAAAATTATCACAGGCCAGGCAGCAAAATACTTTGAGTGTTGTTTTCTGTTTATTAAAGGTAGACTCTCTGCACACACATGCCTATGTGTATGTATTGATGGTACTTTTATAGACCTCACGTTATCTTGAAGATTCCTAACCACTGACAGATTTAAAAAATAAAAAATAATAATAAAAAAAGAGGGAAGCCTCCAAATGCCCTCATGCTGAGATACTTCGTAATATGTGAGGATATAGTGGGCAAAATTGTATATTTTGCCACCCTCTCACTCCATATGTCCACTTATATTCTTTATGTGTATGAAAAATTCAGTTGTGGGAAGAAGCAGTAAATTGAAACAGTAAATGCCCAAGTACTAATAGTATAAAATGCAGGTAAAGATAGACTGTTAATTAATTTGGATCTCATGGAAAAGAGCTAAAATTATTTAGCAGATTGTGTCAAGAATACTGGCATCTAGTAGAGATCCTAACTGGCCACGTTGCTGCTGTCAAGTGTGCTTTAGGGTATTTACCTAGAAACCATATTGAGAGAAGGTGGTAATAGATGATAACAAGGCATTTTTGTATTGCTTTTTCTCAAATCATGAGACACTGAATACAGTAACGGCAGTTTAATTCTTCTAGAAGAGATGCTATAATTCATTGATTCTTGCTAATACTTGGCTAGAAGAATATTATTCAGAAAGGAGCAGGTGCATACAGGTCCTTCTTTATGAATAATGAGCTAGTTTCCCTCAGGCTGTTTTGCCAGTGTATTTCAATTCTGTCATGCATCAGAAGCTATTGTTAAAATGAAATAATAGCTCTGAAGAAAGCCTTACTGCTTGCTACAGTTCTGTGTGTCACATTAAATGCTATCTTTTCACTTCACTTGGAAGGCTGGTTAGATAATGCACAATATATGTAATGGTTGTCCATTGTTCAGTTCTTATTGTTATTGCTCCCATCAGCAGTCCCTGTTGTATCACTGTTTTGTGCTGGTTCTAAATTGCACGGGAATATTCTAAATCCTTAAAGTACTTTTTTCTAAATTGGTCACTGAATGAGGTGGTGATACAGGATATGGCCAGTCATAGAAAGGCTGTCATTATGTATAAGTAGCCAGGGTTTAGCATTACGAGGGTAACCATAGTTTTTTCTTACTTCCAAACTCATGGGAAAGTTTCACGTAAATGTGTTGCATTGCTGCCTTTTTTTTTTAATTATTCTCATTTTTACATTATCCCATTTTACTCTAGCATGTAGAAAGAGGTACCCTTGTCTCATCTTACAACCTTCTTAATGCTTTACCTGGAATCTTTTTATGCTATTTCAAAAGTCAATATATGTAGCAAGCTGTGGTTAGTCTGTCTTAAATTGGAATAATAAATTCAGAGGATACATACAGTTTGGAGTACATGAGTATTTATATGTGTGCTCTAATTCTTCCTATAGAATCTAGATAGTCATGCTTTATTGTGATACTATAAGGTTTAACCTGAAAATCTTCATTTTCTTATATGCAAAATTATAATCTTACTTTTAATGCAACAAGAAATGTTGTGAGACAGATTCCATGACTGAGAGCAAGTGTTTCTTACTAGTGGAATTTAATATATTTATTAATTTAAAGAATTAATGATAGCATATTGTACATATTCCAAATATTAATTTACTAGTTCCTCATTTTTACCTTTTGTATCTACCCAGCTTTTCATAATTCTGTAGTTTTGGTCTAGGCTTGTTTTAATAAGACCATTTAGTCTTCCCTATTTTTGAGTCATTGTTAATACTTTTCATGCTCTTCCTTAAATGCTGAATCAAAACTAAATTTCTGATATCATAATCACAGCTTGCTTCCAAGGAATTATCTTCAAATGGTAAGAAGGAAATCTTCTATGAGGAAAATATACGTGAATGCATTTGGGAAGCACATGTTTTACTGAAGGGTTGTGTTAATAGATGAATCAAGCCTCAGACAGGAATGCACCCAGGGCAGTAGCCTAAATAGCCTGATTTATGTAAATATGCAGAAAAAACATAGTGGTATATATTAGAAACCTAATGTTTTAACTGATGAGAGGTAAGTTCTAGTGATGATTTCAATGAACCTGTTGTGTGTCCTACACAAAGAGATCTTAGTAGAGATGTTGATTTGCAGGATTCTAGATTCGACTCATGATTACCTGTAATATTTTTATTTTCTTAGTCATATTATAGTCATTTTATATGCAGAAGAGCTATATAAGTATGTGCTTTATCAACAAGAGTTCTGTATGCATCACAGGTCCTTGGTTTTGTTCTTGTATTGCAGACTGCTCTGAACTTGTATTACTTGGCCATCATCGGACATGGCCTTTCAATTGCATCACTTCTGATTTCTCTTGGCATATTCTTTTATTTTAAGTAAGTATGTTTAAAATATATTTTAAATCCATTACCAAATATCAGTGGTTGCAACAATCCTAGTTTCAATACTTTGAAACACCACCCATCCCAATGAAGTTAGGTGGAGCAAGAAGGTTAAGGAAGTCAGTATATTGGTTTGGCATTGAATATCATACTGTAATAAAATTTTAGGTTTCTTGTCTCAGAAACCTAAAATCCCAGCTCTGAAACCAAAAAATTGTAGAATATATTGACAATAGGAAATTAGGACCGGGAAATTTTCTGTTTGTTTGTTTGTTTTTGGTTTGTGGTGCGTTTTTTTTAATAATAAGCTACATTGTGGATATGCCAAGCATCAACAAAATTAAATGGAAACCAAAATACTGATGACACATGGTAGGTATGCTAACATTCCAAAGTAGGTAGTCACAAAATCTGATAAACTGTGAAGAAAGTAAGGCTAAGAGCTACAGTAGGAATGGGAATAATAATCCTGTTTCTTTATTCACTGTGTTATGTCGATGACAGTTATGTCATATCCACTGAATAACAGTTACTATATTACCTTCTTGAAAGAAAGTTTGAGCAGTGTATCGCCACTGTCACAACAAATTGCAATATAATGCCCAGGTCTTTTAAAATTAGTCTTAGTACTTCACATTTTGTGAACTTACTTTTCTTTCCCATGAAAGAGACTTTTTTTTTTTTTTTTTTTTTTTTTTTAAGAAGTTGATGATGCTTACCAGGAGCGTTGCCACATGAGCAGAGCTGAGAGAGACAAGTTATCATCTCTGCCAAATTCTACACTGCACACTGTAGGCTTTCCTTGTTAACTGGCACGAGGTTAATAATTTCTGCATCGTTTTGCACCAGATAATGTAGATCTGCTCTATGGTCTAACATATTTCTTACCACTATACCCTACTGTCTCACTCCATCTCTTATTTTTTTCTGACATTTAAATATGAGTAGCACATGCACCAGCAACTGTTGGGTCAGCTGAGATTTTGCTTTTCTCATGCCTCTGGACTTTGATTAGGTAGGGGTACCAGATAACTGATAAAAAATTACCCTTTTTAGTCACATCTGGCTGAATATAGTGTTTCTAATTTAGGTATGTATAATTTCCCCAGGTTCTGGGGCAACATTTCCACAAAAACTCAACAAACCAGAGTGCTTCAACTTTGTAGCCTCTCTTTATGAAATCCAATGTTCAAGATGACTTTTCAGCTTTTTCTGACTTTTCATGAGGGCAAACCAAAACATTTCTGTTTTTTAAACACTTTTTTTATATGACCTGTAAAAACAATGCTTACCATTTCCAGACTTTCCCTCCAAAAAATCAACAGATGAAATGGGTCTGAGTCCTTATAAGAAGCTTGATTTTGTATAAAAAAGGGTTATACTGTTGCTATAAATGTTACAATAAGTTTAACAGACTAAATATCTAATGTGAATAGGGAAAGTGCTTTGACATATATCTCTCAGGAGAAAACAAAAAGATTTGGAATATGATAGGATTTTAAAAGTTCAGAGACAGTAAAGCATGATTTTTCTGTACTATAATATGAAAACCAAGCCAATTTCATCTTGGCTTGTGGCATTTACTGCAAAAGTAGGTGATGTGCTTTGTTACCATTATAACTGACACGTTTGTCTAACTCCCCAGGGATTTTTTTTCTCCCTCCGGTAGAAGGATCATCTCTCCTCAAAGAACCACATGGAATTAATCCAGACCCACAAACCACATTTTCTAGACTGTGGTTATGTTGAGATATAAAAGGAAATTACAAAATTTAAAGGGAGCTAAAGAAAGTCCTCTACAAGATGTTCTCTTGGGATGTACAGTTCCTCTAAAGTATTTTTAGTACCAGAAGGGTATTTAAGGATCTAGATTAATACCAGGATGTATTATGTATCGGCTGAAGCTTGTATAATTATTCATAGCTTTAACAGGTGGACTTTTTTTTTTTTTTTTTGCTATTGTGTGGGGGTGCCTCTGAACTTGTCATGTTTCCAAAAAAATTATTCTGTTAGTTGATTGATAGTTTCCAGACAACATTTGCTGGATTGCTGACCATTAGAAGAATATCTTTAGGTTTGGCTAGAAAGACGGTACTTTTCTCCATAGGAAAAACACTTAAAATATCTTTAGCTTTTCAAATATCAGCTACCTGGGTTTTGAATGATTTTTTTTCTAGATTAAAATGTTTTGGTGCATTTTATTTTTTAATTTGAAATTCTGTTTTTTCTTCAGAAAAATGGTCTCATTGGAAATACTTATCCAGTGTGTGACTTGTGTTCCCCAAGTGGATTGGAGGTCTTGGTTTAACAGTGTAAACTGAATAATAAACTTAGAACTCTGATCTTCCTCTCTGAAAATTAATCTATGACACATAAAAGTAACTTCTTGCAGTGGCTCTGCTTTCTCATTCTCTTATATATTCTAAATCATACATATGTTTATTATAAATCTTCTGTTAAAATAGTGGTGTGGTTTTCATAAAGAAAGAAAAACAAGGCAAGAGAAAACTATAAAAAAAATGTGAATTCAGAGAAAGGGGAGCTGTTATTTGAAAGAATCTCCCTCCCAACCCAAACAAAAACCAAGCCAAATGAACAATGCCCCGCCCCCGAAGTAAAGGCATTGTTGTTGATCAAACGTCATGTCAAATCACATGACAGCGCTCACAGAGGATAGCAACACTTCACTTAGAGTGGGAAAACTCTTGAATGACAGATTGATAGATAGGATGTTCCTAAGATACTTTAAGTTAATTTCAACTAAACAGGTAAATCCCCTTATGTGCATGTGTGGACTTTACTGGTAAAATTCAGATCTCAAACACAGCTAGGAGCTTTTGACAATGTTACCCTTTTTCTTTTGGAGAAATATTGGAGAAATGAATTTTTCCCTAATGTCCAAGACATGCAGGAGTCAAAATAGGAAGGGAAATAGGTAATTTAGCAGGTCTGTTGTTGTTTTGTTGCACATGGTTTAATCCAGGGGTAGGTCATTCAGTTGTTCTTAGATCATAATTATGAGAAGTGATTAAAGGATATTATGTCATTAAGAAAAACAGTCAGAAAAAGGAATATAGGAAGGGTAACAGAAGATGGAGGGTGGGGAGGCTTAGGAAAAATCTTTTTATTACTGAAAGCTGTCTTCATTTTTAAATGTCATCAGTCTTGCTTTCTTGTTTCTCGTCTGGTGATCCTTTCAATCCTTTTATGCATGGGTGGAGGTGGGTGTGGATGGGTGTGTTTGAATATTCAACAGGAACAGCTGCTGGATGACCCTGAGAGATGGCCCCATTAGCTGTACGTGCTTTTCCTTGCCTGTGCATTGAATCTTAACAATAAGCAGACAGAATTCCAGAGTCCTTCATGACTTGTTTACACAAAGCCTTTAGCTGGAATCTAGTGTTGCCCCTCTGTTTGTATACAAGCTATACAGGAAAAAAGCACCATATAAAAATACATTTTGAAAGAACATAAACCCCCTGCAATTATAATAATCAAAGCTTTATGCATTTTAGGCATTAAAATGAAAAACAAAATAAAATCTAAAAAAGTCTAATGGAATATACTTCACCACTTAATTAGTGTCAAAACCTGTGTTCTGTATTTTGGACACTTACTTTTCTATTTTCTTCAGGGAAATAACACTTGGCAAGCAAAGGTTTTATGTAGGGTAGGTCCTTGTGCTGCATGGCAGCTCTGGTATCTAGAGTGGTTTCCTTCCCTCATATTTAGGGACTTGAGGCTTAATATGTCTCAGTGCTCTGAGGCCTGATTTGCAGAACCTCTGCCTTATTCATGGTATTGCACTGTGCATATGTGAACCTCTTAGCTTACTCCATGTATCTGTGGGGTGCTTCATACCCTCTTCTTGTGAAAGTTGCAAAGAATACAAGAAGCGCAGTCTCCTCTACAGCCAGTTTTTGCTGTCTCTTTTGTTCAGCAGGGTCATTTTGTTTCTTGTTTCACTTGTTGTGTTCTCGGCAGTTTTCAATATACTATTCCAGCTTTTGTGACTATTCCTTATCTGTGTTTCTCTGTTAAATATAAAGTTCTTCTCCCTCCTGCCCTCCCAAACTGAAAACGACTCATCAATGTCCGTACTTTATCTTTTCTTCCAGGCATGCTGTTTGAAAAGGCTAGAAAACTTGATTTATTTTTTCTCCTCTGTGACAATTTAGACTTGTCCCCTGCTGATCTTGTCAATGTATTTCTGACTTCTCTAACAGTGAAGAGCAGTTACATATGTAAGCAGTAGATTTTCATCCTCCAGTTAGTCATTTCATGTTGTCAGTCAGCTGCACTCCATATTGCTGGCTACTAAATGGAGGGAGGGACGTGTGGTTATAAAGCACAGACTGTACAACAGAGGCTTCAGTAGCTGCTTTCTCCGAAATAACCAAAGAGCGTTTCCTGAGAGGTGACCACAGTACCACAACCTTTATCACTTCTCTGTGCATGTGGGAGAGGTTTCCCTGAGCACTGCTCACACTACAAACCCAGGCTCTGCTCCTGACTGCCCGTACTGACACGCTGCACGAGCTGTCAGTCTGCGTGTGTGTGCTGTGCACCCCCTATCTTAAATCTAAAGGGATTATTTTTACCCAGCTTTGTAAACTGATCATCTGCTTTCCTAACGAAATGGATGTTACTTGCACTTCTAGGAATTTTGAGCATTAGGGTTTAATAACCCAATGGTCTGAATTATTTATATATCCATATAGACTTTCTATCTTGTTTTGTGTTTGTCTGTAAAACCGAATTTCTTTGGAAAAATTGAATGAGAAGCACTCCTGCCTCTTGGAATGGCACTGAGTTAGACCCGCTTTCTCTAGAATGGTAGATAAACAGAAATTTGCTGTGATTATGTTCAGCTTCTAGTATTGTTTAATATTATCAAACTTCTGTTTAAAAAAAAAAAAGCAAGCCCTTCCAAAGATATTTTTTTAAATTTTATTGCAAGATTAAAAGCAAACCTTGAAAATGAATACAATTAAATGCAGTTATATATCACATTTTATAATTATATCTTATTTACTGTTTATAATAGTTATATATAAAATTCAATACTTGCGTTATTTTACTTATTTGGTGATTTCTCTAACTATTGGATTAAGGAATAAAAGTGACAAGAATGTGACTAAAAAACTATCCTCAAAAATTTTTCAGAGGTTTGGGTGAATAGAAATGTAGGGTAAGACAGCTTCTTCAAGGTCAGGTATGATAGTTAATGGGGAAATTATTCAGGTACTAACAACAAAAAAAATGTATAAATCTTCTGAAACATGTATTATTTCTATTCAAACCTCTTTTTAGAGAGCCACTGCAAAGCAGGTTCTTCACTGTAAACATATTGGAACTGAATGTACTTGCTTTGCCTCCTGTTGGCATTTATGGGAAGGTGTTACCTTTCACATCATTCTATTAAATTTGGACTGGAGCTGAAGAAAGCATTGATGTAAGACTTCTTAATAAAATAAAGAGCTCTAGTATTTCAAAATTTCAGAGCTGTCCCCAAGTACACACAGCTGTTCCCCAGTGTATTCATTTGTTCTTGTTTCTCTTTTCTAGGAGCTTGAGTTGCCAAAGGATTACCCTGCATAAAAATCTATTTTTCTCTTTTGTTTGCAACTCTGTTGTAACAATAATTTCACTGACTGCAGTTGCCAACAATCAGGAGTTAGTTGCAACTAATCCAGTAAGTGAAAGTATATTTGGCAGCCTTGTTGATTTGTATGTGAAAAACTTCAGCAACGCAGAACAGATGAGACATGAATAGTTGATTAAATGTATGCAGTGAGGTTAAAATGTTCAGTAACGATGCATCTGTTACATAGTACAACAGATGTCTAACAATGATTTGGGCATTTCATTTGAGGTTTTGAAGTAGTAAAAACACTCTAAGAGACAGAGCATGCCGAACTGCTCATCTGAATTTCTACAAATCACTTTTTCAGAGAAGCAACTGCAAGAAAGTAGCTTATTCTAAATCATGTCAGTGAGGTTATGGGAGTTGAATTCACCAAGGAAGGAGAGTAAAAGAAGTTTTGCAACATATTTTGGATCGATCAGATACTTTCCTATGGCTTTAACTTTGCCATCTTCAGTTGAAATGAGAAGAATTAATTATTTTTTTTTTGGTGAATGAACATAAAGCTGACCCTTATATTCCTGGAATAAAAAGCAAAATAAAAAAGCTGTCCATTTGGGTCTGATTTTTCTCTCTCATTTCCTGATAATACTGGGGTAAGTGTGAATCAGTAGCCTCTCCCAAAAGGCTAGGAGTTATAGCAACAGAAGAGCCTGAAAATGAAATACATAAACAAACAAATCCCTATCTGTGGCTTTATTTTTATTTAGACCTGGAAGATAAATCTAAATTCTGTGAAAGTTAGGGCAAAACTCCAGAAGCTGAATCAAGTAAAAAGATGTTGTACTGTAAAAGCTCATCAATGTGCTGGAAAACAGGCTTGAGATAGCTGCTAATAATCATCATCAAGTGAGTAAGGTAGCAGAACATGGTAAAATAAGACTGATTTTTAGTTTGTTTTAAGCTAAGTGCCAGAAATAAATCAATAAAACACAGCAATTTCAGAAGGAAAAAAAAATAATCTATTCTGTTTAAATCTGCAAGTTAACTATTGCCCCTTTTTCACAACCTCACATTTTGTCTCCACAATAAGTTATATTTAACCATTTTAGTTGAAGAATAGCTTTTGAATGAAGCTATACAGAAATATATGCCAACATGAGCTTCCTTCCAGAACCTACTATGAAAGTTGTCGACTAGCCCTAGGTACGCTTAGGATTAGGTTAAAATTGGAAGTATTGTAAGCATTTTAAAAACAGAAAATGTTCTGTGGAGTAGTTTATATCTTCTGATTGTCAAAACTGAAAGGGGATTACCCTCATTAAAGTACATTTTCTTATGTGATTACCATCAGATAATTTAAGGATCCCCTGTTGATAGGAATGGTCAAATGTGGTAGTGTTTGCAATAAGGGAAAATATCATTAGAGCTTTCTGCCATCATGCTTGAGGATCTCGAGTTCCTTATGCTTGAATAAGGAAAATACATAAATTACCAACTTTTTGTGTCACCAGAAAGTATGGAATTGCAATTCTGTGAAAATTCTATTAAAAAAAATAATAGTGGAAACAGAGTAAAAATTAGCATTTGAATAGCAGTATTTT
Source organism: Falco rusticolus (assembly GCF_015220075.1). Lineage (NCBI taxonomy): Eukaryota > Metazoa > Chordata > Aves > Falconiformes > Falconidae > Falco > Falco rusticolus. The sequence continues at coordinate 52,306,062 of NC_051194.1, forward strand.
TTTTCATGTTGCAAATAAAGCTCTGAGATTTTTGAAGCTTAAAAATTTATATTGTACTCTGTTTATTTCTGCAGGTTAGTTGCAAAGTGTCACAGTTCATCTACCTGTATCTAATGGGTTGCAACTACTTTTGGATGCTGTGTGAAGGCATTTACCTACATACTCTCATTGTGGTGGCTGTTTTTGCTGAGAAACAACACTTGATGTGGTATTACCTTCTTGGCTGGGGTATGAAATTTCACATTCTGTATTTTCAGGCCAATGCAATCTCTTCCTCCTTTTCATGAGAATTCAAACAGCTGTACCTCTGCTTCTCTGAGCTGGTAGCTTTGAACAACGATGACACACCCCTCTTCTTTGTCTGTAGTGTTTTAACAGGCTCAGAAATATTAATGTAGGAAGTTGTATGTACCTCTATCTTTGCTGAAAGAGAGATCATGCATTTCTGGAGTCAGGAAGCGACTCCTCCTTTGTATAGAGAAAATAGTCTCCTATTATAAAAAAAGACATTAAGAAGTAATTATTCATTGTTCCTCATCTCGAAGATGTTTATTCAGGAATGAATGTTTGTTTTCAAAGAAGTCTTGCCATGCCTAGGGTGGAGGGTCAGAACTGAGTTAGAGATGGCCAAGAATTTATTTTTCCAGCAGTTCCATTTGACCTGTATTGTTCACTAAGCAAATACAGAATAGCTGTGGCTGAAGATCCCAAGTAATATCAGTATCAAAACTAACAAGCCGAATCTGGTCATTTCAGATAATGTACAACAGCATATTCACAAAGTGCAAGTGCCGACTTTCTCCTCAGCCTGTGTGCTGGCACTTTCAGCTACAATATGACCCGGTACCTGGGTCACCGCCTCTCCCACTACAGACACAGCTGAGATGTGGTTAAAAGACCATAGGTGCTCAGCAGTTTCTGAAAATTAGGTACCACCAGTGTGTCAAGGACCCCAGACAACTAATCTGATTATTCGTTTTAGATTTTGGATTCAACCTGATTTTCAGAGTCTGATTTCATATTTATTTTGGAGGTGACCTTGTTTTCTGGCTACTCAGCAAGTATCAGTGAGGACATGATCAAGTTAATCATACTGGTAAAGCTGTGGTTGTGTATACAATTACCTTTTTAATATTACCTACCTATTTAGCGTTATTGCAGATGGCAGTCGAAAAACATCTGTGTTAATGAAGACTGATTGTTGCATTCTAAAAAGTTATAATTTGATTTGCCTTTTCTTTCTGTGTGTTTGGCAAGGCAGTGGGAGTAAGGTTTCATACACCCTTAGAAAGAAATCTGAGAAGATAGAAATGGAATTGGTCCCTGTTAATTAATTTGCTCTGTAGTTATATAGTATGGACAAAGTGAAAATATAGAAGATTCCTGCAAGAGATGCAAGTTTCCTTAGTTATTAACTAGGTTTACATGAGAAGAAAATGTTGTTTTTATTTCACAGGTTTTCCTCTGATCCCTGCTTGCATACATGCCGTTGCTAGAAGTTTATATTATAATGATAAGTAAGTAGCATCTCAACTTGCTTTGCAAAATCTTCTGTATTTTTTTTAAGGGGGGCGGGGGGGGGGGGGAAAGGAATACAAAAGATAATAAAATGCCAAATGTTTTTTCTTTTCCTGTTTGTTTTCTCTAGTTGTTGGATCAGCTCTGATACTCATCTGCTGTACATCATCCATGGCCCTATTTGTGCTGCTTTGTTGGTAGGCATTTTACAGATAATTTGTTTTTCTTATTTGTTTTCTGGCTGTTCTTCATGGGCTTATAAAGTTGGCAAGAGACTTAAGCTAACATTTAGAGGTCACTGTCATTCACAGGAATCTTACTTAACCCAGTAGGTTCCTTAAACACAAGGTAGATAATTCTTGGTCTTATTAAGGAGCTGCACCCCTGGTCCTTTGGGGAACTCAGGTTCTGCAATGATGGTTGTCACTCCACTTAAATGCTAGTAAAAAGGAAGGACTAAATATTTCCTGGAGTACTGGAGGGCCACATTCAAATCCTTCCTTTAGCTGAGAATGCTTTCTCACTGCCCAGGTCATTTGCCAGGTTGACTCTACAACCAGCATCATTGTCCCATGGAGCTAATGTGGCCAAACAGCTACCAGGCTGAACCTCGCTGAGGTTCAGAAAGAGGGGTCTTGAACATCAGGGCTGACTGTGGGTGGGAATACAGGATGGAGAGAAACTAGAGCAGGCCCTTAGGAAAGAACCTGTAGAAGTAGTTCTGCAAGTATCTGTGATTGCCCCTGTTCTGGTGCTAGCCTAGCAATGTGTGCTTTGGCTGCTGGGGTATGGCGACTTCTCTCTTTGTTAGTCCGCCTGAACACTTAGATCACGGTGTTCTGCTTTACATTCCAAGTTAATGGCAGCTCTGTTACACTAATATTTGCTACCGAAGATATTAAGTTCTAGGTAACTGAAGATACCACTGCATAAAAATCAACGGTGTACTTCAGTTATACTAGGACTGAATTTAACCTATGAAACTCAGGCAATAGATTATTGCTAAATACAAATAGATGCATAATAATAATAAAAAAGGTACTAATATGTACCTCCTTACACAACTGTCTACGTAATTAATACTTATGAATGCATACTGCAGAGAACGCTGCAGTGTAGAGGCATTCCATATGGGACTGGAATTAGCTGATGATTACGTATTACAGTCATCTCTTTTATTGTAACAGAAACTTCAAGCTGATCTGTCAAAAATATTGTATAGATGTCTGCTGACTTTTCTTAGGGCTTTTCAGTTCATGCAAGGAAATTAATTAAGAATGAAAACATTAAGTAACTTTTTGGAAATAATTTCCGTTTCTGATCTATATGAACTTCCTCTTCTGTTAAATTGTTAATGAATATTTGTGGAGGGTGTTCTGCACATAAAGAATTCTCTTGGAAGACCACTGAATAAATCCTGTGGTTCTTGTGACTCCCACTTTCATTCACAGTGAAATTTAGCTGGTGAAATTATATTTTGAAGATGGTCTCAATACCGTGACATGCCTGAGATCCTCTGCATGGGAAGCCAGAAGCAGTCACCATGAAATTATTGAGATCCATAGGCCTTGGGGTGTGAATTATTGCTGGTAATCTCTTGTCCCGTTAGTCAGGTCTGCCATTTACGTTCATGGAAAGACACTTTAACTAGTGCTCTAATCTGTAAACTGAAACAGAATTCTAAATCCTTTCATTTTTTCTTCTCTCTCATTGACATGGAAGGTGAAATCCTGTTCTCACAGAAAGGGATAAGGTTTTTTTTCTCACTTCAGTGGTGCTGTATTTCACCCAAAAATTGTATGCCTTTCTGCATTGCCTTATATGTTATTACTTCCTTTGTCCAGGTGTCTCTTCACAGATATATTACAGTGAAGCTCTTTAAAGCTGAAAAATAATGTGTATTAGTCAGAGCTTGCTGAAATAACAACAGAAAAATTTGTGTAAGTTATGACTACTCCATCTTCCATGAAGTGACCTCATTTTAGGATGTAACTGAGGGTAGATTTATATCAGATATTAGCAAGAAATTCTTTGCTATGAGTGTGGTGAGGCACTGGGGCAGGTTGCCCAGAGAAGCTGTGGATACCCCATCCCTGGAAGTCTTCATGGCCAGGCTGAATGGGGCTTTGAGCAACCTGGTGTAACAGAAGGTGTCTAGCAGAAGGGGGTTTGTAACTAGATGATCTTTAAGGACTCTTCCAACCCAGACCATCCTATGATTCCATAATGTTAGAACATTTTCTCCTTCCAAGCAGTGGCCTCCACAAAGTCTCACTGAAAACAGTGGCCAGATTTCTGCTGGTTTCAGATGTATTGGATCAGTCCCAAACTGCCAAGTCTTCTTTCCATTCAAGGCAACACTTTAAATGTGCTTTGATTTTTACTGGAGCCATAATAATCATCTCTTTGGGGTTGGTTTGGGCAGAAACTTTGCCATTCTCTTTGCAATTTACAAATACGTATGCCTTTGGTATTCCTATAGGTTCCATCAGCTGACTGAAGGTGTTTCTCTTGCATTTTTTTTTGCCTCAGTACAATTGGTAGATTTGTTTGAAAACAATGTAGGAATAGCAAAGATTAAACACAACTACACATCTTACCTGTGATGTGAAAGTACCTTAAAGGAATCTCTATCCTTTCTGGCGACAAAGAGATGTAATATGTCAATTCAGAAGAGAAAAGTCAGGGATAAAGACATTAGACAAAATGCATGTTTAGGCTTTGTGAACAGGACTCGTTTGCTTAATTGGCTTGCTTGCCAGATACAATTTCCACACTTTACTAAGCATGACCTGCTTTAGTAGATGCTGCTTAAGCAACATTATTAAACTGCAAATTAGGTAACAAAGGAGAAGATGCTGTTTCTGTTTGCAGGAGCAAAATCTCAAAGAACATGAAGACGACTGTCAAGTGGGTGACTGGGTGAACTGGCAGAAGCCAACAGGAATTTAACTCTTGAACATCACTGAAAATTTTAACATTACATAAAGTTAACAATAACACTGCTTTTATGATCCCTGCTCTTACATAACTGTCCTCCGATCACTGCCAGAGATACTAGAAATGGGAGCAGACATAGGTTGCATTTTGATTGGAATTGTCTTCAGTTGACCATTTAATTACAACTGTCTGCATAACCAACCACAATTAAAGAGATAGTGCGGGAATGAAACAGTAGAGGGTGATGTTAGTTTTTACGCTAGACAAGATCAAAATGGTGTGTGTGTGGAAAAGCAATGTGTTTGAACTTCAATGAAAGCAGTGGTGATTTCAGCGTAGGTTTCAGATGCACCAGTGCACTGGTGATTTAGTTGGCATTGGTCCACTGAAGGAGTAGATTTTGGTTTAGTTGTGCTATTATTTATATGAATAATACTACAGGGATGCTCATTTTGCCCTATAATACTGTTATGTATCAGTTTCTTTGACAGCCTTTTGTAGGTGCAAATTCCTTTAGCAGAAGAAGCGTACCCGGTGAATGTGTACTAGAAGGAAGTTCAGGAGCTCCAAGATTTGTCACTGACCTATTTATTAACTTTAAGCTGGACTCAGTACAAGACTTAGGAGTTTAGAAGTTGAATGCTTAGCATTCGTATACCCAGCCTTGGAAATGTTCACAGGTCAGGTATATAACATGCCTTCATGAGCACATACAGGTGTTGTGCCCAAGGAAGCCAGGCTTAAGCAGGCTAAGCTCTGCTGAGCTGCATAAGTGTATTAAAAGCTAAGGTATGGCTATCAGCAAGTATCTAAGAATATTTCAGTTTCCTGCGCTGAGAACAGTCTGTTTATATCTTCCCAAGGAAGAGTTAAAGCAGAATTTAAACCAACATGCTAATAAGGATTACTGTACTGCTTAACACAAACTCAGCATGGAGAGAAGTAGAAATATCAGAGGAGAGTTTAATTCCAGAACTGCAGCACCTGTTGCCTTGTAAGTTTGGCTAAGTTTGCAGACACTTTTAAGGCAGAATCTAAAATCTACCAAGTTCCCAGTAGAGGCACACCATTTCTTTTTATTTATGATTGCCTTCTCTGCCTTCGTTTCCATTTTTGCTCATTTGCCTGGTTCAATTTTCAGGTCCCTGTGGAGCTGTCGGTATTCTACTCTGTGTTCATACTGCAGCTAGCACAACAGGACTCCTCTGCAGCTTTCCAAACAATCACAGTCAATTTGATAATATATATGTGAATAGTTCCACTGGCCTGCTTTTGCCTAAATGTAAAAATCTACTCACTCCCTTGCTAAAGTCAAGGCCTGTTTTCATCATTTCAGTTAAGAATTCAGTTCATCCTGATCTCACTAGATTTTTGTGACAGAAGAGGTATTAATCAAAACTTGGTGCTGCACACTTTCACTGACACTCATACTGTGTCCTCTGCTTTGCCTCATTCATTTTTTCCGTTTACCCTAATAGCTATTTGCAGACTCTTTGTGTGCTTATTTTTGTGCTTCTTGGTTTTGGTGGGTAAGTGGAACAATTAGAAAAAATCTGTGCATTTCAGCGTGTTGTAAACAAAATAGTTTGTTGGGTGGTGCTTTACTCCCTGGCTGCTGCAACTTTCACCTTCAGTTAACATTCAAGGACAGTATTATAGGAATTGGTCATGCTACCAGACCATGAGAGGGCTGAAAACTCGGTGTCTGAGACATGATGCTTCGCTAGTAGATTTGAGAAGGATTAAATTTAGAAATGGAGGAAGGACTTATTGTCTGTGTGTGCTATAGGAAGTTGGATGAAGATTGTGGGCTGCATAAAATCTAAATAAATCCCTTGAGAAAGAATCAGAAGACCTTGGTTGCTTAAACAAAGCTTAAAGGTTGCTGGAGACTTCCAGGAGAAATTCATGCAGTAGTTTCCTATGTAAAACCATTTCCTGTTGAAATGATTTAAATAGCATGTAAGTAGAATATAAATAACATCACATATCTGTCAAGGGCCAGGTTGCTATAACAATACACAGCTGTTTATTGTGAAAACCTTAACTGACATGAAAAAATTCTGCCAGGGTTGTGGAGGACATGGTGACACACAGGGTCTGAAATGGCTTCCCTGTCTGCACTTGTCCTACAGCAAGACCTCCTAGATCAGGAATTCCTAGTCTTTTTAGACTAGTTTTTTAGAAGGGAGTTGCCAGCAGACGGACAGACTTCTTCCCCCACCCTCCCTTTCGTCTCTAGATAGTTATTGACGCAGACAGACAGCTATCTGGAAGAAGTTAGGACCAGACTCTAGGTCTCTCCCTTCCATAGCGGGTCCCCTGAGCAGCACTGGCTTGCCACTGTGCCCTTGGGCAAGGTGATGGGACTGGCTGAGCTCTCAGTCTCTTCTAGCTGTAGTTTCTATAAGGGGCTGCCATTATTACATGATAGATGAAAACACTATAATCACCTCTAACGTTGCTGTTGCTCTGGTTACTGGCATCCTTAGGCTGTGTGTGTATGTATATACACATACGCGTTTGTGTGTGTATGTATTAGTTTTGTGGTTACCTACAACAAGTGCTCACATATTGAAAGATCTAGTCTGCGTAGCTGTCATTTCTGTTTGGGATTTTTTTTTGTGTGTGTGTCAAACTGAACGAACAGATATGCACCACTTAACAAGGAAAGCCTTAAGAGCTATGGAAATAAATTCAGTAGCACATGAGAACGATGTAGAGCATCGTCTCAGCGCTTGCCCCATTTGCAATCTCACTGGATGATTCATAAACCCAACCATTTGCCACTGTGAGAATGTTAAATCTGCTGTTTGTCTACAAGAGCATACAGTTCCTTGTAGCAGCATTTTGCTGTGATTTTATTTTTTAAAAAACTGATTTATTTCTTCTCTATAAACTTGTCAAAATCGTATTTGAAAAATAAAAAAGTAGCTTTTTGAGGAAACACATTTAAACACAAAGAGGGAAGAGTATAATCCTCTTTCTTGATGAACACAGAATGACATAACCATTTAAAAAACCTAATCATTGACCTGTGTACCATTATTGCGGTAGCAGAATGAAAGGTGCGTGGATTGTAAACACTGGAAGACGAATGGTTATCTGGGTGGGCATTTGCTTAATAAGTTAGAGGAATGGATGTGGATATTGGGTGTTAGAGCCACAGCTCTGTTACTTAAAGGTGTTTTCAAAGAGTTTTAACTCATGTTTATTGTACAATCATGATGCTATCCATGTAGTATGAGTTCTCTTGAGTTGTCTGGTTTGTAATATCACAAAACAGCGTGTGTGTGTGATTATTTTTCAAACTACCTTCAGTGTCATTTCCTTTTCCAACAGGTGAATCTTTTCTTCCTGCTAAATATCGTTCGTGTTCTCATAACCAAGCTAAAAGACACCCACAAGGCAGAATCCAACCTGTACATGAAAGCAGTGAGAGCTACCCTGATTCTCGTTCCACTGCTTGGCATTGAATTTGTCCTGTTCCCATGGCGACCAGAAGGCCGGATTGCTGAGGAGGTGTATGACTATGTGATGCACATCCTTATGCACTACCAGGTAGGAAGCATTAAACAGTTTCTGCTCACTTCAGCTAGATAGCAATTGGCATGTGAAGCAAATAAAAAAGAAATTATAGTGTTATTCTCATTTTTAAAGACCTTCATGCAATATTTTTATAAATTGACTTCCTCATTATCTGAATTTTCATTTCCTAAAGGAAAGAAACATCATTGTAGATAGCTGGCCCAATACTTTTTATTAATGTATTTTTATAAATAAATCCCCAAGTTTAGATTTGTACTGCATTTTCTTTGCTGTTTGTATCCAAATTTTATTGGAAACCTCTAATTATCTGCAACCTGAAAGAAAAATCCATATGTAAGTGAAATAAAGCAGAACACTTTTATTTTACAGGGTCTACTGGTGGCTACAATTTTCTGCTTCTTTAATGGAGAGGTACAGTGACAACTTTTAACATGTTTATAATATTTTTCTTTTTAATATATTTTTGTGTTGTTTCAGTAATTAAGGAGATGGTAACTTTCAATTTTTTTTTCCTATTCATTTTCTAAATCTAAATTTGTCAGGTAAAAATTAAATATCTGTCTGCCAAGAGCAGAGCTTGGAAAGGACTGTGGCATCATTCAGTACTTTAGGACTGACTTTTGTGCTGAGCAATATACATGTCTCTTGATTAAGGAATTGAAGACACTTGTCACTTTGATATAAATTCTCAACAAATATCATACAAAGTAAAATGTAGTTCAATATCCTAAAGGTATATTCATCTATTTTAGAATCTGTGTAGCATCTGTTATCCTGGAGAGTCACTGTATTGGTCTTTCTGCAGCAGGAATAGAGCATATTGCATACATGTTGCTGTGCTGGGGGACTGCTGTGTTATGACAGCTCTTTCGGAAAATTTTAGGCTGAAGTTTGGAAAACTGTTTTTTAGCACAGCTGAAAAATATCATTCAAAAAAATCAGAACTTAATAGCTCATTGTGTTTGGGTCAGAAATTTGTGTTGAATAAGAAGTACACTTTTAAGAAACCATCATGAATCAATTCCAAGAACAAACTTTATTGTTATGTGAAACTCTTGCCCCCAAGCTGTAGAGAGTACACTTAGAGGGCCTTACAGTGTCAGAGATCAAAGTAGTAGAAAGGCCTAAAACTATATATATATACACACAAATTCATGAACATGGCTGTTGCTTGCAAAAGAACCAACAACTTCAAAAATTAACTGGTAGTTTTCCAACACATTTGGCAGAGGAACAATTACAATCCTACACTTATTCCTACACGTCTGTCTGTTCTACATTTAGTGCAGTTGCAGTGTATGGCTGTAAACAGATGTGTGGGAGTAACCAGATGTTTTCATGTGCCTGAACCCCTAGTTTCTTTTATGGGATATTATAAAATTCAGTGTGCTTATATAAGGTTATTGAACAGTAATATTTACTTATAGGTAAGTATTTGTCTAATACTAGAATTGATTCATGCAGATCACCCTTCCTTCTCTTCCTAAGTCCAAAGCTGACTGAATCACAATGAAACTGCTATGGGGTTTCAAGGTTTTCCCCATACCACACACAACCCTCCACCCCCTGAATTGCATGAGTCTTGATTTTTTTTTTTTTTTTTTTTTGTCAAGAAGGCAGAAAAGATGAAAATGGGCTTTCTCACAGTTCTGTGGGCATGGGGCAGTGTTTTTGATCTGATTTTAATGTAAAGTAGATCCAGGTTCAAGTCTCTGTTTATATATTTGATTCAAAGCAGAACACGCCATTAAGCATTCTGGATCTGATTTGATCACTTGCCCATATTCAGTATTGAAATTTCACATACTCCTTTCCTTCCAAATTTTATAGTTTAGAATGCCTTCTAAAAACAGATATTTGGAAAAACTTTAACAAAGAATTGGTTATGCTCCAGTAAAAAATTGGGGTGGGGGTGGGGGGAACCTTGAAATCTCTGCAGTTTGTATGAAACAACATTGTCCACTGCTCAGTTCTGTCTTTTAACCCTTGTGAATCTTGTGAGGCTACTTTATTACTTAAACAAGTTGAAACCTTAATTTAAATTTATGATATAATCAGTAAGAATTTCAGCTGTTAATATTCCATTGTTACAAACTCATATTTTTACATGGTCTCTTCTGCTGTGTAAGAAAAGCAAACCTGAGTCACTGCACTAGTTCAGTATCCTAAATTCAGTGATAAACTTGATCACAACTCCTAGAAGTGGTAACAGATGAATCACTTCTTGAACGTCTGCCAGCATGACAATGTTAGAAGGGGGAGGATTTAGCCATTTTAACATTTATTAATTTAGGCATTTAACTTTTAGACCCTTTGTCAGTTAAACATACATGTCTGTATTTGCTCTCTATATAGTCAAAATTTATGCTTTTTAAAGCAGTTTTGGGTTCAGTGCTTCAATTACTACTATTCACTTATTATTTTTTTATAATTATTAATTACACCTTCTTCAAGAAGGGACTTACTGCTTTATAAACAACTGTATTAGTAAGGAAATCCATGGGGAGAACGACAATGTAGTTAGGAAAAAAAGTCTGCACAGGAAAAAAAGTGTTTCCTTTGTCTTCTAAAGGATTCTGCTGCTGCATGTGAGCCTGCAGGCACATGTGTGTTCTGCTGCCTTTATAGTCTCTTGCTGTCAGACAGCCTCTTGCCTGAACAAAGCCTGTATCTGTGGCTTAGCTGTGTGTACCAGATGCTGCTTTATCACCACCTGTCAGAGCAACACCTCGTTGGAGGCTGTACAAAATGGGAGGCATGAGAGTGGTGGTAATGCTTGTCTGCAGCAAGTCTGCGGCTTAAAGGTGAACGTTGATACTGAAATAAACATTTGGAGTGACAGTGGGGCAAAGATCTTCCAATGGCGTATTAGCAATTAAAGGTGCCAAGAGCACTAATTTCTTTCTTTCTATATCTTTACATTTCCCAACTGCTACTGTACGTTCTAATGTTTTCTGTATCAAATATCAGGAGTCAAACCCTGTCAAGTGGTGGTTTGCAGGCCAACTCTGGCCAAAAGATGAAAGAAAGTGGCCTGCTAGTGGAGAGCTCTAGTGAAGAGAAACTAAGAAATGTATGAAAAATAGCTGGTATGTATGTCCTGCTGATTGTAGACAAGGAACATAGATTCATAGAATCACAGAATCATTTAGGTTGGAAGAGATCTTTAAGATCTCCAAACTTCTTGAGCAGCACACCAGGGATGGTCTGTCAAATCCAGTTTTACCATGCACTGCAGCAGTTTCTCACAAGTCTCCTACAGACAAGGGCATAGATGCAAACCCTTCATCTTTACCTTCTGTGGCAGGGCTTCCCTAAGGACACTTAGATTCTGCTTATGGCCCACACAGTAAGATGCTTCTCAACTACCTAACCATATTTTCTGGTTTGAGCTGGTCTAGAGTGGCCTTTGGGGTGGTACAGGCAGAGGAGATGCTTGTCCCAGATCTCTGATAAATCAGTAGAAAGATTCCTACTGAGCTATTAATAACCTACATGATACTTGTAAGTGATAATATTGTGATATTGTGATATTAGTGACCTACATGATACTTGTAAGCTTCGTGGGGTTTGGCTTTTTTTCTTTCTTTCCACTGGTCTATAGAAATGTTGCAGTGAAGATCTGCAGGATTATACAATGTTTATTAACCGGTGAGGGTGTGCTGTGTGTTTTTTTGGGTTTCCCCCCGCTCCTTGGCTACTGAACTGTTAATCTGTGTTATACTGAACATCAAGCTACTAGTATGTTAAAGGGCTGATTGGAAGGAGCCCTTCATGAAAACTCATCAAAAAGAGCCATTACTAACTAATAAGGTGAGCAAGCAAGAATGTTCCAGCTGGAACTAGCATCTCTATTAAATGACTAAGGAATAAAATTATATTTATTACATTATTTTCTTTCATTAAATGCACTGCTTAATATCCTTTCTTATAACAACATAAGAAAGTGCTACCCCTCTTGAGCTGAATTTACATCTCTGTGCAACTGCTCAAAGCTGAGGAAAGAGGGAAAAACATTCTGTTTGCACTTATTGGGAAAAATTAGTTGCCTCGTAGATTTTCCCCATCTTCTTCTATACATGATTGCTCGGACTGTTTTGAGATGACTGAAAGACTAATAATAAAGGAAAGGATGTAACACTACAAGAATAGATATGTAGCAGGACAGAGGTGAATTACTGATTCAGCAGTAACAGAAAGGCTTTGGGAAACATGCCAGAAATACACGGCTTAGTTAGAAAGGCACGGAGCGAGCTTGATGGGCACTGGGGCGGGCGTAGAGGAAACACTGTTTGCCCATGCAGGAAGCACTATTTATAGCCATCTGTCACCGGCCAGGCCATGAGCTAAACAGCCTGTTTTCACCCCATAAGTAGCCCACAGGCACTTGTCTTGCAGGGATACTGATGGCTGGCTTGAGCTAAGGGGACTGGTATCCTTTAGGACTGGTTTACAAATGTTATTAACAATTGAAAATAAGACAAACAAACAAGCATTACTGAAGCAACCAGGAGGAAGTGTGGGAGAGGACCTGAGTGTAAGGCTTTTTTGCAGATTGGCAAGTCCTGGTTTATTTACCAGCTCTGCCAATAGACTTCTTTGACCTTGGTTAAGCTATTTAGGTGCAGTTGCTGATGTTTTCCCCATCTGGTCTTGGTCTAAAGTGAAAATTGCTCAATATGTAATTTTGTGTGTGTGTTTGTGTGTAATAGAACATTAATCTCATTTAGGTAATTGACTATGGAAAGGAGAACAAATGGAACATAGTTTAGTGATGTGCATGGATTGATTGATAATATTTGAAAGTAAATTCCAAGCTTCCTTCTTGGAGAAGCTGGAATTTTGAATCTGCCTTTTCTTTTGGCTTTATGAGGGATTACAGGAAATGGATGCAACTTGTATGAAGATTTAGGGCTCTATATATCGCTACGCAATACAAATTAATTAATCAAAAACTTCCTGTGATGAAACAAGAATGCTTTGTTTAGAATCAGAAGAAATACAGATTTTTGATATGAAGAGCTGTAAGATCTGATTACTCAGCATTTGTAGACTGGTGTTGAGGTGCTTTGAGTGGATGGGAATGGCTTTGAGTGGTAAAAGAGCATCTCCTCTGTCCTAGAATACTAACTTCTTCTGTTACTCAGTTGATATTTCTTCCCTTACCCTTTTACATTTCCTTTGGAAGGATTTTGAGAAATATGAAGTTCTCCTTTAAACAGAGGATTCTGATATCAGACTGCAGGAAGTCTAAAAATTACATCCCTTTTCTTCTATTTATTTTTATTTTTTGTAATTAAAGCCAGAGTAAAATTAGACAAAAGAAGCCATTGTGTTAGGGAAATGTAAAGCAAACACAAAAGAAATCCTGAAGACCCATGGAAAATACTAAAAATATTTACCCACAATATCAACACTTAACTGGGGGAATCACGGTCCACTGTTGAGTTCTTTTTTGTGTAACTAAGTGAAATGAAGGTCATGCCTTGTGAGTGAGGCCTGTGACTTGGGGTGCGCTGCTGAGTGTGTGTGAGTGTCGTTGTCCCACCAGCATTTCCTGAAGGCCTGTGCCTTCCTAATCAAGGCAGGAATACTTTGTGTACGAAGTTTGGCAGAAATAAAATATTCAGGATCTGTGGGTACTTTTTTTTTTAAACAGGAAAAAAAATCTCTTGAAAAAGCAACAACAAAAGCTATTCCCGTTCTTAGCATTCCCCACTTGGCACCTTCACTGAAAGACTAACTCCGTGTGCATTTCATGAATGTGACACTTCATCAATCAAATACGTACAGGTGTTTAACCATATTGTAGGAGAGGAAGGCTAGGATAAACATGACATCCTTTCAGTGGAGACATGTAAACCAGCTGGGGCCTTCAGCTGTTTCATCAGCTTTTTTTTTACACCCTGATAGAAATACGGATTTCAGGAAATGTTCTTCTATAAATTTGAATATGGTATGGTCAGAAATTAAGAAAAGCTTTCTTGTGCCAGAACCATAGCAAATGTAAATTATGGAGTGTTGAGGCCATAAGAATTTACAGCTGCTGAGGATGTGGCCTTTTGAATATGAGTGTGAATAGAAATGACCTTTTTCACCTGTAAATCTGATCTGTCCATACTGGGGTTCAGTCTGCAGGGGAGAAAGCAGAAAATTGTGTTGCTGCTCTTTCTACTGCAATTTGTACTTTTCCTGAGCGACTAGTACACTACGATTGTAAAATGTAATTGTTTCACACCAAATTTGCTGAAGAATAGTGCCTGCTTCAATTGTAAATCTTTTGGAACATCTCATGTGACAGATCAGATGTTGCTATGCCCATTTTCCAGGTTTACTGAGCCTTACTACCCCATTTGCTTAGACACGTGTTATGGGAACTCACGCATCAAAGAATGAAGTCCAACGGCATCTTTCCAAGTGTTTTATACGCATTTCTTTTTTGTTTTCTGTCATAGGTCCAAGCTGTTTTAAGAAGACACTGGAATCAATACAAAATCCAATTTGAGCACAGCTTCAGCCACTCAGATGCTACACGCACTGCTTCCTACACCGTGTCATCGATCAGTGATGTTCAAGGCTATAGCTACAATCACGACTGCACCAGCGAACATTTAAATGGGAAGGGCTACCACGACATGGAGAGTGTTGTTTTAAAAACTGAAAAGCTGTACGGTTGACTGCCAAAGGCTCAGCATATGCCAGGGTGGTTACCCTTGTGGACTCCAAGTCTGATGGAATGACTTCACGGCCAGAATATTTTACCTAACTTGGGATATGTTATTTTCCTGAATGATGCAAACTAAGACAACACATTTTTCGTACGTATGTATATATATGCATATATACATATGTTTGTGTTTCTGTGTATCTATATAGTATGGACATCTGTACATATATATAGCTATATATGTATGTGCATTTATATAAGGATACAAACTTTGCCTTTTCAGTTTCTACTGTGTAGACAAAGTTGGCAATTTTTTGTACAAAGGGAATCAATGAAGGATTTCTTATTTTGTTGGAAGCTTGTATAAGACTGTGTTGTGTTGAAGCCACTTCATTTGCCTATAGAATCTTAGACTGTAAATACCATACTGTATTGTCTTAATTCAACCTAAAACCAAACAGAGGAAAACTGTTAAAGCAGGTGCAATAACAGCAATGCATTGTCCCCGCTAATTTTGTGTCCAACATTTAACTGCCAGAAAAGCCCATCGGGTAAGTCTGAGGTAACAGATTTAAAGATATTGATGGTTTGGTTTGGCCAGTTTGTTTTTTCCACTATTTTAAGTCAAGCATAGAGACACCAGTGCAAGCTTGAGACTCTACTTACTTCTCTACTGCAATGTAATATTTTACAACAAGCTTTGAACAATGTTATTTAAACTATTTTTGCATATGCAAGAGTGTCTCCTTCTCCTCAAAGTTTCTTATTGGCTTTAACACAGACGAGATCAATGAGACCTTACTGCCAGAAAGAAAAGCAGGAACTTGTACAACTGTAACCCCTTCCAGACACTAATACGCAATTGAAGCTGATGGAACTTCACTGTGTGCTTAAGGAATTTACCCCACTGGAAAAGATCATGTACATTATTTTCTTGTAGTCATGTTGTTTTATTTTGAAGTATTTCCCTGGCCATATGCTTGATAATTTATTCCTTCATTCTTGGGGCACAGTCTTGATTAATTTTGTGGCTTTTTCTTGTCCAAGGGAAGCAGGCAAGACTGAACACAGTGCAAATGACACACCACCTTTAAAGCTAGGGTATGAGATTCAGACTAATCAAGCAAGCTAATGTTAGTCATTATCACTATTTGGAAAATCCAATATAAAGTCTGTCTTATTCTCAATCCATAATGCTTAGAACCTTTTAAAATATTTTTTTGGAGTGCTTGATTCTGAATGTCTCTCTCAGTTACTTAGAACAGTATTTTATAAGTTGTTTCTTTGGTTCTACTGGTGAATATGAAAATGAGGACATTGTCTTGGAAGGTCTTGGGAAAATGTCTTTACAGCAATCTGGTTTTGTAAATCTTTATTCTTTAAAGAAATAGTATTTTTCTTAATTCAAATGACAAAAATGCTCAAGAATGAGGACAAGTCTGAGGTGAGTTTAGAAAAGTCTTGCTGAAAATCACAAAATAGAAAGATGTTTTATTGGTTTATTTTGCAAAGTCGTCTACTTCAGCTGGGGAAAATCCACAATGAAGTAGAAGAAAAGTAGATGCTGGAGTTGACAGGCTACTATGCTAATGTATATCTGGGGCTTGTAAGCCAGTCAAAAAAAAAAAGTTCTTTCTGAGACCACTTCAGTTTTAAATACTTAATTTTGTATATGAACAACTTGATTTTCATATTTAAACATTTTTGTCTGTAGCCTTTCTATAAGCTTCATTAGCATCTAGTTAACTTGCTGTCACAGCGTTTATTAGTTTGTGACTTCATAAGACTTTAAATGCTTTGTGTTTAGGAGAAAAACAATAGGAGGATGTGGTAAGTTCACGCCATTTGCACCTTTCCATAGTTTTTTTTACAGTTCCTATGTCTGGAGTTTGAATTTAGAAAGTGTTTTATTAATGATTCAGTTTCATGAGATGGAAACTTAGCTAGGATGCACAAATCAAGATTTCCGTTCTTCTGCAAGGCTGTCTGGTTGGTTGATGGGAATGATTTGGAAATCAGTCGGATTCTGTACTTTGGAATAGTGTGATATCTGGCAATCAGATGTCACAATCTCTTAAATTGTTAGAATACAGTAACGGTATCTGCTACAACATGATTAGAGGTTACTTACAACTCTGCTTGCTGATCTATGTAGTGTTACTTAAAATCTGTGTGATGTTCTGAAAATATTAGCAGTTCAGAAAAATCCCTGCTCTGGTATAGCAGCTTTACACTTGGGGGACCAGATTATCGACTGCTTACAATTTTGTCTTGAGTTCCATTTAGAGAATCAATGGGTACCAGCTGAGAATCAAAGCCCAGGCCGATACCTGTCCATTTAAAAAGTGCTTTGAAGTCCTTTATGGCACGTATCAGATAGTTCTTTCAATGGTACCTAGTGGGGTTTTGTAATTGAAAGATATGTGACTGTTTAGAGTGTGATAGAATATTAGATTTTGAATTAAGCTTCCTTCTCAGCTAGGCAGTTCAAATTTAATAGCCTCGAAATTTTTATCATTTAATGCAAAGTACTAGTTGCTAATTTCTCCTCCTCTGATAGAGGAACTTGTGATGGTTATTTAGGAGGGAAAATCGTTTCTCTACAGAAAACATTCTACTTCTAGGTGGACTATTACAGCATGCATCTAGGCACATGTCTGTCTTCACTTTGGAAAAGAAACACACATCCAGCTGGATGTGCAAGAAAATGCTTGTGGCTGTGGAGGGTTACACGGCACAGGAGAACTACATCTCCACCCCCCCACCCCCTGAGGTTAACTAGCCTATTTCGTTTTGCCTTGGAAAATATAAATTCCCTCTTTTGTCTTCCTACCTCACCTTTTTCAGTTCCTACACAACCAAGAGAAGGGTCTGCTTCTTAAAATGTTTTTCTGCCACCATAAATTAAAATTAAGTCCTTATGCTGATTTCTCATGGCTTATTTTCTACCTTACAGAATGTTGTAGTCCTGATCTGTATTCTCTGGGATGGAAGTAAACTCTGTTTTGGTGGGGTAGTGGGGCTGTGAAATTTCTTTGAACATGCAAACAGTTACGTGTTATTATTTCTTCTTTATTTTTTTGTTATTTAGTGAAGATTTATTGTATCAATCTACAGGGGCTACAGAAATGCTTGTCTTGTATTTGGTATCTGTAATAACAGCATGTTAGTATTCTATGAGAGGGAATGTCTATTTTTAATGCTACTGTCTTCAATTAATAAAACGCTCCATTGCAGGGTCCCCTCAGTTTTTTATTTGTTTGTTTAATGTTAACTAGCATTTATGCAATATATTTTTTCATTGTGGTGATCTACTAGAGTATTTGGCTGTAGAAATGTTGCAACACTTACTTCTTTTCATGTCATGAAACATTTGGGCTGGAAACCAGGCAACGTTTAAGTATTGTACTATGTAAATAAGATAAATAGAAGCTATAGCATTGTATTTATTGCTTACACTAAGAATGAAATGGAAAAAATGTGAAGTTATTTTTTGGTTGTGCTTTATTTTCACTTTGTTCATATGGATCATTACACATTTTAATTGCTGAAAGAAGTATTATGTTTATGTTTGAGATCAATAAAATATTACTACATTTATTCAGAACTCTTGTGCTGTAATATGGAAATAACAAAGCTCATCTAGACTAGGCTTCCAGAGATGGCTTAGCTGTGTGTTAATTAAATGCTAACCCAGGGAGAAAGTCATTACATACAGTTCTTAACAATTACTCAGTGTTTAAGTGTTTGTTTATTTAATACTTACAGTTTTAATGCAGTGTATAGTAAAGTGTTGCATTTCTGGAGGAAGCTTGCATAGATGACAATATAAGATGGCTGTGCTTAAATTTTTTTACTCAAAAGCTTCATATTCCTACTTATTGTCTCCTGAATCTGTCGTTTAATAAAAAGTCATTAAAACTTCCTTAGGTTAAGGCGGCAGATTTTCTGTTCCACCATGAGCTGGCAGAAGAGTAGAGGCTGAGGTAAATGTTTCTATCTTCTTCATTTCATCAGGCTAGGTGGAGTTCCTCTCAACATGGTGTTCAACCAAATCTCAACCAAAGACACTTACTTACCTGTGCAGAACCTACAAAGCAAAGCAATAGAAAAAATGAGTGAGATTTCCCCCCAGCGCCCTTGTTAGAAGTGGTGGTATCTGCACAAAAGCTATGAATGACAGGTATGTTTTAGACCTGTAAAATTGAGTCTGTTCTATCTGACTTTAGAGAGGTGCTGACCAGCATGTAGTTGTTAAACTTCTGAAGGCATCACCTGATGATCAAACCACTCTAATATAGGTAAGGGAAGTGCCAAAGTACAGGGGCACTTAATCCACAACTTAGATTATCGCTCACCCACCTTGCACTTCAGTGTGGGCACCAGCCACAGCAATACAAGCAGGAAGCAGTTCTAGTGGGCAAGTGTTTTACTCGTAGTTACAGCGGGCCAACTCAGGTCTCCTACACTGTTGCAGGTTTAAGTTCCGTAAGCTAGCTGGGTTAAGTGTGCTTCTACCTACAGTGATGACAGGGGAGATACAGGCATCGGTTTTCAAGTGCAATCTGCAGAAATTCTGTTCAACTTGCTCAGCCATCCAAAACTCAGAAGGTGCTCTTTTTTTGTACGCCTTTGAGCAAATCCCACCAAATTTAGAGCTGGACGGCTTACCTGCTTCTAGAGTGAAACATAACATGTCAATTTTTTTTAACTCATTTGAATGAGTTTCTACCACAGCTGCTAAAAAATGTGGCAAAAATACTTTAGAATAACTTATAACCTGTCTGTGTTGTTTTTCATCGCAGACTGCTGCTCCTAGACTTCCATGTCTGGGTGAACTGAAGGTATGGATCAGAGCTCAGGAAGTGCCAGCAAACTCCTCTCCTTCAGCAGACTTTTATTAAAAGGCATACAGAATATCGCCATCTAGAATTGTTAAAAGTCTTAGGTAAGCAAACATAGCTCTTTGCTGTTAGCCAGCTTATAGCCAAGAAAAGCAGTCCCATGCTGCACTTGGCCTGAATTTCCTCATTTCAGACATTTGGTTCACAAATGAGCACAGATTATGATTGTTTACAGGTTCCTGGTGATAAAAGATTGAAAGCTAAGAGTGCAAAAATCCGCGGAACTAACACTTGGATTGCTATTCAAGGCCTTGATATAGTAAGAGTTGCTACAGCCCTGCAGCCTTATTTCCAAATGGGAAGTAATATAACTCAGAGCAGATAGAAATGCAGCTAGAAATCTTACCTTAATTTATAATTAAATTTCAGGTCTGTTGATCTCTGATACAATAGTTTTAACTAGAATAAGCTATGACTGACCAGTTCAATTATTTTTATATACTTCTAAGTTGCATAAATCACTTCGATGTATATTATAAACCAAAAGAGCAAATATGTGCTGGTAAGTACACTGCACTTTATGTTCTTTTTTTGAAATCTAAAGTTTTTCAAATGCTTTAGTAAGTAGTAGTAAGAATTCATACCTCATTGTCCATGCGAAAAAACTGAAAGAGAGTTTAAGTGGTTTAGCCAGTGATAATGTTGGGACGTAGCCTGTGTCCAACAGATGGATTAAAGTTGTGTTTAGGACATGGAACGATGGAGGACCTCAGCTATTTGGCAGCTCTGGGCGGGGAAAGGATAAAAAGCAAGAAGCTATTTTTTTCCTGTATTTACATTCTGGGGAAAATGAAAGTATGAGAGTGAATAAGTACTCAAACAGAAGAATAAATAAATGGGTTATTACCCTTTTTAAAAAAAACAATAAGATTACAGAGCTTAAGGGATATATGGGGTGGTACTTTTAGGAGACAAAGAAAATAATAGAAAGGAGAATATCTTTGCACACAGAGCTGTAACCAGTCTAGAAGACAGCAGAGGGTTCATTCACAGTTTAGAAGGGAAGATATGTACAAACAACAGATTGGTGACTGACTAAAAAAAACCAACAAACACTCAAAATAATGTGGAAATTGAATTAGGGAAGGCTGTATTGGACTCAATTGCTTAGCTTACCTCTGTTTATTTCTTGGCAAGCTAAAGAACAGTATTTTTTAAAACCTTTAAAAAAGATATTGAAATCATCTGTTTGTTTACTTCAAGTAAGACAGAATCCTTTTGAGGCTGGATGTCAGCAAAGGATGTGTAGTAGTGGTTGAGGGTGGAGGAGGAACAGGAAGAAATCATTGTCCCAGGCCTTTAAAACAATTTCACTCTGACATCTCATTTCAGCTAATGTATATAAGCAACCTGAGCTAAAGACATGTACTCAAGAAAAAACGAAAATAAGACTGCCTAATTAAGTAAAGCAGGATTTGAACACACAGGGATCTTAATACTGGGTCCTAATACTACTGTGTGTATGACACGCATATTTAAAGTATGCTAATGTCCAATCAAAAATGCACAATCTCCCAGCTCCCATTCCTGACTTTTGAGCAGGAGCCTGCAATTTTGTTAATCTCTAGTTCCTTGTCCTGAATGTCAGTCAACGGCAATTGTTACAGACTTTACTAATACTAATCTATGTCTAGTATTCCAGCTAAGCGTATGGCTTACTATTTTCTACCAATATCTACTAATAACACTTACTGCTTATCGGTGGTACAGACTGTCTGTAGCTGCATATCCAGAGTTCAAACTGTTAAATTTAACAATTATTTTATACCTTTATATAAGTAACTACAGAGAAAAAGAAGTAAAGCCAATCCGCCAATAACATTTTGTTCTTATGCCCAGCAGCAGAAAAGTAACATAAATGATACCTACACTAGCATTTGCAATTGGAGTATACGTGCCTAAAAGGATGTAAACACTGTATTTTGTTCCTGAAAGAAAAACAAAACATAGCACCTTAACCTCTATAGATGAGTAAACAGTAATTCTTACAATTTATACATAATTTTAAAAGAGGAAATATTCTTTCAACAAAAGTAGCCTTGTAATAATTAGTAACACCAACAAATACACTAGAAAATAAAGGGAAAAAAACCAAACCAAAACCCCTAACCGATTTCATCTCACCCATTGCCACAGAATACCATTCCACTCTCTGCAAGATATGAAGATTACATCCTTTGAAAATACTCCAAGTGCTCTACTAGTATTCCTGCAGGGTCTTGTCTGGCAGTCACCACTGAAGTTTTAGCTTTTTATAGTTAACTGATTCTAATAAAAATTCACTTTGAACTACTGGGCCAAATATTTGTGCACCAAAGCAAACAAGTCCCATTATTAACTATTGCACACTGAAGATAAATTAACAGAATTAAAGTAACAATTAAAATTAAACCCCCAGCAAACAAGAGTAAGCTTTTTTGTAGCTAGTGTTGACTACAGTGTGGGCTCTTTGTTCACGGAGAGTCATTGCTAACTTTTTGAGGAAGGACAAGCTGAAAGTAAGTGCAAAACTCTGCATCATGTCACATTTTGTTTGGTGCAACAATTTGTGTTCATACCCATACTTGAAATGAGAATAGGCGAGTGGGGGACGGGGCAAGCAGGTGGATGTGCTGACACACGCATTCCACAGTCCACAGGCATGTGGCTGCTATGAGGGTTATGCAGAGCTGCAATGCCAGCTATTACACCAGCCCAGATGCAATGAATAGAGAGCTCGGGAACCCTTTAGGAGCAGCAGGATAATTCTCACTTATGTTAAAATAGCAATAACACACAAAATACACTTAACTCACAAGCACACCCAGGTCTGGACACAAAAACCTTAGAAAAAAAACAGTTAACCTTTTCCAAATCTCACAGAAAAGCCTGAGTAAGGTCTATTTTTTACATATGCTACTTCTATAAATAATAATCAATGAACAAAGCAAAAGATTTTCCCCTGTCACTCCATCCTTACACAGTGCAACCGTTCTCTTTTTCAGGAGCCTGTCTTTAAACTGTAACAAGAGCCTGACTAGAAGTTCAGAGCTGACAGCCCCCTGTTTATAATTAGAATTATTATCTATCACTCTGCAGCTGTATATTTTTAATAACTTTTAAAACACACTGCCTAAATGAAGAATTTATATTCATCCACATGGAGTTTGTGCTTCATTTGAGACAAAAGACATACAGGATTATTTTAGAAATTAAACTCAGCTTTATCACTACCTAAAATTAAAAAACTTACACCATTTTGCAACTACAACTCCTAATGATTATTTCAAAGTTTTCTTCCTCTCAACAAAACTCACCACTTACTAAATAAAAACTGTTACAAAGGAAAAAATCTTCTAATCAGTGCTAACTCGCATAAAGCTTCATACATTGCTTTATGTGAATTTAATAGACTGTAAGTACAAGAAAAGTCAAAGCCTGTAAACCAGGTTGTCTGAAAAAGTGCTTACACATCATTGTTAATTCCTGATCTAAGACAATCAAGCTTTTCTGGAAATTCAGGTTGCATAACCAGTGACAAACCAAAAAATGCCACAAAAGAAAAAAAGAGGTGAACAAGGGATGCTGGGTTCCCTGGTGCTGTCTGCTTAAAGCAAGTTCTAATGGCAAATACAGTCACGTGGGATGCAGGTAATCTACACGGAGTTTTTCACTCTGCAGGAGCTAGAGTTGACCAGGAGTGCAAACTGCCTGCTTCTTAGTGGAAGGTAACAACGGTCCCTTCTCTCTGACCTAGAAGAGCATAGTCTTTTATGCAGAGAAAAATGGTTCGAAGTTGCCAGTGGGCCTATGACCAGTTTGAGGCAGAATTTAGGAATGAATCCTGAAGTTCTACAGCAAATATAAGAACAGCACAGATCATAACAGTAGAAAATAAGCTTGCATACAAGTATGTATTTGTTTAGTTTCTTACCTTGATATTTGCAAATGAAACCTGACAACTGGGGCCTGTAGCAGAGAAAGTGCTTCTGAAGGTCCTCTGTGCATTGGATAGGGATCGCTGTTAAGCTGGTGGTGGCTTTGACACAGTGCAATAAAGTCCATGATCATCAGGTCTGTTCCTTCTGAAAGGCAGTCACAGATTGTTGCTCCACGTTGTGAGTGTCCACTGTACATGCCATAGCTTCACATATAAATATATAAGAAAACAAATTATTGATCAGTAGGGAACAACAGTCTTTTGATGTTACAAAAAGTGTATTGCATTGATCAGAAATACCCATCAAAGAGTTTTGTTATTTTAGATTTGATAAACTGATAAAACCAGTGCTGAGTATATTGGATTTAAAGTAAAGAAAAAAAAAAAAGCGGAATTAGCTATTTTGTGCCTGTGTGTTACTGAAAGGTTTAAAATCAGAGTATTCTTACCTTTCATACCACATACTCGTAGACTTACACAAACACTAATGACTTTGTCCCCTAAATTCCACTGGATGTAAGACCTTAAACATCAGTGGAGAGCTAGGAACACAAATACTCAATCACATTTTACTTGGCTAACCTTGAATATGAGCCAAATACGTGCATTTAACAGAGTGCTCAAAAGCGCATTTGGCTGGGTTTCCCGGAAGGATCTGTGGCCATATATTCCACAGAATAATGTCCATAGCCCAGTTTGTTTCAGTTACTCACAAGAGACTCCCATCTTGTGATTCCCAATAGACTCCAGGAGCTGTCTTCAAGCACTCCTTCTGGCACACTTTGGGCAGATGGTTACAGTAGGAGTTTCCTTGTTCAAGGGTCTCTTTCAATATTCTGTGGGCAGATAACCCCCATGGGTACTTCAGAATCTGCAACAAAAACAAAATTCACAGCAAGAGATTTTAGATTACTTGAAAAATCACAATAAAATTGCATTACTGTTCTGTGGTTTTAATGCAGCACAGCGATACTGCCTTGGTTTTAATCTTCACAACTCTCTTACAAAAAGCATCTTAGTTTACCATATTTGTGATACACTTTGTCCCGATGATGCAATGGACTAACTCCAAGAATTAAAAAAACTTAGAATATAAATTCCTTCAAAACCTCTGTAGCAAATGGTAAAACTAATTCAATTTCAGATAACTCAGATTTGAGTCCTGGCCCAAAGAGTCCTTTCCAGTCCAGGTCTGTATTTGCTAAGAGGTGCTTTCTTTTTGACAGGTTTTCACTTTCATTTAAAGCTAATCACATCTTTTTTCCTATTTTTCCCCCACAGGGACTTGTTTATAACAGTCAGGAGTGCTGTAAATAGCCTGCTATAGTCATAATTAAAAAGCTGATTAAAATGATCTGTAATTGAAATATAAGAAATTGTAAACAAAGAAAGTTGACTCAGGAAGCGCTTTCACAGAAGAAAGAAAAATATTGAAAGCAAAAATGGAAACAAGTTAGCACCAGTATTCTGGATCGGTGTTTATGTTGCAGACAATGGAAAAAAGATTTTTTAAAAAGTAATGTGGCATTTTTTTAGAAATAAGAGCACTTATTAAAGTGGTAAAATGCATTTTCTATGTAAGTTCTATCAAAATATTCTGAGTTTTACACCTTACACTCTTTTCCCACCACCTCAGACCTCAGCACTTCACTAGCACTGGCATGATTGGTTTTGTAATTCTTCCAAATAAAAACCTCCCCTCATTTCTCAGTATTCACCAAAGACCAACCCCCCAGTGCTCTCCATATCCCTGCAAGATACTTTCCCTTCCACCAGCTGTCTCCAGAGCTCTTGGGAACAGGAGGCAATACTGCCCCAGACTAGCACCTTTTTCCCAACCCTGCTAGCTGCGTTGGGACCACAGGAGGAGCGCGACAGGCCAGTCACTAGCACTCACTGGCGTTCCCTTTCAGTTGAGGTACACTTGGCACAGGAATGAAGGAAGCAAAGCCTCAAAGAGTCTTTAACTCACACCCATTTCCTCGGTAAAGTCGTTCTGGCACTGGGGAATAACTGGCGTTGTGCCTTCCTGCAAGGAAGAATGCACTGAGCTGGTTTTCTGGCTGTACTCTCCTCGCTGTGCCGTGGAATCTCTGGCCTTCTCCTCAATCACTCCTTGTTTATGCCTTTGTAATGCTGTTGAAACAACTGAAAGGAGAAGGAATCCCCATCAGTTTCCACACGCAGCAGCAGCTTTAGACAGATCTAAGAATTCATCATATTTCTAGTCCAGCAGAAGCATAAAACAATAAAGCATAGCATTTCTAAACGTATGTAGACCATACAAACACTGCAAGCCAGTGGCAATACTGCAAATAGACAAAGACGATATCAGCGTGTGAAGCCTGTAGAGTGGCGCTACCAAAAAACCCACACACCAACCCAAACCCCACAAAACTTGTAGAGACATGGACTGTCAGTGCTTTAAGAACTCCAAACAGAGTCTCTTTTCTATCATTGCAAAAGAACTGTACTTTATTCTAAGAACAATTCCACATCCCTCTATTTACAGACGTTCCCCACTTGCTTTGCAGGCACATACAAGCTGATGAGAGGAAAGGGTAAAAGCAAGCCCAAGCCTTGTTCCATTAGCACCAGTGGGCACAGCCCACTGCTGCTTGAGAGAAATGGTAGGGTAGCAACTTTACACATTCTTCTGTTTCTCCTTTTCCTTTCTTAACTTCCCTGGGCCCCTCTTTTATTCACAACATAATATCATCTGGCTTTAGCTCAGCAATTCTACATGGTGAACTCCTCAGCCATCCAGCCCAGTTCCCTACAATGGGTGCCAAGATAAAGAAATCATTCCTGTTTCTGGTAAAGCAATATTTACTGTTGAAGGTATTTACCGTAGAGTTCAAATACTATCTCCTGTTTCTAGACTAGATAAGAAAGTTCCCATAGACTTAAGTAAAGCAGTTTAAATAATATGTCTAGACCAACTTAACTGTCTAGAAGTGAGCATGATCTTTTTAAAGGTTGAAAATACTTTCTTTTTTAATAATGTCTTCTTTGGTTGCAGCTGAAAACAATATATAAATATAATGAGAATGACTAGTCTAGCGATGGTTCACTTTGAACTGTAACTAACTAAATGGTACAGAACTAACATGAGATTGGATTAAATACATGTGGATATGCATCATTAAAAAAAAAATAATCAAGTTTGTCCTGCTTGCTTCCACCAAACCCTTGAATTAGTATTGCAGTCACATTTAGAACTCAGCAGCACCTATGCAGTCTACCCATGGAACATCTTTTTAGTGTGTTCCATTCACCAACTTCTTAACAACCACTGTAAGACCATAGATTTCAACTAATGCACTCGACTGCATTTGACCAGTTGACCCCATAGCCTCTGTGTTCATCCTAACTTTCCTACAGGTTCTGCACTCTTTCTTTGAAGCCCTACACCTTTCTTTCAAAGCATTTATTTGCAGTAGCCCCTGAAGGTTTATGACCTACATGCAGGAAAAACATCAGATTTAAAATCTGACAATAGGGGTGTGTCCCCTAGTCAAGTACGTGATAGTTGTCTGTACATACTCAAGGACAGACTGTGTGTTTAGCAAAATATGCTTAAAGAATCATGGTTTTCTTTGAGTCACAAATAATTGATGTTCGCTGGAGAATGAGTTACCACGAAAGAAGAAAATATGTTCTGAATTACATTAAAATACACAATGGAAAATCAAATTAACAGTGCTTTCAGAAAACTCTTAACACCCAAATTATTACCTTTCGCAGGCCTATTGTATTATGTTTCCAGGCCCACAATGAACTGAAAGATGTGATGTATTAAAATCACTGTATGTACATCTGGCTTCAGGGTGCAACTGGAAAGAACAGAGGAGTACCTGGCAAAAATGGGTTCCACTATTGCTAAAATTAGAGGGCTTTTATCACTGCTGCCTCACTGCAAACTTCTTCAGGATGCTGTAGGGAATCTCCTTTTCTGGACGCAGTGTGTGTTTGAACAGTCCAGATAATGTACTGCTGCTTGATAATTACAGGTCCAAGACTATGCTTCATTGCATAAGAGTGATGTTTAAATTTAAAGGATGATCCTGGCAGATATTACTGTATCATCATCTTCATACTCTATTTTTCAAACAATGCAGCTCAAGGGACATACTAAAGATACATGGAACATGATTCAGTATGTTCTTCTGAATGCAGAGAACGGCCAGACAGACTTCTGATGTATAGTATTGCCTTTCAGTATAAATAGCTGCTTAAAAACAGAACATGAGATCCCCTCATTAATAAGACTGTGTGAGCAGCATGTTCTCATTTCAGTGATGACAGAAAGTACAATTTAGCAAAAAAAGATCTTGCTTCTCCCCACTTGCTTTTAACTTGTCATTTTATTTTTGCTAGCTTTCTTCATCATCTGTAAACACTTAGCATGGCCATGTGATAGGGAATTACAGTATTATATTCCCTCCAACTATGTGTCACTAAAATTATTCCGCTTTGCTTTGCAATTCAAAGTCAATTTATCTACAGATTAGTTTAACTGCCTCTGAAGACTGCAGTGACCAGAAGATGCAAGCCTCAGACCTACTGAAGCCTCCAATGGGACTGCAACAGAGATGCACCTGCCCTGCCAGAGCTCCAGAAAGCCGTAGGCAGGCCCTGAACTCTCAGAGGTAAATACAAGTGACAAGAATGTATGTGACCACCCAGCCACCTTGACAGCAAACTGGGTCAGGTATCCGATGTAGCTGGCACTGTCTGGTGCTGGATTATTCTCTTCTTCTTTCCTGTGAGCCATATGGGAACATCTGCAAGAGAAGAGCTCCTTGAGACTTCCACCTCTCACATGAATTTGAACAGGGCCAAACGTATTCTGGTCCTCTTTTGTTTAATTATTTAGTCTTTTTAGTTTTCTTGCCTCCTTTGAGTCTGTCTTGGCTCTGTTCTAACAGCCAAACTGTTCATTTCAACATCATCTAATATATTTTTTCTAAAAGTTTTTCGGGTTTTTGTTTTTTTTTTTTCAATAAGCCACTACAGTACCCATCAAGTGTTTCAGACACTGGCAGTTTACTGCAATAGCTGTTCCAGAACTACCCTTGTGGACACTGTTCCTCCAGGATGAAAGAGGGTTGTGTGTTTTTCTTCTCAATTTGCTTTATTCATGTTGGAACAAAACATTTTAACCATAAATAATTTTTCTGGAGTATCTGCTCTGGCAAATTTCCAAGCACAGTTGTCCCATCAGTAGCTAACAGGAAACAAAACATAAGGCTCTCCAAGACTCCAGGGCATATTTTGATCTATAAATCAACATCCCCTATATTAGGTCCTTGAAGAGTCTTTGTTTAATAATTTTGTGCTAAAAATTATTGTTCTTGTACAGTTGCTACATGACTCCATATCTGGTATGGCACACCATTCAGCAAATTGTCATGATCGTAAAAATGTACTGTACTAGCTTATTGTTCTAGACAAAAAAAGTGAAGATATCTGGGTTTGCTGAAAGACAGAATGAAAAAAAAAAAAGTTACAGAAAGCTTATATTCAAGCCTTCAAGAACCGTGTCACTAAAAATCTGTGTGTGGGTGTATGTGTATTTTACAAATGCACCAAAGCACATCAATTGCAACCAGTGTTTGCAAGAGCATTAAGGAAGGCTATATACTCAAGCCAATTCCCCAGCAACTTTGGCTTCATTCCTGTGTAACTCTTCTGAACTCAATATACTTCAGTGTATCTGACATCAGAATTTTCACCCAAGAGGCAGCCTACTTGGAGACAAAGAAACAAACCCATTCTTTTCTCAATGTAGGTCATACTCCTTCAATGTGATTTTCTATAACAGCAAGTGAATGCATTAATCAACAAGCTTTCAATCAGCAAAAAGCTCTAAGCAACCAAATCTCTTGAAATTTTCAAGACTGTCCTACCTACCTGTGCAAGCTTCTGGTATATGATGCTTTGTCAGTTTCCAGGCTACGTCCAAATGAGAGAAATATGTCATAACAAGTCTGACCTAAACATGCCAGAGCTGCACTCTTTGGTGGAAATCTGTGCCCTTCGTATGGAACAGGGTGCAGAATTGCTACTGTTCATTCATTTTGTTGCTTCAATCTCCATCAGACGTGGTTTGTTATGTCATGAAAGATCATGTTCTAAATCAAATGACAGTAAAACAAAGGTTACAGGCTAAACTCAATTTCCATCACTCTAGAAGAAAGACAGTAACTAAACTCCCCTCTAAGAAATTAATGTTTAGGGTTTTTTAAAAAGAAATTTTTATTGCATGACAGCTTTTGAATATTGAGGAAATAGTGAAGGAAAGAATTGTTTACTTTTAGAACAAGTTGAAATTATTCAGTAAAAATTATTTTGCTGGGAGAGAAGGTCATTATGTTTAAAAGGGTATGATAAAATATTGAAAACCAAATCAGAATACATTATACTCATCAAAAATACAGGACACAAAAAGCAAAATTCTGAAATGCTAAAATTTTCCATATTCCTTTCTATTTGGTGCTTTGTCATCGTAGCCAACATACCTTGGGTTTATTTTCCCCGACATTTTCCTTTTGTCAACGTATAATTTCAAACTCAGTAGATTAAAGCTATTCTCATTACAGATGCTTTAGTTGCTAGTGCAGATCCCTGTTTTTAAATCCCTGATTGCAGTGTAGGTCTATCTTATAAATAACACAGTCCTATCTACCATTCAGATCTGCTCTAAATGCAAATTCCTCCTTTCCTACCAGCTGTTTTCTTCAGGTTCTAGAGCCATCTTTTAAGAGTTCTGGATAGACTTTTTTTTCTCAGCTCCCTTCAAACACACTATTTAAGCTTTATGACGATTCTGTATCAGCAGTGTTGAATGAACTCTAAAGAATTATGCCTCCGTAGTTTATGTTACTGCCCGCATCTCCAGCCCCAGCTGCCCTCACAAAGTTGACTTTCCTCCCACAATACTGGCTTCTCAGCAGTGAAAACATGTTATCAGTACTTCATAATATTCCGTTTACACCCTGGATATAACAAGGCAGATCTAATGTGTCAGTTAACCCCTTCTAGTGGGTATCCTGTCCCATTAAAGTACACAGACTTGCAATTAAGCAGGCTACTTAAACATATCTAATTTGTGGTACTAAGGAAGACACGTACCTCCTCAATGGCTTTCAACAAACACCTCCCCACTTTAGATAGTACTCTTAATCTCATAACAGTTAATATATAATGATATGCATGTAACACCCTTCAAGAGATAACAGCAAAGTGTCTTTACATCTTTAATAACATTTTGGAACCTCTCACTTTGTGCAATAGTTTGAGATTTTATTAAAAAATCTTGAATGTAGCATTCATATTTAAGCGAAACAACTGTGGGTTTGTTTCATGTTTTCTGATGTTACTCAAAGCAAACAGATGCTTTGGGCTTTGTCCTTTTAGCCAATACACTCAAATCCTTAAATCATTTCAGGATTATATCCAATTTACAAATTACGCTTTTGTATCTAAAACACTCATCTGTCTACTCTTGGAAAAGAGAAGAATTTGCTGGGATAATTTTTTCAACAGAACTTTCTTCCTTTCAGGCAGTTTCAAACAAGGTGGCCCTTTCCAGGATATCAGACTTTTTTTCCCCAGCCCAACCCAATTAGAATACAAGTATTTTCTTTATCTGATCACAATAGCCTAAGATTTGTCGAGGTCTGTGATGCATAAGCTGCAAAAGTCCAGTTTTGCTTATAGCAGGACTGTGCCAGTATTTTTGGAAGAGTCTCCAAACAGCTGAAGTTTACTCTTTGTTGTCCCAGTAACACAACTACTCAGGCTAGTCACTAAGACCTCAGTCCAGCTCTCACCCCATTGCAAAGCAGCAGTATCAGATTGCTGATTCATGCAGCTAGGTTAGGCAAAAACATCTCCTTCAAGGCACCCTTCCAAAGGAATCAATACACTCCGTCAGCTGGGGCAGGCAGGATGCTTACTTTGACCGACTTATAAATTTTTGTGCATTCACCTCTTTCCCAAGAGTGTTACATCCGTATCATAAATTACTTTATCCTTTAGCTATAGGCTGACATTCCCATTTCTTTCCAATACTGTTCTGAGCCTCTATGATGATCTCCTGTTTCCTTTTTTAGGTTTCTAACTAAATCCCTATACTATTACATTTGCCTTGTGTTCAGCAACATATCTGAAGCACTGAGATGTCAGTTGTCAGATTGCCTGCTGCAATGGGGAGTTCAAAAGGCCACAAGCTTGTATTCAGCCTTTTTCTTTAAATTAGTACTGAAAAGTGCCAACTGTTGGAAAAAATATCTGACATAGCTATCTTGCAAATTATATTTTTTTAAAGAAGTGAAAATATCCCCTTTCCTATTTATTTATTTATTTTGAATCTGTTCATACAGCATGGTCCTTTGGATGTTTTTGGTCTCTCCTAAAACAAAAAGAGTTGTATTATTCTTTCCCTGTATTTCTCCCTAGAATGACAAATATCCCACTGTAGGCACAGGAGCGCTAGGACTGGCTCACAGCTTTCTTCATGTTAAGTAACCATTCTTCAGGTAGTAAGTCTTGCTGGCACATTACTGACCACACATGAAAAGCATGTTTGAGACACTATGGATTCTTAGTCACACCACCCCACCCCCCCACCCCCCATGGTCCCGATACTTTAAATTGATGTTTGAAAAAATGAAGAGTTCTTTCCAACTTTGACAATATATGATGAGCTTATCTACTGCATTATTCATAGAGGTTAGGTAGTTGTATGTTGAAGCCGTGCATAATACTGAAAGTGGAGTGAAGATGACTCGTCTACCAAAATAAAAATACAGATGAATTTGACACTGGGGGGGGGGTTTCAGCCCATAATATGGATAATTGTTTTTTGTGAATTTATGTGTGAAGTAAAGAAAGTAAAAGCTGTCAAAAATAAAAAAAAAAAATACCCATAGGCATCAGAAGCTTTCTCCAAAGCTAGATTTCCTTCTTAAGAAAGACACTGCTGCTGCCCAACAGTATTTTTGTGGATTTACTTTTATATGGCTGTTTTTCTTCTCACTGACACCAAGAGAGTAAACTTTGAACAGTGGCTGTGAATTGCTCTGAATGTTCTCCAATTTTTATCATTATTTCAGTGCCTTAAAATATATTAACAACAAAACTTGAGGACACATTGCAATTTCAGCAATACAAATTCAATATTTGACAAAAAGCAAAAGCAGTCCTGGGGGTAATACAGTCCCCATTAGAGGGATACAGTCCCCCATAGAGATTTTCTGATTTCTTGTTTCAAGATAATCAGGAACAAATAGTACAAGGCCCAGGGGCTGGTGGAATTTCCTCCAGACAGCTGAGCTACTTTGCCTGGATATAGTATCGCTGCCTACAACAGAATGATATATTTCAGGTGCTCTTAGAATTTTTCATTCTTCCCCCTGCCTCCCCCATGACAGATAAACCTTCTAGGGTGAATCGTGCTGCATGTAACATAATGAGTTATCGAAGACAAGAAGCTACAAATAAATGTTTTTCTTACTCTGAGTTCATATTCATTTTTGGGGGAGAGTTAGAAAAAAAGTGTTTGATAATTGAATTACTGTGCTGCTTTACTGAAATCACTTCCTGATAACCAGCCAAACTAATTTTCTAGAATAAATAAGTGAGAGCTTGAATAACCCAGTCACCAATTAGTGCAGTATTATTCTGGCTAAGACAACCTATGTTTTTACTTTACCCCTAAACAATATGTACAAACCAACTGAAACCATTATGAATTTATTGTAGCATTCAGATTTCTACATTCAAAGAAGTAAAACCATTAACAGCAAACCACTGTCAAAGATATTAACACTACCTTCAACTTGAACCTTGGTTTTTACTTTCCTCCCGGAAGTGAAGTCCTGTTCTGGTTTGGCAGGTAATAAATTGTATTTTCATAAAACGTTTTTAAAATACATGTGCATGTAAGAAAGTCCAATAAAGCACAGCTTCTATCTGAAACTCACAATGAAGTAAGACTGTTCCCACAGAATTTAAAAAGCAGGTTAAATTATGATATCTATAGAATATAAGGCTAAGTAGTGCTGAATATATTTGTAGGACTTTTTAATATACCTGCAATCAAAGAGAACATGCAAACTCCAAACATATCAAAAAGCTTTTTGGAAGTTCTAGAAAAGCCATTCCTGATGTTTTATTGGAAGTAGTTCCCATCCTCAATAAACTTCTTTCATGTTCTGCCATCATGTCAATGGACCTTTGTAGTCATGCTTTGTCTTCTCTAAGAAACCAAGCCAGAGAAAGCAGCTTTCTTTTTTTCCCACTTTTACAGTAACTATTTTTTCAATGTTATGACCTTAATTCAGAACATTTGGTTGCATTTTTAAAATGCTTATTAAATTTAGGGCAATAACCTTGAAAACTTTCTCAAAAGTAGTGCTGCCTAGAAAGCATTCTGTTTCTGCATATTAGAGTGCCTAGCTACAAAACCAGGATTGATAATCTAATGCTTAAAAGCTATCAAACCTTGATGGGAACACTCAAACTAGATTAAAAACTTCTGTGTTACTGGAGATGATATACTTTCAAGTGGAAGTAATAAGATTCACAAATGCTCTTTACCAAATCTACCACCCTCTTGGCTCTCTCCTCCTGAAGGCAAGCAAAATGACCTTTCTAGGCATACCTCAGTCACCGTGGCACAAAGTCTGAGCCTGGTTACACAGCTTAAAACTACTTCAAACTTAACGTTTGTTGAACGAGTGACCAGACTTTGTAATGAAGCGATTAAAGAGAGTATCCATGTGAGCAGAATGCTCCACAGAGGGGCTGCAAAAACAGCAACAGCTTTCCAAGCAAACGTGCGTTTGAGACAGTACATAGTCATATTATTGTTCAGCATATTTCATTGTTGCATTTTAAAATATTGGAAATCCTCACTGCATAAATGCAGGGCTTTATTAGTGAGAATGCAAACATTACAGGAGCATGCCACAGCATCAAGCATGGTGATCAGACTGCAGTGAAGACAACTAGAGGTCACTGAAGCCCCCAACAGATGATGACTCAAGCAAATGGTAAAACAACTGTTTTTATACAAATTATTCACCAGTAAGTGTTTCCCTGAACTAAGAAAGTGCTACAAAGGAGCTAGTTCACTAGCATCAGAAGTTTTAGACAGAAAACTATTTTAAACCCTAAAATATTAATACCATTTGGTTTAATGGACCTGATATCAAACTGTGTATGGAAACAAACACAGATACTGAGTTTGGTACTGAACTGTGAAAGGGGCAGCAGTATCCAGAGCCACATTTGTCCTAAAATAGCACTTACTTTTGATGATTACTTTAAGCCGGCAAAAGGCTGCATTTCCAGCTTCCTCATGGGCTGTACACTGAGCCTGACAAGTTCTGTGCTGGAAGCAGAAGGTGCTGGGTATAGAAGCATTTTCTCTGTTGGCGCCAGTACCAGGTTGTTCCCACCTGACTTGTAGTGGATGTGTCTCAGTGGTTAATGATGATAGCCTGTGGACAGTTTGTGACGGTTGGAGGAATACTGTCACTGGAGTTTGAGAGAGATGTGACGAACATGTTAGGATGCTGCAAAACAACAAAGCATATTTCAGAAAGCATATGGTAATGAAAAAACCCCAGATAGATTTCATGTACAAATCTCTGTACAAAATATTTCCTACCTAACCAGATTCAAAAGCAGTAACAATTTCACTGTGTATGAAACAGTGTGGAATTGCCAATTACAAAAAGGATGTAAAAAACCAACAGTGAGTACACAACAACCTGCATTAATGGCATCCAGGTTGTATAGGGAATTATGGAACCAAACCAAAAATATTCTGCAACTAAGTTCACTCTTGAAAGAAGAGGAACTCTTAACATTACTGCACGGCAAAGCAATCATTCTTAAATACATTACCTCCTCACCTAAATTTTAGACCACACTGAAACACCTTCAAAGACCCTATGAAGTTAGTGATTCAAAGTAGATGATTTAAAGAGGTAAAAAGTTCAGCCTTCTCATTTCAAATTTTAAATGATTTTTCAGTGTAGCTGAAAGTACAGAGTGCAAGTGTCTGTTTACAGAACATAATTTAATCTATGACATCATTAATAGTCTAGCACACCACTCTGTCACTCTGTTTACTGTGGCTAAGAAAAAGGAACCAACCCAACAACTATACAAACATCCAATGGCAATTTTCAAAATGACGCCTACCTACCATATACGAGTTACTCCGAGACTATTTCTAGAGATTTATTATACACATGTACCTGAAAAGAACAATAATTGCAAGGTAATACTGTGCAGTAAGTAATAACTAGTGAGCACTTCTATTTTCTCTTCCCTCCTTTCCTTTACCCTGTTTCTTCCTGGGGCGAAAGTTCACAAACACAGGACTGTCCCATCTGTTTGCAAGATGACTGTTACCACTGAGGCTCTCAGCAACTTCAGTTTACAAATATTTGGCTGCAGTAACAGTTGATGTGCTTTTTTTTTGTTGGGTTTTTTTTTCATCCAGAATGAACTCACACAAAACTGTTATTAACTCCAACTTAATAGTGATAATCAGTGCTTAAATGAGTAGATTGTTATTTATTATCACAATGTATTTTTATTCTGTAGTATTCTATAGAGGATCAGGACTACATGCTGTAGGAACCTGGACAGACACTGCCTTTACACTGGAGAGTTTACAGTTTTATCAGAAAACAAACAAGCAAACACCACCCCACCCCCAACAAATAAAACAATCAACTCCACCTCCCCACCCCCCAATAAAACCCAACCAACCAACCCCAAACAAACAAAAAACAAAACAAAACAAAACCCCAAACCCAACAGTCTTTAAAAAATCAGGTCAATCAGAACTTTCTAGCCGATAATAAGGCAACTCATTTTTGTTACTGTATTCAATTCAATAGTAATTAGTTGCTAACTTGCCTTAGGGGAAAAGCCTGGAGGTGTGTTAGCCAAATATATTGAAAACCAGCATCATTCAAGAGGTTTGAAAGAAAGAAGTGAGAAGAAGGATACCGTCTGACTGACGGTACTCTTCCTGGCAATATTCTGCACAGGTTGAACTAGGGTGGCTATGGCAGCCAAAGTAACCTGTCCGTAGGTTTGTGTAGCCAGTGCCCCACAAAGCCTCTGGAACCAACAGAGCAGTACACAGTAAGAGTGCTGTGCGATGGAGAGTTACTTCAACTAGAGCATCATAAAAGACTGATCTCAGTTAGAATGGTAAACAGTTATGGAATTTCAAGATGACACGTTAACACGAGGATATCTAAGAACATATATTGTGCATTTCTTCCACACTTGGTGGAAACATCATTCAGTGCAGAAATGATCACAGTGTTTATAAATACCAGGATATGAATCACACTGAAATATCTTCATTGGTATTCAATGTCAGTGCAAAACCAGGTTGCTTTGAAGTGTTCAGGGAAGTGTCTTTAAAAACTTTGAATCAAAGTTTCTGCTCAACTGATCTTACCAACAGACGTGTTGTGAAAGGCCAGGTTTTGTGCCTGTACATTAACCCTGTTATATTTGCAAGTTGATTCCAAAGGGTTTGATTCTAAATATGCGTAGTGCTCAATAAGAGATCCAAAATAAGCAGGGAATATTTCTGTCAAAGAATGCAAAGAACTGTACAACATCATTCTGAGCACCAGTTTCAAAACTGTGCCCCCTTGTTGTAATCTTGTGGGTAGAACTATTGAACAGGCTTTTAGTGACTTTATGGGAAATGCACCAACTTTCCCAATTGAAAATAGAGCTTCACGTGCCATATAAAACTCTCAGCCCATTTTTTGACAAAAGGCAGTAGTTTGCTACATGGACTTTTTAGCAACTGAATTCCAGGTTTTTAAAGGTCAAGTACTTTGGGTGAACTTTCCCAAGACATACGTCTAGTCGAACAAAAGTCAGAGTGAATTTTCATTTGCTATCCTACTTAAACAGGAATATATAATTTTATGTGGTATCATTTCTGTCTTTGAAAATTTAACCTGGAACATTTTGATATGGTAATGTAAATCTGCTCTATCAGCCAATACCTGTATTTCAGAAAGGATCAAACTCAGGCATTTTTGCCATTTATTCAGGGCATCTAAGATTGATCTTCCACCATCTGACAATTCCCAAACCATCCTTCAGAATGCATTTAGAAATGTGCTTGATGTCAAATACTAGACCAACTGGAAGCCAGCTGCAGAGAAAGAGAGAAGCCAGGAAGACTATAAAAAAACATGATTTCACTATTTGCTTTAAAAACAGAATTGTTATATAATAACATATATTTCTCAAACTGCAATTTAACTTTGGGACTCATTTGTCCTTGTCAAAAGCATTTTTATTTTGTTAAAACTTTGCCTGTTTTCTGAAGAAGAAATTTGTAATGTCTCAAGATTTTTTTCCAAGATTCTTAATTTTTGGAGATTCAAAATTGTCCAACTTATTACTTTCAGGAAAAAGAGATCCTTTCCACTGATTCTCCTACTTTTATTAAGCAATAAATTCCCCTGATCAAATATTTTTTTCCTGATAACAAACAAAGAAGAATGTATAATCTTAGCTGATAAATGATCCAGTTAAAAAAGAAGTACAAGAAGAACAAACAGAGGTACAAAAAAAATTACAGAACCTCATGCACTTTTACCAAGGCATGTCATACATTTATATCTGTGTTGATTTACTGTTTAATTAGTCACCGTAGATGTAGGGAGAATAGGACTCGGATGAGTAATCTGACTGTCAGGGTAGCTGACAAAAATGGCTTTGAGTGCTGGAAGAAAGGAAAGATGGGGTTTGTTTGGAACAAGCCTCAGTGATAAAGAAGAGATTGCAGTTAAAGATCGCATGCTTTGATAGTTGGGACAGGAGTTGTGCTCTGAAATACACACACACACAAAAAAAGTACAATGGGTTATTTCTTGTATTGCTCTGTTTATGTTACCCATTGTCAGACTTATTGATACACCAGAATGAGCAAATTGCTAACAACATCATCTCCAAAAATCAGCAAATTAATCATTGATTGTGGTTTTAAATACGCACAACAATTTCCTTTGAAACATTCATCAAAGAGATTGGGAATTCTATCAGGAAGAAAAATTATACCAGTCCAACTTCTGTCATTTTTCACCTTTTGCTAAATAAGCCATTTACATTCCTTTTTATTTTTCCATATTATGAGATCATTTCCAAAGCTTAAAATAACTTGGCAGTTCTACAAACATTTTTCTGTTTTCTTAACATTTCCTTGTTTACTTATTACATGCGTTAGGTTTTTGAACTGTGGTTTCCCAGCAAATGAGTAAAAGCTTGCAATGTTCTTTAAAGGGAAGAGAAGAGAGCTCCCTACTCACAAGCCAAAGGGCTCAATTTTGGTACTTTTTATTGAGCACATCCTTAAAATGATTAATCCTACTGACTCCAGCACCAAAATTGTTTGCTAAAATGATTGCTTACCAGTGCAGAAAAAATATAAAATTGGGTCCAAAATGCTGAAGATCAAAAAAATTTGAACTACTGCTAGGAAAATAGTAAAAGATGAAATTAATTAAATTAAGGCTCATACATCTTATTATTTTTGTTGTTATAGAGCATGCATATTTATGAAATATTGCCCATAGAGGCATGAAAATAGTTTTTATAAGACATACAAATATGCTCATTCACTTCAATTGTTCTTTTATTTCTTGCTCTTTAATTTAAAATTTTTGTTTCTAAATGTTTTCTCTGCAATTCTGATGTTTACAGGAACTGTTACAACACATGCGTAATGTAACTTTGGTAAAGCAACTCAGATACAGAAATGCTTCTCTCTAGTGAAATATCTGACTGTCTCTGATCACAGATGACCCAACTCCTTTAGCAACAAACCCTTGCTTCTTTCTGCTATAATCTATAATATCTTGATGAAATCTCAAGGTATTTTCCACTTGTAAGAAATGTACAGATCTCTCCAAATGTTGTTCCTTGAGTAGGTATAAATTTTGCCTGTTGAAACTGTTCCACCTTGCAAAAATCAAGAACAGAGTTTCTGTAATTGTATAAATACTTCTATTTAGTAATGGAAGAGAGAGCACATCCTTGACCTCCAATAAATGTGTCATAAGCTGCTCTCTATATGCTCCATATACTTCAGTCAATACACGTCACATATCTGCTCAGTCTGTCTTTTGGGGAGCAACAAGAGTTTATGATGCCATCTCTCGGAACAGCCAAAACTCACTGGTTGGGCTTTGATTTATAAAACTAAAACCAGGAATGTTGGGAAGCAAGGGCATAATTTATAGAAATCATCAAAAGATTTACAGCTGGTCTGGGTCAGTGTAGCTCCATTGAAGTTATCTGACTCACATCAGATTAAGAACTTAATCTTAAACGGTTAAGAACTTAATCATAAAAGTTGTGGCTAAAAGCACCAATGTACTACAATTCAGTCTTTGCCAGTATCAGATAACATTTACCTGGCTGTTTTGATTTCTTCAGTTCTTTAACTTTTACAGCAGCAGCTCAATGTCCCATTGCATGAGTTGTGTATACCCCAGGAAACATCTTCACACAATCTTTAAGAAAAGTTAAAATTTTAAAATTACTGCAAAACTCATAGGAACTCATATACTGTTGAAAACAAGAAAATCAGAAAAAAAAAGAAAAAAAAGTCAAAGGTGACTCCTCCTGCTCATGTTAGGTAATAAAATGCACATAAAAGGTGAGTATAACTTGGAACAACAGATATGCATCCTAAAGTTTTGTTCACCACTGCCATAAATCTAGTATTTATAGAAGTGAGTACAGAACCTGTGGGGTCTCTTATTACTCCTCTAAAAACTTGAAAGAAATATAGGAATAGTTGAACTACTCTGATTCTTTTAATGTCATTGGAAGCAATTTTAATTATCATAATTTAGGAGATATCTCTCTGGGGTGCTGTGAAAAGACCTGGTTTTTTTTAGAGGGCTTAGGACTTACTTTCAGAATTTTGTGATTCTTTGTGGCAGATACTTATTTTTTGTACTGGAACTATATTCAGCACAGCACATTCACAAATTGGCTAAGGGCTATGTATACAACCACAGTGGAAATGTAAAATAACAATAAGGTTTCATGCTGTATATGGTACAAAGAAGGCATGCGGGGTAAATAGTCAATTGTTAAAATATCAGCCTCAGTAAAAAACATAATTTTGATGCCCACCAGAATGGACTATGTTTAAAACCTTATTGAATCGTGAAAAGGGGAAAAAAGCCAACAAAACCCACCTACCATTTCATCAATATTAACAGTACTCTCTGGAGAGATTTCAAACTCAGTGGAGACATTTGAAATTCTCGAATTCAACACATCTTTCCAGCTCCTTGGAAATGTCTAAAACATTTTGGCTATATTTTTTAATGAAATCTCAGACTGAAACAGATATCTAAAAAAATAAAATAAATCCTCCAAATCAGAGTTTTATAAACGGCAGTAAAATGCAACTGTATAAGAAGAGTTATCAGGAATCTTTAATATGATGAATGGTTCTATCTACCCTTCCTGTACTGCAAATTTATCTATGTTTCTATCTTGTATTGAAACCACATATGTACTATTTGTAACAAAATTTATTTTTATAAGACTTTGCTAGAACCAAAAAAATCTAATGTAGAAAGTCTATTTTTAGTAAAGGAAACAAAAAAGTAGCTAGGCGAGCCATGGATTAAGTGAAAAAAACCCCACCAAACAACCAAAACAAACCACAACCACACAGGAGATATAAAAATATGCAGATTAAATCTGTCTAGTCAAGATAGTACTATTCAAGGCATAACTGGGGAAAAAAAATGTATACCTGTAAAGGTATTTACTCAATTACAAATGTTTAGGGTTGTTTTGTTTTGTTTTTAAAGGAAAGAAATTCCAGATTTCTTCTAATTCTAAACCTTCTGAAAGAGTTCACTACATTGCTGATTTTGACACACGGAGGTAGAAATTCATTATCAGATATTACTTCTTCCCACCACTTCTAATACGGGCTCCTTCTACTAAAATATTTCAAAATAAGGAATTTAGTGCTTTCTCTACAAGATCGACATAAAAGGCCACAAAACCACAACCAGGTAAGTTCAGCTTCCATATTGGTAGAAATTCTAAACTCAGGTTCATAATATTTTGGAGCAAACTCTGTAAGGGAACAGACAGGTTTGGTGGTTTCATACGGAAGCCTGAGAACTTCTTTACATCTGGAAGTATTTACGTGATAATGGGGAAAAAACCCATTTCAACAGAAGTTGCTTTGCAATGCCGGGTTGCTTAGACATAACTATTAAAATTGGAATTAGAGACAAATGAAAGCCAACTCAGGAATGAACCCAGGGAAAACTATC
Source organism: Falco rusticolus (assembly GCF_015220075.1). NCBI lineage: Eukaryota > Metazoa > Chordata > Aves > Falconiformes > Falconidae > Falco > Falco rusticolus. The sequence goes on from NC_051194.1 coordinate 52,347,945, forward strand.
CAAATGAACGAGAAGAGCGGTAACAATTTGCACAAAGCTAATTTTTGGATGGCAGATGTCCTGACAAAAAAATACAGAAAGTTTCTGAACTCAGCAGTAGCAGAAGGAAGGATTTTTCTCTTTTGATATAACGCCCTTGAAAGGCTATATTAGCTTCATAAACCTTATAGTGTGCCCAACGTTCTTCCAGTGAATTACTATTATCCCACATTTTTACTTCAACAGCACTCCAGAACATTGCTATGCTTAGTGCTGTGAAAGCACAAAATGAAAGAAGAGCTCCTGCCCCAAAATATGTAGTTACCATGCAGATGGAGTATCTGCTGGAAGCCAGTAGGCCTTAGGAAAACGAACTTATAATCCTTCAAAATCAGGGTCATTTTCCTCCTTTAAAGAACAGTGAGGATTTCCCTTCCCTTCTTCCCATCCCTGTGCTCCCCTGCAAGACCCTCTCAGAATTAAGTGATGACTCATCACTGGAGATTAGCAGCTATTGTTAAATGTATCTGAAAATTCGTATCTGTCCTGTTACTAATTTATAAAAATTTATAACTCAGCTACTTCATGTGGAATAACCATATAAACTGCTTCTAAATTAAGAACTTCTTAAATTATCTTATTGCTATCTGCATCTAAGTCGTGTTTAAATTAGTGAGAATGGCATTCATTGAAGACAGTTAAGGACACATCTGGGAGTATGCCATGTGTAAACTCCAACTTTTATCAGTTACTGTACTAAGTAAAGAAGGTCCTACTTAAATCCCTATCTTTACATATCTTACAGCTCACCTTTCTATACACTTTCTATAAAATTAGGTAAATTTCTTCTGGAAGTTCCAGTGTGTTCTAAACACTGTTTAGTTTCATTTTTAACTTTAGATAATTTTTTTGTTTCTGCTTTGGACATAATTACTTAATGTCAGTTGAAAGAGACAGCATGCCAGGCAGGTTTCCGAATTTTGTCTCTCTCAGACTAAAATCTACCCAAATCAGCCTCCAGCAGGGCTGGAATTCTAATTCTTATTCATAACTGGAGAATTTATTTTACAGAGGTAAATTGTAACATTTCCTTAGGACATATATTTCTGTATCACCACAGCTGGTTTCCAAGGATGCGTTCGCTGCAGTACACGTTAGATAATACTAACTCCAAAAAAAAGGACTTGTACGTCTATATTCTAAACCATATCAGAAGTGATAGATTTATTTTCGCTCCTTCAGACTTAGACCACGTGTTTCAGGGGTAAATGGTAACAGGGGCTGCATAGGAAAGAACATCCTGTGCAGCATTTTTGGGTAATTACTCCCTGAAAAATAAACACCAGCAGTGTTTTCCAACATGATAGAGTCACTCTGATTAGAAATAAGCATCATTCCAGCAGTTACACATTGACCCTGTAAATAATTTATCATTAATGAGTTACAACATTTATTCTTTTAAAAAAGACCCCCATTATGATAAAGCACAATTCCATAAGCAAAATATACAGTGTATATTTAATGAAATCCAGGCTGTTAAACAGGTAGCCCTCACTTACTGCTCACAGAGAGGAGAAGGGCAATCTGTTTTAATACCCTGCTTGGGGAGTCAGGCAGTCTGGACTCTATTCCGGCCTCAGACCTAAACCATTAGACACATCACTTCATTGCTCTGTTCTTCATCCCACATTCTTATATGAGATAATAATTTTTTTCTTATTATTTAGTCCCTTCAAAATACAAATTCTTCATGGCAGAAGCACTGGGTATATATGTCTAGCTCCCCTGTGGTTTGGATCTTGTTTGGGTTTTCTAAATGATTGTTTGTTTTACTAATGGTGATGGAAATATTCATCACAGTATTCACTTTTTAATGCTAAAACGTACAATAGATAAAGTTCCTAAATTCTTATCGAACCGCCTAAATAAGGAAGAAGTAGAGACCCATGTAAGAGGCAAGCAAAGAAAAAGATGACAATTCACAGTGAGATGAAAATTACCCTCTCATCATCAAAATGAATCACTGTCAGCTGTACCTTGGCATTTAGAAGCATCAAAGAGGAAGGGAATAAATCAGTGTAAGTTATATTCTGGTTCTTCAGAACAATAAGGAGACAGAGATTTACTTTTAGATTTCAAAATAGTTAAATAAACTTCAAATTTTTTCTTTTTCCAAGTTCTGCACCTGCTTACCCTTTGTTTCTTAGTTTTAGTACCTCAGTTGTTTTTTTCCTATTCTGCAGCGAGTTTTGTTTTTCCTAACAATAGTTCTCGTTCAGGCACTCCTCCTTACCCCTTCATGTTTACACATACTACAAACATAGAGTAAATTCACTCAAGAACACAGTCTCAGAATTGTCTTCATTATTTGGTTTTCCTTAGAGCGTGTCTACTTTTGCTTCACGTGAACCCTAGGCACTTGGTACTATATATAGGGCTACAGTTTGATATATCCTCACTACATAAAGAAGAGGGTTCTGCATACTCTGAGAACCTGTGAAGGATTATGGACCTCTCAAGACTTACTATGGGTACTGGGAATCCTGCTTGCTGTTAACATTATGTTAACGTAACAGGACTAGCCTTGCAGGGTTCAGCACAAAGCTGCTTCTACTCAAAAGCACTGTGGCTTTCAGGCAGGAAACATGGCTCATGATGGCCCCTCTGATTATTGACTCAGTTCTGTTTGACTGCAAGAACATGTAGGCAAGAGTTTTTCTTTTGTGCTGACACAAAGCCAAAGAAGTTAGGGTCAATCCTCATTCACAACAGGGATTCTGAGGTTGCAGTTAGACTGACCTTTGCATACATCTTATTGCTTGCTCTGCTCTCCTACCAACCCAGCTGCTTTATTACCTGCACCGCCATGACTGTGCAAGGCTCCCGCAGCAGAACGCACAAGCTTCCTGTCTTTAGAAACTACAACTTGGAGTAGGGAAGAATTGACTTATGTCCTGCCCTGCATACTTAAGTACTGCCAATGCGACTCCATTGCCATACATAAATAACTGAATAGAAATCAAAGTGAGGTCAGCATGTAAAATGACAAGAGAGCCCAATGCAGGAACAAGTGAACTGTGCTCCTCCTTCTAGAAACTGATTTTGAATGTATGCACAACACATTTTCTTTGGCAAATATTGATCTAGGAGAACTTTTTTTTTTTTTTCCCCCCCCTCAAAGCACCGTTTCCTAACAGGATGCTGTGTTTATGCTTCACTACCCCTGCCTTTCCATAGGATCCACAGTTATAGCTTACTGTATAGTCCCTGTCCCACTGTGAAGTCAATGGCAACGGGAAAAAATGACAAAAGCTAAAAACAGCCACATTAAAACTAAACATGATTGTTGCATAAAAGCTGTCCTGTTTGTTTTCTGTAGCAACAAAACTATTAGTTCCTCCTCCAAAACTTAGAAAAGAGATATACAAACACAAAAATATAAAGAGAGTAAAATAAACATTGCAGGAAAAAGATATATATCTGGGAAAAATTATTAATTCTACCTAAAGCAATGAAGCATTTAAAACTAGCATGTTTTCTACTGAAGCAATGTGTCTCAGGGTAGCTTGGGTGAACTCTAGTAGAGATTCCAAATTTAATGGCATTTTTAGCCACAGCTGGTTTGGTCTACTTCATCTTCAGACTGAGGAAATGCAGGCATAAAAAGGTGAAACTTTTCCCCTAATAGATTAAATTCTGTGCCTACAATTAGAAAGGTCCAGCTTTCGGGCTGCCATTTCATGTGTCCCACAACTAGGTAAAAATAAATAAGGAGGGAAAAAAAATCCATATTTGAAAAAAACCATACAATATTTAAAAAATTAAAGAAATACAAGTGAAGTTATTAATGAAACTTGATCTGTTCTACTTAGGAAGTTTCAGGCAATACGGAAAAATTGGTTGAGTGTGCAGTATCACTCACTTCAGACAATTAGCATCACTAACATTTCAGTGCAATTCCAATTTAAAAGGGTAAGTTATACCCATCATAGGAAACTGCAGCACTTTGTTGTTTTGTTTTATTTTTTCTTTTTGGCAATATTATTTGAATTTACACCTAGATTATAAGTTCTAATGAATTTTCTCAGCCTTCCTAATGAAGGGAAAGGTGATAATTTTCTCTATATATCATGTTTAATGGAAGATTACAGTATCTTAGTATAAAACACATATTAAATTCACTGACAGTAAACCACTGTAATATAAAGTCTGAATGAAACAAATTTCTCTTTGTTTTAGCCACAGGTCAGACTAAACTTGCTTCCTCTGAAAGCTTTATTTGCTTTCAATAAGTTCATTAATATCAGGAAATTTCACACAAATACTAGTATTTTCACAATAGGAAAAAAAATTCAGATATTGCTATATTTTTACATTCTTTCCTGTCATAACTACATTTGGTTAACCATGTATTTTCAAAATCTTTAATAGCATCAATGCCTTTAACATTGAAATGAGACAAAAACTCTAATGAAGTTCTAATAAACCTATGAAAAATTGACATTGTTAATACGTAACATATAACAAGGGAAAAAATATTTTCTGAAACAAGAATCCAAATTCTCTACAGATCAACAGTTCCACTGGGGAAATATATCTTCCCTTGTTTTTAGCACAAGATCTATATCTAGTTTGGGCAATCTCAAAAATTATTCCTAGATAATAATTATGCTAAAAGTATTAGTGGTACAGAAAACTATGCTTCTTTTTATGTATAAATTAAAGAAATTATAAAAAACAGTTTAAGAAGGGGTAAGTCATATATGGGGCAGGGGAGAAAGAAAGAGTGTGGAGCAGCATGCAGAAGAAACTTGTTTGAGGAATTACTTGAAAAATAAGTTTTGATTAAATGAACTCAGTATATCTAAAACTCATGCATGCCTTGAATCAAATACATTTGAGCTTAACAAGAAGTTAAGTTCAGATGTAATAACAAATGCTAGAAACAGAGGAATACAAAATCCCTGAAAGCAACTATGGAAAATCCTAATGGTGTGCCATCCAGTAAACACAGGGAATTGTTAATACCACTGAAAGAACAGGGTACAACTGGAATTGCAGGAAGGGAACTGGCACAAGAGGAAAATAAATCAAAGGCTAGACAAAACCTTTACAGAAAAGTAAAAAAGAAATTAATCTAGAAACTGTCAAGGAACTTGGAGGGTGTAAAGTACTGAATGAAGCAATGCTACAAGGAAACAAATGTGGAAAGAGATAAGAAAAGTGATGAGAATGCAATAGGAAAAGCATCAAAGAATGACATAACTGATGAAGTAAAACAAGAAAACATGGGCAAGAGGATAAAACATGTCATTTGTGAGATCATTAGTGAATGTTAAAGATCCTTTATATATCAATGAGGAACTTGCCAAAACATAAGCCCAAAACTTCATAATCAAAAGCAAAGAACATTTCCATTTTGCACTTGCTTTGCAAGTGAGTGTCATATAAATTTTTATCTGTTTGACAAAATATCTGAAAACTGGTGTTCCTCAATTATACGGCAATTGTAACATCTTAATGGAAATCTCTGCATTCTGAATAAATGGTAAGTTAATTAGAATCAGAAATAACCGGGGGGGGGAAATTTTAGGATCTGATTTGGCATGAAGTGGTGATATTAATGTATTGTAAAGCCAGGAACAAACCAAATAATGAGAAAGAATGTTATAATTTCTTCACCATGTAAAAAAAATCAGATTTATCAGGATATGAAAGGATTGTGGTGGGAGAAGACAAAGGAAGCAGGGGAATCTGTTCAAGGCATTATTTAAAAGTGTAGTCCTCCGTTGCTCTGAATTTTACCTACCCCTGGAATAAAATACCATCATGTGACATCTTTGCCTTTTTGGGACTCTATGATTACTTGGAAGGAAAGCTAAACTTAATGAATAACCACAATTTTCTATACAAAGGATTACAGCTAAGCTCACAAAGGCCTAATGAACCCTATGGAACAACTGCATGAAATGAAGTCACTCAAATTTCAAACCGACATATCAAACACTCACTTTCGCTGCTGAAACTAGAGCAGTTTGTGCATTGACACCAGTGAAAGATTCCTGTATCTGTCCAGCTCCAGAACATCCACTGTTCAGAGCAGCTTCCTGTTCACTTCCAATGCAGTGCTCACCTAAATCCAATTAGGAATTGGAAATTAAATGTCTGTCCTCTACTGTTTGGCATTTGATTCAGTGATCAGATTCAGAACATTTTCTAACATACACTAACAAGACCCGAGTCCTGCAATATATGATTATTGCAACCTGCCTTTTCAATGAAGGAAATATGGAGGTGATCCAATATAGAATTTGCATAACAATCAAGTCTCTCCTCCAGCCATGGGAGTTCAAATATGTATCTAATTCCTTCACCTTTTATAGCAGCTAGCATGTCTCTGCCTCTGTTTTTGAGTAAAAAGAATGTGTTTCACATCATAAACCTTTCTTTCTGACCATTCTTCAAGATGTGTGTATAAATTATCCTTATGTCTAGAACTGACTTTGAGGACTTAATTCTTAGGCAGAGTTAGCCCCATACTCAATCTAGCTCTTACACATGTACCCAACAGTAAAAGGGAAAAAAATCTAAATACTTTATACCTTCATAGAAACACCAAAGTAAATTTTTGCTTTGAGCTGTACAGACTGACATAGAGATGTAAGTACTTGCTTCTGTGTGTTTCTGTATTTCCAGTAGGATTAACTTTGGTATGTATATGCATACCCATAATCCTGCAGAATATAGCTTCAGATTAAGCCTGAAGCTTTCCTACTGCATACAATAAATATACTAATAATATCTTGGTAGCAGAAAAGTTACCATCTCACTTTGTTTAAAAGTTAGAATTAATACCGGACAATTGCCATTGTCTCTAAAGCAAGGAGAGTTCCTTCAGACAAACACGTCATTAATAGTAGATAATAAAGGCTTTTGAAAATTTTTAATTGAAAATTGGTAAAAAAAGGCAGAGTAATGAAAAAATGTTTTAAATGTGCAAATCAAGCACAACAGCAAATCATGTCATGTAAAACTTATTTTTTTATAATTATTGTTTTACACATTAAGCATAAAAATAGTAGGCTAAACTGAATTCAGTTAAGTATTATACTATTGGGTTTTTTTAGTGTATGGAACTGGCTTGAAATTGTCTTGACAACACATGTGTGCTACATATATTCAAGTTGTCTGGTTTACTAGTGAAAACACAGCTTTTATCCCATGATTTCCAATCCTGCAAACAGCACAAGGTGTGAAATTCGAGCTGTGAGCAGTCTCACTTGTTCTGGCAGTAGTAAAGATGCTGAAAAGTCTTTCTCTTATAACTACAACCGTATATTCCCAGTGTGTTCTGATTATCCTGTGACTTACAAAGTAGATTTCGATAAAAAACAGAAAACCCACAAAAACAACTATAAACTAAAATTTGGCACTAGCGTGAGAACCTGACATGCTGGTCATCTATGGGTGAAACCAGGGGAAAGCCACGACACAGACAAAGGTTTAATTTCTTATATCTGTGTAACATCATTATTTCGCACATGCCTACAGTAGAGAAAGCTTAATGTGTAAATTTGAAGGACTGAGATTTCAAGTTAAAGTCTTTTAAAAGTATAATTAATATTACTCTCTGATCATCAAGGGATGTGTGGTAGGAGGTCCTAATGTTAGATCACCAGAGGATGTCACCTTCTATAGTTCCACCAATTTACACCAGCAGAGGCTCTATCACATGGACATTAAAGCACTGGTCTAAATATAAGTCTCATAAAATTGTATTTATTCAAAAGGCATACTCTAAGTATGTGTCTTTTGAATAGAATATGTCTTTATCAATGATTAAAAGAAAAAAACCAAGTATTTTACTACATCTATCATCATTTATGCTAGAGAATAAATACTTATACAGCATCTAAGGGAACATGATACTGGTGAAGAGAAAAGCAAAGTTAAAACTGAAAAGATTTTTAGTAAATTTAAGTTTAAAAATAATGGTTTGAGAGCTTCACTTCCACAGACTCATTTAAATGCCAGGGTAATTTGCTCCAAATTAAATATACAATGTAATGTATAAAATCAGTACAATGGGAAAGTTACTGGATATAAACATATAAAAAAATGAAAGTAACATTCTCATATTCACTCTCACACAGTTTAATATCTTTCTGAACTGAAATAACATAAAAATATTTTTTTACTTGCAAACTGAATCAGATACAGACTTAACTGTATCACAATGGGTATAATAAATAAAATCCATATATTATCTAATTTCTCCAGAATCTTCAGTGTGCAATAATGAAATAAAATGCTGAGATGACCAAAGGACTCTGTAAGAAATCCAGTTCCAAGATTCCCTTTAGCAATTTTAGACCCTTTCCCTGTTCATTGTCTCAGCAAGAACTATTATTCCTGTAACAGTAGCTCTAATCGTTGTACTGGGTAAGTTACAAAGCATATATTTCTATATGCCATTTCTAACCTCAAAGTTTCGTGGGGTTCAAAATGGGTTTTAGTAAGTCACAGTCAAGTGCATTGATTGCAAAGTTGCTAGTGCTCCACTTTTTCCTGTGCGAAACAAGTCTGGCAGAACATGTGTGTGTCAGAGGCTTGTAAAACACACATTTTCTTATCCATCTACTCACAGAACACTTATCAAAAAGTTATACAGTTTTTATTTTTATTTTTCAAAAGGAATAAGCACATCTTACTGCTTGAATAATTTGAGTCTTTTTTTCTCATTACATTTTTTAAGGAAATTTATTTCCTTACAATCTGCACAAAGCCAACAGAATTGTCCTTAAGGACATCGGCAGAGTATCTGGCCATGATATACTAAGGACAGTATCCTTTCTTTTACACTGCATAGATGCAATGAAGCAAAATGGGACCAAATAATCAGGGAACAACATACTATTCTGACTAGATCCAATGCAACTTCGAATATGGAAACGTTAAAAAAAAAAATAAACCACCTACAAGAATCTCAAAGGACACATTTTTCTATAATGCATACCGTAACACCAATCATTTGCCTTTAGTTCAGTGAAACAATCAATTATTTCTGATCTTCAGTGGTATTCAAATGAAGTCTCACTGCATTTTCTAGGAAACATAACTGTATTGGTAAAGAGAGACCAAACTGCAAATGCTTGCCTCATTAAGGACATACTGCAATTAGGATCAGACCATTTAAATTATTTTTGGTCCATACATCTGAACTTCTAAATGTGGCTGCTATAATTTAACAGATTATCTAGTAATGGTATTATATGAATCACTTCGGTGACTGTAAGATTTAGAACAGGGCTAGGGATCAGTAGCTCTGAGTTTTAGGCCATATAATATTAGCTCTTCACACAATTCAGATGTCTAGTTACAAAGAACTATGGTTGAACCTCCTGAATGGGATTGGGTTGCAAACAATATCTGCAATTTCATCTCCATTAAACAATGAGTGTACTACAATATTTACTAGGTGTGTCCCACAGGGAAAACAGAGTGATAATATACATTCCTTTCTTATCCTTAAGTTTACATCTGACAAAATACAAACGTTCCTGTATTCATTGTCCCATTGTATCTCTACTGGATCAGATAAAGCGGGTGTGTTCTTGCTCTCTTTGAAGTTGAATCACTGGCTTAGTGGGATAGGGGGATTTGAGCTGCATATTTAAACAGCATCTAAACAAAAAGCTTGAAAGGCGTTGTATGTAATTTACGTAGTAATATCCACCCTTTATTTGTAAGTATAAGATATCTTGCTCTGTTATGAAAGTACATGAATTATTAGAATGATCACTGAAAAGCTCACAATCATAATATCTTTACTATTAGACTACATTGTTTCTTATCGGTAGCTTTTTCCTGTCCCATGGAAACACTGTTTAAACAACTAGCTATTGAATTAACAGTAGTATTCTTTAGGTTTTTTAAGGTGCATTAGAATTCCTTTTCTTCTGAAATGTGGTAAAATTTTGCCAACACACAGCACCCTAGAAATACAAATCTGAATCACTTTATTAAAGAAAAAGCAAGGTTGCAGTGGCTCAATGAGTTTTCTGTCCCTGGTATCAAGCAATTCTCAAGGGTTCTTCAGAAAATATAACACAATTCTGGTAAAAAATAATGTGTGGGAACTCACTCATTTCATAAATATAAGGAAATGAACTATTTTGCTGTACACTTCCTACAGTTCCCCCTTTCTTTCTCCATCCCATTTGTGTCTCCACCTCCTGCACCACCGCCTAAAATAACTTTCCTATCTCTGCACAAGCATTCTGTTGAAAGTCATGGAAAAATGGAAAGATGGAAAAATTGTAGGGCTCAAGCACCAGGTGTTGATACAGTCAGGACATGGAAAAAAAATTATTGCACACCCAGGTGAAGAACAGTGCAGGAGCTGTTCCTTGATTAACGTAAATTCAGATGTTCTGTCAAACCTACTTCTGAACAGTACAAAGAGTCTTGATGTACACAAAGTGATCTCACAAAATCTTCATGAAATTCTGATGTTATTTAAGAAAAATTTAAGTGAAACTCCTAAGTATTTAGAATGCCCCTGTTTAAATTACACTCCTGTATTTCTTGTATTTAAGATGAGTTTGTATATACTAATGGGAAGTTTAAAAAATGGAATGATAAACAGGTATATACTCTCTCCTGTCGTGAAAAGTGTCAGGGGATAATTATATTTCTTCTGTTTAATAATCTTTATCATTCTAGCTTGAAATAGATTTGGACTCCCAAAGCGTTTGAAATGCTGAACTTTGTGCATGCAAGTACATTCCAAATATAACTATAATGATACTGAAAGACAGAGGAGCAAAGAGGAAAGCTGCTCTGAAAGTTACAACATAAACCATTAAAAACAATTGAAAAAAATAGTACATTGTAACCTACTTTGAAAAGCTAAGGTCACTAACAAAATCATCCATAAAAAAAAATAATAATAAATATCTTTACACAGTCTGAGGTAACATGAAATGTGCCTGTTTCCATTTTTATTTACCTGTGTTTGTCGTCACCAGAAGAATGGCTATGCTCATTACAAGGAAACTAAAACTAGCTCTCTGGGTTTGGTCCTCCTCTAACTTGGACTTGTATAGCAGAACCAACTGTAATGCCTGTCTCCTATCTTAGGATCGTAAAGTCTCTAAATCATATCTTCCTCACACCTTAGACTAAGGATTCTATTTTAATAAAAAATAACATTTCTTTTGGTTAATGATTACATGGAGGTCTTGGCAGAGGTAATGTTGGGGGAAAAACCCAATCTTTTTCTCCTACCTTTTCCTTTGATATATTGGAAAATGATGGTATCATTGGCATGAAATATACATGATTTGTTCTCAAGTGCTATCTATATTTTCATCTTTATTAATGAAGCAATTTACAGTAATAAATAAGCATCTGTAGACCATAACCTAAAATAACAGAAGAAAACTTGGAGACACACTTTAAGAATCCTGATACCTTACAACATGTTTTGTAACCTAATTTTACCCTTCCTTAGAAGTATTAATAAGCAAAACTGTCCTCAGATATGAATATAAAATGTTTTTTATATATTTTAATTTTTTTAAAAAATATAAAATAACTTTATAATTTTTTAATAGAAAAAAAAGAACTTTAAAGAACACTGTTTAGAAAGCAGTCTACAGGAGACATTTTCATTGTGCACCTGTGCATTTTAGAAAATGCTACCCTATGATAAACATATATCCTGGTTACAGCCATTGTAGTTCTAAATGAAAAGGCACCTTGAAGTTCTGGTTTTGTGTCTCTGCGCTGTGCTTGTAATACATCTGATCTGATGGCCTTTTGTGTCACTGTATAACTAGAGTGAATATACAGAGTTGGGTCTCTGCACTAGCTTTGTACAATCCACTTTGTACATTATTTTGATTTCTTTTCACCCTTCATAGTTTTACATGGACTAGAAGCATAACGACGCACTCCACCCGAGCCAGGTATTTCCTGGTAATTAATTAATGGCAGATAAGGGATTTTAGATTTGCTGTTGGCACTCAACTCAATGAATCGTCAACCATCAGGAAATACCCTCCCTACTTGTCATATCTGCCAAATTGCTAATTAAGCATCTAATACTGAAAAGCAAACAATATTTTTATGTTGTTATTAGTTTCATCCATGTCAATGAAATTAATCAATTAAACCTTGTACTGCCTAAAATCTGAACCAGTTTGCATTGTATAGCAGTGACCATATTTATTGGTGGAAATAGACTATAAAATAACATAAAGAGAAAATAAAAATTAAGTAGTAGAAGAGATAGGTAACTGCCTAAAAACCCTGCTCTTATTAAATCAATATAACTATTCGGTATGGATGTATAAAATATACTCATAAATGTTGCTTCTATCCAGCTTCTCATGATAATTTTACAACTGAGTACAAATGCTGGGAAGCCCAAACTTATCTGAAAAATACTCATGTATTTGATCTGTATTTACTAAATAAGAAGACAGACATAAAGGAAAGAAGAGAAAAGGAAGAAAGGGGGAGGAGAGAGTAGGAGTGGAGGAAAAGTGTTGAAACAGGTCTCATTTTGAGGGACTAAATTTCACAAAACCAGTTAAAAAAAAATGAAAGCGAAGTGTTGCTGTTCACCTTCTACCTTATAATTCAGAGCTCAACTGGCACAGCCGGGATATTTGGGAATTAGGATCAATGCCTCTCTGTGCATGAGTCAGAACAAATATTTAAATCAAATGCTCCTCTTGATTCTTTTGTCTCCTACAGGAGTTTCTTATACTCTGTACTCAGTATCTATAAAAAAGCAATCCCTTCTGCATATTTTTTTAGATAAAATACAAACCCCTTATTTACACCAAAGAATGAAAACATGAGCAGTAATGCAGACATTGAATCTCAGGTGCCCCAATGGTACCAACAGCTGCTTGCTTACAGTGTTGTAGACAGAAGGAAATGCCCCTGTCTGGTTGGTTTTGAGCAACCTCTTCATTTTTATTACAGCTGGCTGAAACTGGCATTAAAAAAATACACAATTTGAACAAAACATTTAGATTTGACTGGAAACAAATTTGCTTCTTTTGTTGCATGTTAAAATAAATTGTTTTCATATTGACTGTTAAGAAATCAGTCTGTGTATAAGCTGAATAAATAAATCACATTCATACAGTTCACTCAGAGGAAATTACTCTCAGGTCTTGCTATGGTAAATGTCCAGCCCACTCTTCTTAGGCTGTATATTTATGTCTTCTGCAGAGATCAAACATAGTTTTAATTCTTACAAGGGATTACACAGGAGATGGGCTCAGCCATGCTCAGGGATTGGGTAAGAAAACAAACTTCATTTTACTTTCTTATTACCTTTCAGTCTGTTTCACAAATGTGGGGCTATTGGAAACATTTAGCATTAAAAGCCTTAGTGCCTATTATTACTTTACATCATCAGAAGCAGCCAGAACAGGAACAATGGGAGCTGTTTCCAGGAATGATGAGGAAGGCTTTGTTTGGATTATCCTTTTGTACAGTGATTAACATTGTGTAGCATCATAAGCCATAGGTAATTACTCATTTTTTAGCCTCTTCTACGTTATTTCAAAGAATGAAGCTTTCATTTCCTTAAAACAGGCACTGTCTCTTGCTTTGGCATAAACTTGACTTACACCAAATCATGTGTTTTAAGGGAAGTTGAAGATTAAAGAAGTAAAATTATTTTTGCAAAAATGAAAAAGAATAAGATTTATCAAACAGGACTTTCTTCCCTGAGTTACCTAGCACTTCAAGAAGTGAGACCTCTTGCTAGAAAAATTACATGGTTTTATTAGAATGCTGTAATCAATTATAAAAAAATACTTTGTAAGCACAAACCTTGCTTTCTTTACATGCTTAGTAGCAGCCTGTATCAGAGCCTAAGAGAGTCAGTGGAAGACCTTGAACTAACAGCAGTTGTCAGGTTTCATAGGTTTTTCAAGTTGCAAAGGAAGAAATGAAAGTTTGACAGAACATACAATTCCATTTAAAAAAAAAATAAAAAATTTTCTTTTCATCTTTTCAGAGAGATTTTCAAAAACTGTTGAGAAGGGACTTGCTGTGTTTCAGCCGAAATAGAAGACAAACTTCTCCTTAACTTCAGTAACAGCATATTTTTATTAGCCCTGAGTTCTTTTCAAAATTCTTCCTGTAATTTTACATTTGTGCTTTAGCTATACGAAAAAGATTGTTTCACCACTGCTGTAACAAAACCTCTGAATCAGTGGAATTGAATTTCTTGGGGCCAGCAGGTACTTAACACATGTACTGTAATAAAAGTCAATATTATGTTAAGGAACAAAACTGGTATATAAGATATACTAATATTTAACAATTCAGCAGTGTAAAGGCTGACAGGCATAAATGTTAGGTCTGACTGCAGTTGCTTATCTTGTTAGAGCAAATCCTCTGAGAAACTTAAACCCCAAGTTTCATTGCAAAGTAATTGACCACAGAAAATGCTTCTCTTGGCACTAGTCATTAGTGTCAAACACCTGCATTCACCTGCTTCAAGAAAAATGAAGAAGAATGTCCTTCCAGAAAAGGAGCATTACCTTTGCAACCACCATATAAAGGTAAAGCTGCAATTAACAGAAGCAATATTTTAAAATGTGCTGGAGCTCTACATGCTTCTAAATGAGAATTCTGCCTTTCAAATATACTTGAATTGATTTGGGGGGGATGCGGGGGGGGGGGGGGCACGGGGGAGGTGTGGAACACCCTACCTTTTCTTATGAACACTGAGCAGCAAGGTTGTATTCCAAGGAATTTTACATTTCGGTAGTCTACTATTCTTGTTATTATGATTCCAAGTATTGTTGCCATTGGAAAGTGAACAGAACCAACCAAATCTTTGCATCCCTGTATCTTGTGACTACTGTCCTACTTCAATCCCAAGATTGTTCTGATTTACAGCAGCGGTGAATGGCTCCAAAGAACTGAAGCTGCACAGCGAGGATACTGAAGCATCCTGGGCACTTTCCTTCTGCAGATGAGCTAGGCAAGCAAGAGGAGATAAGGAACTGCCATCAATGAAGTACAAAGAAGTCTAATTTGCCCGAGGCATGAATAACAAATAAAGAGGACATTTAGCTCTAATAATCCTCCCATTTACATCGAGGTTGCATCTGCCTCTGCATCTAGTACAGGATTTTATAGTAAAATACATCAATGTCAGAATTGATAAATACCTATGTCCAAATGTAGGCACCTGGACAAATCCAGATTTTCCATATTCCAATTTTGTTTCATCTCTTCCAACTTTAGGGAGAACTGTAAGAACCGAATGCGTCCAAGTTTCAGACCTCTAAAGGTTATACCTCATACTAGGCCCTAATATTCAAAATTGTAACCTAAAGACAGTGCTCTTATAAGGCTCGTACTGCCTACACACAGAATGCTCATACCTCAGCTCTCTGTCCCTTTCAGGGAGCATTAAGTGCATGTTGACATAAGTGTGTATGGACAATTGTATATCCGCTCCACCCAGCTCACCAGGTCTGAGAAAGCTCTGACCGGAAGCCATGCCGCAGCATTAACTGGATGCCGAGAGGCAAGGTACGATAACTCAGGCTCAGTGCCACACCAATTAGGTTACACAACTCCTGGCCAGAAGTGCCTCACATCCGGCCCACTTGGAATACAAGAAGAACAGATCTATAACAATATGTTCCTGTACTCTTAGACAGGTAGACATACTTCATATTTTCTCAAAACATAATGTACAATTTCCATATCTTCTTTTTTTGGCTCGGAACCTGATAGAAAGATGGTCTTAGGTGGGAAGGAAGTAGTTTTAATGAGTAATAATCCATTTCCTCATCAATAACAGATCACAACGCTTTTTAAAGTACTTGTGTATCAACTTAAAGTTTGCATAGGGAACTTGTGAATAAAGTACTGATCAAATCCCACAACCAAAAAAAAATATCTATTCCAAGTTATCTAAATGTGGTAAAGCACATCAAAAGGTATCTAGGTATATTTTTAATTCAGTTTATTGCCTACAGCATAAGTTCAACACATGATCTAATTTGTGTCTGCAATAAACGGGTGTGAGTTCAAAAGCCACTACAGCTGCATGATTTTTAGAGAGGCAGAAACACACAAAGTCAGCATAGAAATAAGCAGCAAAGTAGTGGGACTGAAAACATGTGAAATAAAGACAGATATTTATGCAATATTAGTTGATTATCCAGTATTTTTTATAAAACAACCACATGTATACCAAATACAAAACATTTGTAAACAAGAATAATTCAACACCAGAATTCATGAAGTTGCCAGCAGGCTGCAAAAATAGTCTACAGCACCGCTGAGCCAAATGTTGTACGATAAAAATGTAAAACCTACACATACACAGAAACTTCTTTGCTGAAAAATGTCCTTGTGTTTCCAACATTTTCAGAAGGTAACTTAAAAACACAGTGCCTGATTTTTTGGATTGGCCTGTAGGGCTCCAAGGTCACAGAAACAAGCTGCAATTAAAAAGGGTGTAATGAGGAAAGGTCACGAAAAATGAATAGGAACATGACCCAGCACTACACAGCAGTGGGGTACAAAAACAAGCGGGATGGGAAGGCGCCAGCCAGCATGCTTTCCTATCTAATTAGCTGTGTCTCTGATAAAGGAGGAAGTAAGTTAAGGGAGGGAGTCTTCAGCACTTAAAACAATCCCCAAGACTCCATTTCTGCACTGGTAATGTAGTGTCTTTAGGATTCAGGCCAAGAGAATAACTAAAAGGAAGCTTAGCAGTCACTAATTGTCAGCTTCATATTTGTTCATGGATAATAACAACCTGTTTGAACTATGACAGCAGATACTGCTTTTCACAAGTTACTTTGCACTGTCAACACAACGGTATGTCATTCAGTCTGGGAAGCCTCACAAAACAAACCCTGATACACATCCCTGCCATGGCAGGGCTGTGCAGGTACATTGGCAAGTGCACAAGCTTGAGCTGACTTTCATACTTCATTTCTTAAACATCTCAATGACATTTCAAGCACGCTGCTCTGATTCCTCACTTTTTTTTTAACAATAACTTGATGCTCTCTGGGAGAAATCTAACTGAATCTGAGTTTTGAAGAAGTAATCTAAGATGTGATACAATGTGAAGAGATTTTAGATTTGAGTAACTTCAGCACCCTGACCCACCAACATAGCTTGTAGCAACTAAGAATACCAAGACCTGGAGTCCACGCTTCACAAGGGTGCAAGGGCAACAGAAATCCATGAGAATTAGCTGTTCATTTGCTGTAGGTTATGGACTAGCACTTAAGGCAAACTGATCACTAGTATATGTGCATGGCTGACTACAATGCAGTTTTATTTTGTAACAAGAAAAAATGAATTCTACTAGTAAAAACCCCCAGCAAGTCTCATATTGAAGAGACTAGGGAATGGAGAAACCATTATTTATATCAGAAGCTATTTTATTGCCCCTTGCTGTTCAAAATTTGCATTTATTTTCTCTAGTTAATTTTTCCTTGTCAAGTATCAGATACTGGGTTTTGCTACACTTTTCTCCATTATTTTAGAGAGTTTTTACCCTCCTGTGCTCCAGACAATCCATGAAGTTACCTCATACCATAACCCAGGATATTTATTTTTGCTTTCATTGGGCTTTCAGCAGTAAGCGTAAATAATGTACAAAGAATGGCAAGGGTCTTCAAGATATTTATTGTATTCTACTATGGTATTATACATATTTATCTTGATCAATTCTTATTCCAATTACAATGTCATAAATAGCACAATCTAGATAAGCCTGCCTATGTGTAACTGAGAAGCAGTGCTTATAGAACACTTTCATTTAAAAAGAAGAGAGTGCTGAACTACAGGTTTGGGTATTTCAAAGACTGAATTCTCCTTTCTTGTGAACATCCTTATTTTTTCTGTATAAGACTAGTTTTAATATTCATTATATCTTTGAATATTGCTTATAAATCTGAAAATTTATGAACTAGTTGCATGCTTTGTTGTTGTGTGTTCGTTGTTGAACTAGCTGTATGCTTTGTTAGAGGCCGATTTCTGTTGTCAGGGAGTAAGCTGTTTTGTTTCTTGTGTGGAGAAGCATAGCTTTCTATTGCTATAGAAATTAAGCAGAGGATTAAATAGAATGGTACAAAAAAAATCAGCTGGAAAACTATGAGAGAAAGAGAGCAGTGAAAAAGTCTGTTCCATGTGTGTCCTCAACCTTCTTCTCCTGTCATTTTAAAGATACATATATTTCCTAGGTTCCTGTGGATATTACATGGCTGGATCTGAAAGGCATAAATATTCAATCGATATCCATACTGAATTCACAGTGATGTACTGCTGCCAAAGTTCAACACCTGAGGTAATTTGACCTGAATTGTTGCAGTTTGTTCTGCATCCCATCTCAAGAGGCAGAATCATCAAATGGAGTAGGCAGCAGGACCAGCTAGCTGCACGGACCTCAAGAAACTAAAGGTGATCACCAAAGGAAGAACAGAGCTTGCAAAGAAACATACAACTTCTGTCCAAATTGCCCTATGCCTATAAGGATTCTCCAGGCAGGACCCAAATTTTTTTTGAGAAGTCATTCACAAATATGTTTCAGTGATTTGCTGCATTGATGCTGAACAGACTCCAGAGCAAAACTGCAACATATTTGAAATGATTGCTTTGGCTTTGATTCAGTAATTACTTTAATGAGAAAAGAGAGCTGTTTGTATTAAGATATCTTACTTACACAAGACAAACAGCTTCATCACAGCTAGAATTCATTAGTCATTATTAAAGCTGTTATACAGAAAATTGCCCGCTCCAGTTTAGGATTAGTTTTAAAAAGCTTTAAAGCAAAGTAACTCGTTCATTTGCGTGCAGACCAAACAAAATATCCATGATCATTGATTTTAAAAAGGCTAATTGATTTGTATTTACCTTGTCACCATCTAAAAGCAAAAATGCTTGAACGAAGTATTTGAATATTCCAAAATAAATGGGAATGGTAGTTCAAGTGAATATTCCACTAAAATTCAAATTATGTTCACATCCCAGTAAGTGTCTTCTGCTGTAGTCTGAATAAAAACATTCTGAGTTCTGTAGTTTGCCCTGTTCCATGACCAATCATAATCTTTTTACAAAGGTAAAACATCTGTTTTGAAAAGCAGCCAAGCTAATAGTTTTCCACACTTCAAAATTAGTTCAAAGATCCTAAAACAACAACACAAAACCAAAATCGCAAACAAAAAAACATTCAAAATTTCACAATATGATAAATAAAAAAGTTGGAAACAGAGCTACATAAATGATTTTATTAACAAATTTCAATACCTTCTCAGGTTTCCCCAAGTCTCAGTCTGAATTTTGAGAATTGTTTTAAAGGTTGACATAAAGTAAGTACTAAGGCAATATTCAAATGCTATTAGGCTGCATTTGTGGCTGATTAGCCTAGCATTTCTTTATTTTTCAGCAAACTAGGCTCTCCTTTCACAGAGAGGATTATGAATTGGGAAATATCTTGGAAAAAGCTTGCTTATGAGCTTTTATTTGTTTCTATAATCACTTTTTCTTTTCTTCGCCTTCCCAGCCAAGTAAATGACTGCCTTTATGTTCTCTGGACTGTTTCACAACTAGAACACCTCAAAATACTTTGACAGCCCACTTTTTTTCCTCCTTCACATTACAGGGAAAGGAGAAGCCCTCATATCCCTTAGGAACAAAAGAAAAGTTTCATAAAATTGGAAGAGGATATTTCAGACTGTAACGACATGTCTGTATATATGAGGTTTCGAACCAGCCATGAGAGTCTCTGCTGTGCTTATTCTGATCTCATTATTTGAAACCAGGATGGAAACCTCACAATAAATAATAGCTTCTTTCTATGAAACGAGATTCCTGGAAAGTGAAAATGAAGCAGTGAAGAAAGCCAGCTTTAATTTCCAAAATTCAGACACATGGCATAAATCAGCCCATGTGATTGAAAGCCAGCCTCTCCACTCTGCTTGGGCAAGAAGAAGGACACACATCAGAAAGAAAACTTGTCATAAATCAGGAAATAAACTTGCTTTTGGCCTCTCACTGGATTGGAGGATGGGGTTAACTGTCATCAGAAAATGTGTGCATTGTAGGTGAGGCACATCCCCTAGGCCTGAGAAGGTAAGGGAATGACTTGACCAAAGAGGGAAGCAAAACAATTAAGTCTGCTTTTATAGCCGCTGGCTTAATAGCACATGTGAAAATGAACCCAGACCAAAAGAAAAAAGTGGCCTGGATCACTAACCAAATGACTGATGCTAGAGAAGCATTTTCACTCTGTTTCCTATTTACTGGAGCACCTCCTTCATCAGCTCTTGCTTCCCCAGGGAGACACTTTATCCCAAGAACATTTTCACAGTTTCGTTTTAACTTTATGGCATTTTTAAACAGATTCACTCATACATACCAATCAACTATTCCTTAAATCATGGACTGCCTCAAACAAAATACATTTTTAAAAAGTATGAATCAGATTCTTGAGTAGTAGAAACGGATGTGTTCCTGCAGATTGCTTCTGAATTGCTGCCTTTATTAACTTTTCCTAGTTCAAAATTTATTGTCACTGTATGAATAGATGTATTTATTCCAAATGGCAGAAATAATGGCAGCTCTTGGGGTTATAATATTCAAAAATTGTGCTCATTAACCTAAGAGGAGTTTTAATGCTTACAATCAATGCATAAGTATGCCAGCATTCCCTAATATATGCAATTTTTGGAAAAAACTACTGTGACTGGAGTTACTGCTTCCTTTGATAACCCTTTGCCTTTGTAATTAATCATCAATCATGAAACATTAACTCCAAATAATACAATGCATAAACTGCTCCCAGCATGTAAGTCACTTTTCTAACAGTAATTTGTTGCTTGATACCATTTTTGAGTTTTGCTGAATTAAGATAAAAATAATAGGCACTTCACCTGCTAGCCAAGATGCAGTGAAATCCTTAATTAAACAAGCAAAGTTGCAGCTGATCAATTTGTTCTTCATATCTTTCAAAACAAACTTAGTAAAATAGTTTATTTAATAACAGTTTTGTCAATCTTTTCTGCATTATTTTTTCCACAGGTGTCTTGTGAATCCAAAAGGAAACAGTGCATCTGCTCCAGGGGCTTATTTCTCAATCAAAATAATAGCCCACTATATATAATATCACAATTAATTACTATGTAAATTAATTTGTTTTGATAAATATGATTTAATGAGGGTAATAGGTAGTTCTCTAGAACTAATTACTTCTTGATAAAAAGACACTACTTGCATTCAAACATTAAAAAAAAATTACTACTACTTTTGATTTCACATTTAACATACCTGCTTATTATTAGATATTCTACACATGACTTACATCCTTCAGAGATGACAGTTAAGCACAAAGAAACCATCCCAACCTTAAATGATGTGTAAATGGATTTTCAAAGTTTCTAAAAAGTTCCAGCAGCTTTTTACATATTTGGATCACTAAATACTGAAAATGTGCATTGGCAATGACCAGCACACAAAAAGTTGGCATAGTTCAGAAATTAAGTTTTACCTACATATAGCAAATGAAACTGAAACACAGCTTTTAAATCCAACCGCCACACCATCAGATTTCTTTAATTTGGATAGTAATAAAAATATGAATAAGGAAGCTTTTACTTTTTCCTCCTTTTTTGCTCTTTGTAATCCCCATAAATCAAATCAGAGTTGTATTCTGAACAGCAACAAGTGAATTCTGAAAATGCTTCTTTAAAGAAAAATCAAAATATATATCAGAAGCTCTCTAAATATACTCAGACCCAAGCATAAAGTATAAGGTTGGAGAACAAACTTCTCTTTTCAAATATCCAGGATTTTATGTTATTGATCAAGTTGGAAACTGAGTTAATAATTCTGTTGGGACCCTTCTTAGAGCATTATGCACAGTGTGATGTTCTGTGATTATAAAAATACAGTGCTAAGGGGCAAATCCCAATAGGATGTTCTTGAAACACATAATGAAAAGGTCTTCCAGGTGTCCCAGTCCTGAGGGTCTGACCTGTCCCTTCTTCCTGCTCACTAGTTTTTTTTAAACACAGCCTTTTACGTTCATCATATGCAATTATGTATTTCAGATGCTGGCTATTACCATTAAGGGGTTTTCCTCATAGTGGAGAAAGTCCAGACTGCTAGTATATGAGACTTCTGAATTTTTTGCACTGCTAGAATGGCACAAACAACTGGAAAATCCTAGCTTGGCCTTGCACCCTTATCAACATGCTTGAAACCACAAAATACAACAGGTATTTTGTCTCGTGTCATAAATCACACACAAAACCAACAGTCAGCATATCTACCATCTGCACCTAGGAGGCTCTTGCATTTTATCATCTCCCATCTCAGTGTGACTAATGTATTTTACAGGTGCCTTTTTGCAATACACTTACACTGGAAAAAAACCAAATCAATCAAAACAAACCTCAGTCACTGGCTTGTATATTTGCAAAAGTGGGGCTTTGCAAACCTGATCTCATAGTGGCATAATTATAATATTGGTTTCATGACTCATTCAGTGATTACATGTTAACTACTAACTGACCACTCCTTGTCACTCACTATTTGCTAACACAGTGTTTATCTAAACCAGAATGTGCTGAGCAAAAAGCACTTGCTGTTAAAAAATGCACTTAAATTAAATCACAAAGTTTCTTTTTGTTTTTAACATCCCTGTGTAATTTTTGCATGTGTAACAAACACTGAAGTTGCACATCCTTTAAACTGTAAAATCAAACCAGTATTTGGTTTAGTTTCAACTCTTCTCCTTTATATTTACAGCCAGACTCAAGAACAAACAAATAAAAAAAGGCTTTTAGTGCCTTCAGATCTGCATTGACTTTGGATCAAGAATATGTTCTCAAGCCCATCCCTGAAGATCGTTACCACAAAATGACCACAAAGGGCGAGTTGCTCTCTAGAACTGACAAAGCTCTACACACTTCCCATTGCACTACTGAAAGAGAAGGGGAGGTTAAGAGGGGAGAGAGCTGTGGTCCTTATCAAATGACACTGCCTTAGCTCTGCCAGATTTCTGTCTACCACATGCCCAGTCCCCACAGGGAAGTGAAGTGAGTTTTTGTCATCAAATTTTCCGCAAGGTTGTACCACACAAGTTAGAACGCGCAGTAGCAGTTTAGGCTTCTGCCCAGCACTTCTCCCCTCAGCATTACTGAGATTGCTCAATCTTGTCTTGAACAAAGAACCACATAAAGAAGTCCCAGGCCAAGGCCCCTCACTGGGCTGTTTCAGAACCTTCCTTCTGTGTGAGGCCACACAAGTCAGTCCCACAGCATTCATAAAATATGGAGACATTGAAGGTTTCCAAAAGAACAGATTCATAGAAGGAGCACAGAGCAGAGATTTCAGAGGTTTTCTAAAAATTATTATAATCTTTATTTATCTTCTTTTAAGGTATTAATGAATAGATGATCCTTTCCCTATTATAGAAAACTGGCTTATCCAAAGACTTTGGAACTTACCTAAAAGATTTGCTTTTTCTCTCTGTATCCATTTCAGACCATGAAAATTCTGTTAGTACGTACAATTTATAAAATCAATTACTGTAATTTCAAATGAATGATACAATGCTCAAGATCAACATTCTACCATTTGAAGCTGAAAGCATTACATCTTAAGAAAGAATAGGCTTGTACTGGGTTATGTTTACAGTACAACTATGCAATCTCAAGATACTTGGAAAGTTCAGATAATGGCATAAAGTTCAAATAAACAGCAGAGCTGGGTGCTTTTTGAAAATTAAATTCAACTTCCTGTGACTAATAAATGAAGGCCCAGCTGGAGAGAGAAGAAAAATTTTAAAATGCTAGAAATATTGTTCAAATGGGGCAAATGGCTGCTTGTAAAACCACTTAACTTAAGCCAGTCTATAGGGCAACTATATGCAGCCATTAGACTGGTTTATCTACACTACACAGTAGTTTACAACCGCAAAACTAACACAACTTTGCTACAAAAAAAAAAAAAAAAAAAAAGTATGCTGATAGGTACAGAACTGACATTCTTTGTCAAAAGATATATAGATGATAGATGAGTTTCCAATATTTTATTTAAGTTTAGTTGCTTCTACTCAACCACTATGAGGGTGGTCAAACACTGGAACAGGTTGCCCAGAAGGGTTGTGGAGTCTCCATCCTTGGAGACAATCAAAACGGAGATGGCCTCAGACAACCTGCTCTAACTGATGCTGCTTTGAGCAGGGGTATTTAACTAGACAATCTCAAGAGATCCCTTGCAAAATCAACTACTCTGTAATTCTAAAAGAAGACCTCTCTGAAACCCAATTTGGGGACAATGGACATTTCTAGGCTTTGCTGAGTTCTAAAGCTGATGTCAAAGAAATAGCCTCTTTTTTTCATTTCCCCTTTGTTCATCTAGAAATTCTAGGGACAATTAAAACTACCCTAGCGAGACCAACCCTTATATCTGAGATGCATACTATGATGATATTTTTATTTTCACTTATGACCTTAAAATGAGCCTGACTTGCATTCCAGTCTATTTGAAAATAAATGAAAAAAAATAATGGCTGGATGTTGGGGAAAAAAAAAATACCACCCAAAAAACAAGGGAAATGCTTCCTCTTACATTTCTATTTTTATCACTAGGTTTGACATGACCTTGAATTTCCCATGATATAATCAGACATAAATATGCACATTTACTAATGAGATTTTACTGATTACCACAGAGGAGGGATCATGTACCCTTGTACTCTGATTATACCCTCACAGTTTTCAAGAAGCATTTATTTTAAAATCAAAACTGATGCATTCCACATTTAAAAATACTCCACACTTAAAAGTACTCCTCATTTATATGTATTCAATCTGGATTATATCTAGGATACTAAGGCTCATTTTTGTAAAAAATGCATTATAAAGGATGCATTAACCTACAAAAGACACAACTTGACAGTGTACTAAATTGATAGACTGATTATCACTGACAGAAATATTTCACAGCATATGTAACCTCTGAGTTTTTTCTTTTGTAGGTGTCAAGCAGGCAGTGAAGTCACCATTCCTCTCTATACTGAATTTTTCCTGTGCTGAAGGAGCAGACATATAATTATGGCTTAAGAGTATTTATTATTAAGGAAAATTAGAATCAAAGAAACATTTCCATGCAATACAGTATGCAAAGCAAAATGATTGTTTGTAGATACTGGCAAAATTCTGGCACTGTTCAAAGAATATTATTCATTTCACCACTTAATCCTATAGCTGGACTGAAAAACAAGGTGTGAGTTCCTTATTATTCAGCCCAGCTATAGGCATTTCCCAGCTTTGTATGTAAATAAAATATACAAGGTAAGGACTTCAAGATTCAAAACTGCAAACAAACCCCTGATTCTTCTCAATTGTAAATATCACCCACATGTGACTTAGCTTTAAGAGTCATTAACTTTTGATCTGATCTAAAAATATTCTTTAAAAGTCTAAGGAAAACTGTTGCCCAGCCCTGTCCACTAATAAGCAAAGGTCATTGTACTAAAAACCAGCTAATCATCTGAAAGTCAAAGCAATTCCAAGTAGTTACAGTAGCAAGAGTCATTTAGGGATTCTCTCAAAACATTTTTTAAACTGAACTGTCTGGACTGCAAGCAGCTCATGGATCAGCAATTCAAAACTCAGTTTAGCAGCTGATAGTCTACTTTTATTAACATGACTGTAACCTTTATGACATGCTCATAGGAAATGGTCCTACAGCTTTCTGCCTCTGGTTTTGTGTGTTCAGCTTCAGATATTTGTAAGGATTCAAGTGTGGTTCTTAGTCAGAGAGGCCAGTTTTGCAAACGCATAGGTAATCGTTTAAAGAACGTACTCAAAGCAGAAGAGTAATACATACAGCAAAGCACAAATTATCACTACTCTATATGACAAATAACTTTTTGAAGTAACTTCAGACATTGTTATTACCCAGTAAGCCATTTTGTACTATCAAATGAGCACAACCTGAGGTGCTGTACCTACTGGTCCTATGGTCTGTTACAAAGGAAACGAGAGAGAAAATTAAAATACTCCATTAATGGAGGCTGTCTGTCTGCAGGAAACTTATTCATGTACAATAAGAAGAAACCGCTTCTGATACTATCAAAAATAGGATGCTGGGAGAATAGAATGTAATATTTTCGACATCTCTCCAGGGACATTCACTTTCATTTGGACAACTCAAATGGAAGCAGGAAGCGGAAAAGTTGAGATTATTTATAAAGCCACCCGGTCCTGCTTCTGAGACTCAGGTTGTCAAACAAGTTGGAAGAATCATGCCACAACATCAAGAAATTACCCATGCTTCACCTAAATAAGGCTGCTTAAAACTCATATATGCCCCCTAACAGGCAATAGAGTGACAGGAAGTAATTCATCCTACTATGATGATTCACCATAATGTATTTTGACATCAATGAGGGAACCCAGCTCCGCCAGACACATAAATGAATACCTAGACCTCAGGAGCACCTGCACCTGAAGATTTTACTGCAGTTCAAGATCAGAAGTTATTCAAAGACCAGTTCTGGAAGGAATGAGGTAAGAATTAAGCACCAGCATAAGTGTCAATGACTTCACATATGCAATAAATAAAAATAAACAATAAAGTACTGTTTAAAAAAGCCCCAACAAATTACTATTAACAAAGCATAGAGCTTAAACTACTCATTCTTAATAAATATTGTCATATTACTTATGCTGTCTGCATAATTAAAAGATATAGAGAAATCTGACCAAAAGAAACGTTTTTTTCCCTCTACCCCTTCGCATATTAGTCCAACTGATGTTTAATTTTGAAATGTAGGTATTTTATACTCCTCAAAGTGTATGTATTTCAATTCTGAGTTTCTGTTCTACAGACATTGGATACATGGCACAATTAATTCCTTCCTTGTTTGCCTGCTTTCTCTAATACACCAGGAAAAAGGAAAGAGATAGTATAAGTGCATTTAAAAACTGAATTATCTAGAAATCAGCAAAAAGTTTTGCTATTTTAAGCAACACAGAAGGGTAACAAAGTGAAACCTCAAGCTACCAGCCATTTAATTTTCTTCACATTTAAGGGATGGAAAGAAACCAACTCTGTATTAATTTTTATTTCACAGTTCTTGCAGGTTTCAACAATTGCTATCAAACATGGAGGAACCCACCCCAGGTGGCTATACCTTTCCCTATAAGCCCTTCCCTCCAAGTATCATCATTTGCCTCCTTATACTAATTTTGTATAACAAGGATACCAAGAGGATGCACTCAGAGTTCCAGGCTCTGCTGGGGGAGGTTGGTCTGTAGAAAGATGTTATTATTAGGGTTATTGCAGGAATGGCTTGCCTTTTCTCCAGTTTCTAAGTTTTGCCTCCTACCAATCTACTATCGCTGCCAATAACTAACCTTTCCCTGAGCAAAGCCCTGGGCACTCCCTGGCAGACCTTCTCGGGCAAAGGTCTGAGCTTAATCTGTTGCAACAGGGTGGAAATTCTGTAGTAACTTTAAATATATCTCCAGGTTTCATAGCTAATGAGTCATTCTGATAGAAATATAACAGAAAATTCAGAAACTGTTGAAAGTGAGGAGAAACAAAAGTACACCTCTTCCTGGCTTCTTAATTTAAACTCCCTAGACTTTTCTCATTCTAACTGAAAGAGACATTTCTAATGATTTCTAATCCCGCACTAGCCCTATACTCCATTAGCTGGTCCGTGGCTGTAGCAACTTAAGCTTAGCCCAGAAACATCCCCTTTTATCTAAGAATGAGTACAGATCCTTACCCTTTAGTAGTGTAAGCTTCTCACACAAAGCCCAAACTAGAAACCCATGCAAGATCCAGAAGCAAGATGGTTACAATAAGCATTAATCCTGTAACTCCATGCATCAAAAATAAGTTCAAAACATATCTGAACAGTGTATTTTTTTTTTCCTCATGAGCACTGTTATAACCTCCCATTTTGCCCTCAGTCTCATACTGAAGACAGGAAAGTTTGGAATAGGGGACTTTTAACATCAGGAAACACAAAGTGTCTACTTGTTATTTCAATGACACCTCTAGAAGTGGAATCAAGAACAATAAATAA
Source organism: Falco rusticolus (assembly GCF_015220075.1). Classification (NCBI taxonomy): domain Eukaryota; kingdom Metazoa; phylum Chordata; class Aves; order Falconiformes; family Falconidae; genus Falco; species Falco rusticolus. The sequence continues at coordinate 52,376,050 of NC_051194.1, forward strand.
CATATAGTTGAAACTCAAGTCAGGCAAGCATTTTTTTTAAAAAAACCAGAACTATTCCAGTTTTTTTGAAAGTATATTGTGCTTTAAAATACTAGAACTCAGTATGAGAAATTATCTAAACTGTAACTTTTTCAAATTCTTGAAACAGCAAAACAGAACCTTTTAACCTAGATTTACTTGATGTAGTGCAAGCTGTCTTTTTAATGCCCACTTAGCTGACACACACTGCTAAAGTGAACATTAACTAAAGAGATCATTTAAAATACTTGAAGAAAGAAGAAAGAATTGCCCAAAAGTAAAAACTGCACCAGTGGCCTGAAAGACTAATTCACACTGGGAAGGAATGTTAAAATGATTGTGATTAGTGATTAGCCACAATCTGTCATTTCCCTCTTTCAGTTGTGTTTATATGGGTCATGCAGTTTCCACCGAGATTTCACTGAGACCTTTCTCCAGCTCACAAGGTAACTGTCAAACCTGCAGTTACAGAACTCCTCAAGAAAAAAAAAAAATTAAAAAATGGACTAACATCAAGACCTGACATTAAAACTTTATATTCAGACACCTTAAATGCTTGGGTTTGGTCCCTAAATTACATGCATCAGTGGCTGTAGTTAGATTCCTCTTCCTTTTAGCATTAACTACTCAACAAAATGACACAAATTATGTACATTAATAATTAATTGCTTTCCAAAACATTACTGAAAGACATATCCATTATTGCAGGTGATCTGCATAGGCTCTCTAATAACGGTGCCTTTTTTGTGCAATGGTAACTCACTGATTATGCTGTAAGTTAGGGCAGTATTTTAGATTCAGGGCTGAGTATGTTAAAATAGGCTGTATCTCAAACGGGTGTTGTGGACTTCATGCAAATATAACTCTGCTAAACACGCTATAATCTCTGTATGCAGAAGGCTGCTCTGAGAGGATAACACTGACTTCTCACCTTGTATGTCTTGGACTTTGAGAAGCTGGACAATAAAATGTGATCATGCTTTATTATTGATCTACATTCTTATTACTTCTCTATCTTCATTACATTTCCTTTCTGTATAATACCAGCCACACTGTAAAGATCACGTCTAATTTCACACGTTCCCATACAGGGAAAAAAGAATAATTCAATAACACAGAAAAAAAAAATGACAGATGCACAGAATGGTTGAGGGTGGAAGGGACCTCTGGAGATTAGTTAGTCTAATCCTTTTGTAAAATCAGCATCAACTCAAATAGGTTGTCCAGGGCCTTGTCCAGTCGGGTTTTTAGTTTTGACTGTCTCCAAAGATATATACTTTACAGCCTCCAGCTTTTACCTTACTCAGCTAAACAAACCTGCCCTTGCCATAGATCTTGATTTAAGCTTCCTATAGTCAGCATTTTGCTCAGAGAAGTTCAAAGTTATGACAACAGCACAGCTTCACAATCATAGGCTGAGGAGAAAATACTGAAGATGGAAAGAAATTTATATTACTATGACTACTCAATCCTTCATTTAAAGCAGGAATTACATGAATTTACTGGTCCAGATTTCCCTACTGTGAGGACTCAGTCTGAGACCAGACCATTTGCACAGGTTATCAAATAATAAGTTAACAACTTCAAGTTATTTTGAGATTATCAAGCAATCAAGTGCTCTGGACAAACTCAAATGATTTAAGAACAGTTAATAAATATTTTTCTGTTATTTGGGTAGTGTGTGGGGAGCTGTTGGTTTTTTTGTTTTCTGCAAATGAAACATTACATATGGGATTAGGATCTGCTCATAGCAACAGTTCCCACAAATACAGAAAGTAGTTGTGTCATCCCAAGCGTTCTGCCCCTACATACTGGCTGGAAAATCTGGAAAATAAATCTCTTGAACCTGAATAATCAGTGTATTGGGTGGAGCACTCACTTTGCAACACTGAATATTCACCTCTGGAACTGGGTTCAAATCCAAGTCAAACTGATGTAACCAAAAATTCTCTAAACAGAGCATAAATAACGAAAGCTCTAGTCAGAAATCAGCTTCAGAAAGATAATGCCCTAGGGCATTTTTAATTTATTTTTAATTAGCTGTTGAACCCTACGGTCAGGGTATTCTGGAGCTGTAGTGTGAAAAAGAAATACTTAATACATTGTTTTGCTTTTCAAGATTGTAACTGCTAAATCAGATAATTAGTTGGTTGAAACTTCAGGTCTTTGTTTAGATCTGTGAAGGATTTATCAACTGCAAGTTCAACTTCACAGAGAAAAGAACCAAGCCAAGAGGACCAGGAATAAATATTCAAGCCAAATTCCCATCAGACTAAGTTTTGGGGCACAGAAAAATACATCTGTATCTCATTCTTTTGTGCTCCTAATAATTTTCTCTATCTATAGAAACCAGTTCCGTCTGAGTGAGACTGACAACTTCACAAAAGTAAAAAAGGTGGGGAAATGCCACTGAGCGTTACTTTACTGTACTTTTTGCACTTGCTGGATCCAAACAGTATCAGCAGTGCCATGTCATGGGAAAGGTGTTCTTCGCTTTATGTTTAATTTTGCCAGAAAAAAGAAGTTCTAGAAAACCTGCTAAATTCCCAACAGGACCTACAGAACCACAGGTTCTTGACAGGTAGTTGTACTCTTGGATGTTAACCTGTGATTAAATATGTCTTTGACATTATTCAACAACTCTATAGTTGTAAAGCACTTGTTTGTTATACTTCTGCTAATAGCAATAATGCAAGAGTCACATCATGAAACTCCTTTAGACTATATTCAAATGCAGACGTTGTATTGTTGACAACGGCATAGCCACAGGTGACCTAGCTGACTACCAAGGTGTCTAGAAGCCTCATCATAACTAAACAATTTCTATCACTACAGAAGCATACATTAAGACAGATCACAGGCACGTATGCAACATTTAGTCTCTTGCTACAGCCTAGAATAAAGCTTTAGGTCAGCACGTTGACAGCTATCAGACAATACAAAAGAAGCCAGTGACTTCAGTGTAAAAGGTAACAGAGATATGCATCTCAAAATCCACAGTCAGAACGGATATAAAACAAGATATTTTAACAACCCCAGTCAATACATCATAGAGCAGTTTCATCAAACCTATGTTGTCCTCTCAGCAAAACTTGGTGTTCCTTTTCTCAAATTTAAAGCTAAAAAAGCTCTGCTAAAAGCCAGTAGGACTACCAAAAAAGACTCTTGGCATCACTGTTCATGTTTGGTCTATGGGATGGAGAAACTAAGTACTTCAATATTGACAACTTGCACGTATATAGGGGACTACTTTAGGAAAACAGCAGACCAAAGAATACAGTTTCCCCTACAGTCTATCGTAATGATTCCCATTAAAATAACTAATCAGAAGCAGTTTAAGAAACATTGCCTCTTTCATCCACCCCATAAGGACTTCACTTTTCGTTTGATGTGGAAAAGAAAGACTGTAAGTGAACTTTTTTTGACAGACCTTTCTGATACAATGAAGCATAAGGCAAAGTAGTGCTGCAGGTCTGGCGTGAAATGAACAAATGCGACCCAGCTGAGTTTACAGAAGCATGCTTTCCCTTTGACTAATCTTAAGGCTGGCTATAAGAAAAAGTGCTTATCTTACTGATGGATTTTGTATGAGAAAAAACAATGCAAACTTGGGAAGAAAATACTTCCAATTTCAAAATAAGTATTTCAGAAGTATTTAATAAATACATCTATTTTCTTAGGAACAGAAAAATTGTGCCCTTTCTTATCCTGTAATCAGCCTCATGGAGCCTGAATGAAGAGGCAGAGATTTCATTAATAAGCCTCAGGCTTATTCTGCTTGCAAAGCTCTACATTTGACATTCTATATTCTGACATTTTATTACTAGCTGTGCTCTAGCACAATAAAATGGCATGGCACAACTTGATGATTTCAGTTCAGTGGAGGACTGGGATAAGATGCTTTTTGCTAGATGCACCATTTCATATTTATATTAGTGAGAGAGACACTGGAGTTCACAGCAGTGAAATGAAAAATGATTTTAAGATACCAATTTTCAAAGTAATGTGAAGTAGGGTAATGAAGAAAGTAATTAATTTTAAGGCTCATCTCAGTTACTTCTTTTCTGGAAAAGTCTTTTTTCTTTACACATTCCATTTCTGCCTAGGACGACAATTAAAGAGAGTTCTCAGAAGCTGCAGAAACAGGTAGGGTTTTAAAAATATTTTTTACTATTCACATTTGTTTTCCAAAATTGTTACTGATAAAATAAGTTACCTTGGCAGTGGAGTTATGCTGTTAATGTCAGAGCTTTTATGCTCAACAAAAGGAGGAAGGGGAACAAAGGTTTTTCTTGTCACGTGCTTGTGCAGTGTCCAACACAAAAGGGTTTGGGCCCATCATAACAGACCTCTACCTCTTGTGTTCTTATTGTATGTATACCAAGATATCATATACTTGAACTGCTATTTTGGTTTGATGAGTAATCTCTGAAAAGAATCACGAACACTCTCGAGTCCACTGGATACAATCACTCCACTCACTGTCGTGTTTTTCTACTACCCTCCCAAGCACCTGCTAATAATTACCTTCAGAGAAAGGTACTGCATTGGACAGACCTTTGGTCTGACAATCATAACACTTTGTGTATCCATACTGAGAGTATCTTAAGATCTGTATTAATTTGGAGTAAATGCTATTGCATACAACATATAAAATGTATACCCTACATATTCAGGTTATGGAGGGTCCATAAGTTACCATTTTATTTTTCTTAGTTTTACTTCAAATACACATTTTGAAAATAGTGCCTGTTAGAGCATTATAAAATTTACAGTGTTTTCAGAAAGTGTTATTTTACCCTGTGAAGAGGGCCTTCTTCAGAAATACTGTGCAATTATTTGAACTGCTTAGTACACATAACCACAGAGAACAGTCTATTTGACATCTCCTGAAATTACCATCAGGAATAGAATTTAACTATTTCAAGCACTGTGAATTATATTCTAATGGCCTGGATTCTATTTGCCTTTTTTTGGTTCTTACTCCCAATAAATCTATGAATATATCATGAAAACACTTCAGTTTATGAAGTCACAGGTTAAAACACATTCCTCTCTCTGGAAAACAACTTGTCATATTATGTTACAATAATATCCCTGAATGCACTGTGGAAGCAAACTGGGAAAAGCTTGAGATCAACGGGAACTGCTATTATCTCAATAAAAACAGGATAAAACCTTAAAGACTATTTGTTTGTAGTGATCAGTATAAATCCAAAGAGTAATTATAATGAACCAAGCTATTATAAAGGACTTTTTTTTTTTTTTTTATGTCCATAAAACTTTATTCTGAACTAAGCATGTTCCAAGACCTTCCATCTTGCTGACTCAACCTTTCCGGATGTTACTGCCTCCTCAGTTGCATTGATTAAACAGTTTGTGCAGCTGCAGCTTAAACTGAATGGGAAAATGGTCTGGTTTAAAAAACAAATAAATAAAACACCCAAGCAAATGTTTTTTAGAAAGAGGGTTTTTCAAGCTCATTTAAGGTTCACTTCACTGATTAGTTTCAGAGCATTTTCATGCTAATACTCAAGTCTACAGAACTGAGGAGACTATGGCCTCCCTCTTAGAAGGAGAGAATAAAATGATCAGGAACAAGTGCTGAGAATGTTACAAGATTAACTTTTAAATGGAGTTTGCCTCAAAAAAATAGCAATGTCTACTATAGCTAAAGTCTGTAACACCACATATTCTCCATGTGTTAAATATGTGCTAGGAAATGCAAACATACAACTGAGAGCAGAATTTGTCACATTTAAAAGCTTACCATTGAAGATTTCCAGTGTCAACTACAAGTATCAATAACTGGCAAAGCCTGACCTTAAAATAGTATTTTTTCATTTAAATAATTTCAGTAGTACTGTAAACTACTCATATGATTTGGGATTATTTCAAAAGAAATACAGCAAGACAAATAGCTGCATGAATTTACAGGAACTTTGTCTAGAAGATACGAACTATGATCAGTTGATTCTAATAGATGAGATTTCTACAACCCCCTCTAACAAAGCTAAATATTATAAAAATAACAAGCTTCATTTGTACAGTAATAATCCCTGCCAAGAACGCTTACCACCTAAGATTTAGGCACAGTGGGTGAATTAAATAAAGTCACCTAAAAAAGAAATGAGAGATTTAAACTCAAAATATGACATCTGTATGACTTTGTAATTAAGACCTATTTTGCAGCAGAACAGTCTGCATTTCAAAATAGACAGCAGCAGTGGTAAGAGTTTCAAAAAAGAAAAATCAGTCAGAGTTTGTTATCACAAAATTAACACAACTTTAAACTGCTCGAAGCTTATTACTGAAACATCAATAATTATAGGGTTTAGAGTATTTAAAATTTTGTTTGAAACTCAAGTATCACATGAACTGGATGGAGAGGAAGGAAAAAAAATAATTTGTTTGACTTCCAGAAAAGCTAAAAACCTCAGACCATAGCTCTCACCATACTTTCATAAATAGATTTTAGTGTTGCCACTGATTTACAAAAGAATTTCCCAAGTAAGGCAAAACATCTAGCTAGTGATTTATGACAATGGTAGGAGGTACACTCCAGAGGTGGGGTTGCTTCCAGAATTTTTGCAAGTATAGCACAAAAAAGTCTCTTTGATACAACTTGCTTATATGGGTGAGTGTATGACAAACATAGCATGCTCTGGCTCCATGAAAAGAGAACAAAGAGTCGGTTTCATTAAACAGAAGTTATTTAAAAGCTTTTATACAGCTTCATCAAATACTTAAAATATGCAAAACTACTTACAAGAGTAGGTAACATTTCTATTAGAAACTAAATAATTCTTAAATGACATCGGTTTCTGCCAGAGATTCATGTTTTACATTATAATTTCTTCATTTTTATTTTTTCGCACTTTCAATGGTAAATGTAATTAGCTTAGGTCACCTACAACTAGAAACTCCATATAATCATACCCAGCTTCTCTCTTTGTTTTTGCAAATTGTGAAATAAACCAACCCTACGGATAAAGTTGGAACCTTTGAAAGACAACATTCAACTCATATGTGGATCTCGCTAATTGCTGTTACTGTTGATCCCGAGGTGACTACATCCAACAGTTCTTATGATCAGAGCCCTAGTGACAGCACGGGGACTGAAATATATTTGTTATTATTGAAAACATTCAAGTATGAAACAAAAATTCAATAGAAAGGATACCATAAATAATGCCTGTTCTGTTTCCTCATAGGCTGAAGGCTGTGCTAGAAGATGGGTGGTTTTGGCACATACTGCACTGCAGATAGGGTCTAGGAAAAATTCTTTGGGGATTGAAGCTGTCCTTTTATTATGTGGTTCCACTGACTATCAAAGTGAGTATGTAGTACCCATTCATAAATATAGATGTTGTTACAATAAAACAAACAAGAAATATTGGCAATAAAAGTTTAAACAGACTATTTTTGGAAGATTCTTTGGGAGAACTAATTGCAAAGGACCCTGCAGCAAATGCAGAGAATTTGTAAGATATTTAGAGATGTCCCCTTGTAAATCTGGTATTAAATAGAACACTTGCTTAGTTTTTGGTTGATATTAAGTATTTCTCCCCTGAGATTCAGAGTGATATCATCACTTATCAGCCAAAAGATGCATCAGAACTGTTCTAATGAAATTAACTTTCTCCAAGACAGAAGTTTACAACTGAAAGAGCCAGTCTCCAGTTCTCCTTCAGGAAAGATGAAACAGTGATAACCTTTAACTAATGTAATTTTGATATTGAGTTTTGTAAGAGTTTTTTTATGTAATAATACAGAAGAATTTTTATATTGGAACAAAGATAAGATCTATTACTTGACAAGTTATACAGGATTTTAAAATAGCATCACAGAAATATGACATTATTCTTTCTAATAAGTGTTCCCAACACCCATTAAGTACCCATTAAGTAATTAAGTGCAGATTGCACAGCCAACAAAAACCCAATAAATACTTCTAATGAAATTGTTGTATTCAAGAAATCCTCTGGCATGTTGATTGTTCTAAATCCAAAGTGATGCTTCAAAAGCAATTACAGTAGTCAGTTCTTTATTTTCCTCTTACGTTAATTCAAAGCAACATGCTGAAAATAAATCAGTTGCATTGTAATTTCTTAATCCTATTGTCAGTGGCCAAAAGGCAACATATGTTCCCCATCATAAATAGTTAAATCACTAACTCTTTCAGAGCAGCAAAGAGTAAAAGTTTGAAGGCTTTCATCTCACGAAGGATATTTTTAACAAGGCACAGATTTAACAATAGGAGCTGGATGCACAGATACCAGAAGATACACAGGAAAATGGTTATCAGCAAGATGTTATTTGATTTATCAAGTACTGTTCAATGAGTTGTGTACCTAAGTACATCTAGGAGCTGACTTAGCATAGGGGGCACAGAAGACTGCAGTTCTCCTCCACACACACTCATGCCTGGCCAGAAGACTGGAGTGCACTAACACAATTAATTACACAATCCTGTGTCTGTTCCTACACCAAAAATTCAGAACAAGCTATTAGGCAACGAACTATAACAGATTTCATGCCCTTATGAAACATGAATAGAAGAGGTATCCAAACTCTGTACTTCCATACCTAACCATACAGAGTCTTGGTCTTGGAAGACCACCGTGTGAGGTAAAGTAAAAGCAAGGAAGCATGGCCCAACACTTGGTTTCTGCGACCTATTATTTGCCAACTGAGTCAAAAAGATGCCTTATGGTTTCAAAACTGCTGCTTTGGTGGAGTGTAATAAAAGTGAAAACGGGAAAGGAAAAAGACCAGTCAGATGTTTTCCAACTCTTTTTAAATCATTCTGTAATTATTCCTTTCTTTCTGAGTCAAACAATTTGGTTCTGATTTTAACTAACAGTTTCACTTTTTTAGCTAAGCACTTAGGTCAGGAAGGGATTGATTGGAGGTGCTAGAGTCAGGTTATCAGGGCCTTCTTAGCAAAAAACACTCTCAACAAGAAATTGGTCCCATGATATGTGCAGATCTACATAGACAAGCAGTTCAGACAGGGGCCACATAAGCTTCTCTGACCCATATTCATAGTTCTTACAGGCAGAAGAGAAATACTACTACTACTTACTACTACTACTAGAAGGAGAAACTGCTACGAGTGTTTCATACTTCCTTAATAAAATCGTATTTACAAAGATTGTTTCCCTGAAAATAAACAACCAAAGATCGAGAATTTATTACTCAAATGTTCACATCATTTTTTCAGCCCATGAATTACCTGAAAAGCTGCCAACTTTTCCACAAAATCAGAGCATACTGTCTCTGTGCTAATTTCTTTGAATATGCTCTTGGTTTTTCAGTAACAAACACGTACCTCTCCAGCAAAACATTCTGAGCCATTTGCTGCAACTTTGGCTGTAACTTTGGCAGACTTCCAGGGCTATCTATTCAGCAAGTTTCAAAGCAACCCAGAGAACTTGAAAAGTTCTCAGCCCCTCCTTGGGCTCACACATTGGCCTCAAACAGTTATATAAATGTAAACACAATAGCAATTTTTTCCAGTGTTGTTCTGGAGCACAATTTCTA